>NC_073356.2:11924166-12240000 GCF_027580225.2 Misgurnus anguillicaudatus
AATTTATACAAACACATGGTTAGGAAAGGTTTGGTTTTAAAAGTATTTTTGAATTCTGAGTTTAATTCCGCGCTATCCTCATAATCGACCATCAGAATTGCTTATCCTAACTTAGCCATCCTTGCCAAATACACTCTGTGATCTGGGAAGGAGGGGTACATAATATGCCTTTAAAACTAAGTTTGCAGTGTAGATGGAATGAGGTCAGACAGAAAGCTTCTCATTGCACGCGCCGATTATTATTAGATACTATATTCAGCCAATGAGCTGCGGCGGGGGCGTGTCTCTGGCTGAGGACAGGCTAGTGACAGCGGCTGATTGGCTGGGTTCTCTTTTCTTTATACGTTCGGGAAAGGATAAATCCTTGCGAGTCGGTGTAGCAGAAGTATTGAAACTTGTGAAGGGTGATAGGAAGCTCAGAGCATGAAAAAGCGCAGTTGTCCAAACTTACCGCATGGTCGTAAGACAAACTATGCTGAAGACACTTGTCGGTTTCTATTGAACGGCTTCAGATACTTTGCGTCCAGAGCGCACTCTGGGTTTGTTTTCAGTCGAACCGGCAGTTGAACCGCAGGCTGCTCGTTTTGAAGACGTTACCGGGACTTCACGGAGACATGCGCTTTGTGGACAAAGTACTCGCAGAGTTCTGAACCGAGACACAGACGCCAGCAACTTTCAAACAGTTTTCAACGTATTTAAGACTGTCAAAGAGTTTCAAGTTGCAGGATTTTCTTGAGCAATTAAAAGTTGCATGGACACAGACTTGGCTATGGTGGAGCAAACGAACAGCACCGGCGACTCCACTGATTCGGGGGAGATGGACTTAGACATGGACACCTCTCCGACTCCCGGCTCCCCAAACTCATCTGGGGATAAAATGGACATCGCGTGGTGTAAGACCCCATCCGGGCATATTAAGAGGCCAATGAACGCGTTCATGGTTTGGTCGCAAATAGAAAGGCGCAAGATTATGGAGCAGTCGCCGGACATGCACAACGCGGAGATCTCCAAGAGACTCGGCAAACGCTGGAAACTTTTAAAAGACAGCGACAAGATCCCCTTCATCCGCGAGGCCGAGCGTCTGCGGCTCAAGCACATGGCAGACTATCCAGACTATAAATACCGACCCAGGAAGAAGGTGAAATCGTCCAGCGGCAAAACCGGAGAAAAGGGCGAGCGCGTCGTCGGCAGCCCGGGCGCGAAGTCCGCATCCAAAAAGAGCTCAAAAACTCTCAGCAGGACGCACAGAAAGTCTGAACTGCCCTCTCACTCCGTACCTGCAGACCACCACGCGCTCTACAAATCCAGGTCGGCGTCCGCCGCCAAGCAAATTCCCGACAAACCAGCAAAGCGCGGGCATGTTTTCGGAGTATGCAACACTGACAGCAGTCCGCCCTCCGTCGCTGTGCCCGCCAGTCCCACTTTGAGCAGCTCAGCGGAGTCCAGTGATCCGTTTAGCCTGTATGAGGACGGGCACGCCAACGGAAAAGACAAATACAACCGCGCACCGTCCCCAACGCCCTCCGCGTCGCACTCATCCTCCTCGCAGTCCTCCTCGTCGGATGAGGAGTTCGAGGACGAGCTGGCGGACCCCAGTCCCGGCTTTGACAGCTTCAGCACCTTTGGCACTGCGCCCCTGGACAGAGATTTGGAGTTCAATTTTGAGTCGGGCTCTGGCTCGCACTTTGAGTTCCCCGATTACTGCACACCAGAGGTGAGCGAAATGATATCAGGTGACTGGCTCGAATCGACTATATCCAACTTGGTATTCACTTATTGAACTAGTAATGAATCTGATTGAAAAGACAGATTGAAATTTGTCGTAAAGATGGAGGGCTGATAAAGTCCTCCGAGACGATCGAGTCGGACAACGAGTCAACGACACGATTCCTCCTGTTTATCATGCATCAGATACTGTGGGTTTTCGTTATCCACTGACACGAGTGCAGATGAAAGTGCTTAGCTTGCTCGTTTGGTGCTGGAAGGAGCGACCTATTGACGCGCGCTTTGGAGAAGGAGAAGGCATAGCGCGGAGGTGAAGTTCAAGTTACACGCCCGCTCAAACTTAAAATGGGACGTTTATAAAACAGTCTGATGAAATGCTTGTTTTGGGAGAGGTACTGAATTGAGAAAAGGTTGTTTTATAGGTCTGTGAGACCAGAATCGCATGCTTTCATTACGATGTAATAAACGCGCAAGGCTGTTCAGATGCTTGACTGGTGTTGATTCATTGACACAGAACGGCAGCGCTTTATCAGACGCAAAAAGAAACACAATCACCAGCTTTTCTGTCCACATGACATCAGGATTCAAACGCAACTCAGATGATTCAACTCTTTACACTACAAATCAGGACCAAAATACATCCGAGGAGCGTTCTCTCTCTCTCTGTATCTTGTCTTTTAATTTTCCATTCTCTCTTTCTCTCCCAAGTAACTTTTCCGTGTTAGCATTTTTATATCGATGTATTTATAATAGCCCAACCCCTCTCTATCTCTCCTTTCAGTTGTGTTCTAGTCAGTCTGTTGTGTGTATATCCTGTACACATGCACATGTCCGTCTTTGTCACGGAAGGGCTAGACTCGTTTCGTATTTAACTGATCTCTCATATGGAAAGGAGATTAAATGTTTCATTATTTTCTAAGTGTATTTTTGTACAAAATATATCGAGGGGGTGTCAATCGGTGAATATCGCTGTTTGGATTTCCGATTTTTTAAACCAGGGGGTTGGGTTGTCTCAAAAATCTGCCCCCTACACATGTTTACAGTGTCAATCCACAGGCTTCTTAAAGAGACAGTGTCTGAATTTCAACGACCAATCAACATTGGCCTACCATGCGCGCGGTTGTATGTAGCTGCAGCGACGTCTGCATTTTATTACGTCCTCATTGGGGATGCTGTACCTTTTGAATACCAATTTCTTCGTGCTTTTATATTGACACGTTTCGGTTTTAACCACTGGATGGAATTACAGATACGTCGAAATGCCTCGAAGTTCATGAACAATGAAGTACGTCTTCGCTCCATAATTGTACAAGGATATTTAATCTTTTCTACTTGTTGGCTAAATGTAGCTAATTGTTTTAGTATATTATGGCATGGCAAATAGCATTTTGTATTTCTGAATTCAGGTTTATAGAGCAGTTGTGTTTAAGGCAAAGGGTCAACATAAAGAGTTCTATGTACATTGACTGTAAAATAAGTGAAAGAGTGCGTGTTTATGTCTGACGATGATATATCATGACAGGAGCAAGAACATATACCTTTATACATTCCTATGTTTAAGAGTGTTGTCCATGAGTTTTGGATTATATAGATATGTTTTATTGTTTCATTTTGTGCAATATGCTGTGTACAATATTGTTTTGTCTTGCCATATCATATCTCAACATTTGAGTAGTGAACTCAAAAGCCAGCCAATTGTGTCAAGTCACTGCCTGTCAGACCTCTGTACAGAACTTTGTCTTTTTTCCAAGAAGGAAATAAAATCAGCTGGAACTGAAAGTCAGTTGTAAGACCATTTATTATTTATTAATGAAATGTTTATTCATTTTCATGTTGTATTCTTCATTTAAAAAAATAACCATACTGCCCCATTTTGCTCAAACACCATATTTATAAGAGACACACATATTCAGTGTACAGTATTGAAAGGTTCAAAGCTAAAAGAAAAGCATTATAGCCTAAAATATTAAGGTGCGGATCTAAAAAATATTTAAGAATGAACTGCTTAATAATATTTAAATATTATAAACACCTCACAGAAGCTAAATGAAGACCCAAAGTTGCCAAATCTACAAATGCATTCCCCATATTAGACATGCAAAGTGGTGCACAACAAATAAAAAGATTGGCAGGTAAGCCTATTGCAACCTACGGGCACATGGAGATGTCATGCTGTGGATGGAGGCCGGCTAGCCCTGTAATAATTACATTAAGATATTGGTTCTGTTTTAGAGCCTGTGGTAAACACTTCTCACTGTTCTCGTCTACAATAAGATACAGGCGGGTGGCTGTATGGGGTTACCGGAGGCAGTCGAGATATTACAAACCCCACTATTATTATTAACATGATATAATCACATTACATGCGTGCATAGCTGCATGTTTTCGTGAGAGATGAAATAGAGGAGATCAGATGGATTGGCTGAATGTTGCAGCATGCATAAGCTGTAGAAAGCCTAAATGATTATGTAGCATGATCCCAACTGGATGCGAGGACGAATGCACGCTGAAGCACCGGG
Organism: Misgurnus anguillicaudatus; assembly: GCF_027580225.2. NCBI lineage: Eukaryota > Metazoa > Chordata > Actinopteri > Cypriniformes > Cobitidae > Misgurnus > Misgurnus anguillicaudatus. The sequence goes on from NC_073356.2 coordinate 11,928,411, forward strand.
GTCTAGACATGGACTCTGTGGGGGAGGAGTGTGAGACAGATGAGATGTCTCTGCCGAGAGGCTGCACTGGGGGCGCTCAAGTGGATTGTTCAGCAGGGATGACTGCTGAAACCAATTAATTCCTTCTGGGGGCACTGGTTTGTGTCGGGAAAGGGGAGGGGGGCTCTCAAAAGATTTCGTGTTAATCTGTTTACATCGGCCAAATGAGAAAAGAGACAGGGAGCTGTTTGGAAAGCAGAGTTGTGCAAAGTTAACAGACTGATATGAATGTATCCGTCTGTCAAGACGACTTGGATGATAGATTGTGTTAGGGTTCTGCTTGCAAGCTCATTTATTTGTGTCTACTGACTTTTACTGATTATTTGCGACAGTGGAAGTATCAAAAGTTGTTTTATACAGTAATATTTAATAAAATATTGAATAAAAATAAATTAAAGATAAACTTAATGATTCACTCTTTAGCACAGAACAGAAGGCAGCGCAGATGGTTCAATTTGGTGCGTAAGTGCTTACAAATATTTACACCTATTCACATATTATATGGTTGCCATCACACGTCCCCAGTACAGTATCATAAAATGCCTAAAATATTATTTACAGGAATGTCCTAAAACTAGTTTCTCTGAGAATGAGCATTCATTCATGCGATAGTTCATTGAAACCTAAAAATACTGTCTTCATTTAATCACCCTCAAGTTGATTCAAACTTTAAAACATTTCTTTGTCCTGCTGAATGAAGATATTTTAGGGAAAAAGGATTAGTCAATTTTCTTAAAAGAAAAATCCAGATAATTTACTCACCACCATGTCATCCAAAATGTTGATATCTTTCTTTGTTCAGTCCAGAAGAACTTATGTTTTTTGAGGAAAACATTGTAGGTTTTTTCTCATTTTAATGGACTTTAATGGACACCAACACTTAACTCAACATGTAACAGTTTTTTTCAACGGAGTTTCAAAGGACTACAAACAATCCCAAACGAGGCTTAAGGGTCTTATCTAGCAAAACAATTGTCATTTTTGACAAGAAAAATAACAAATATACACTTTTAAACCACAATTTCTCAGCGTGACCTCACGCAATACGTCATGACGTCAAGAGGTCACAGAGGACGAACGCGAAACTCCACCCCAGTGTTTACAAGTGTTTTAAAAGAGGACCGTTCCGACGTTGTTGTATGTGGAATGATACTAATTAATGTCTTTGTGTCAGTTTATTGTTTAAAAGTTGTGCTTTAAAAGTGCATATTTTTTATTTTTCTTGTCAAAAATGACAATCGTTTCGCTAGATAAGAACCTTATGCCTCGTTTGGGATCGTTTATAGTCCTTTGAAACTCCGTTGAAAAAAACTGTTAAGTGTTGAGTTAAGTATTAATTGTTGGTGTCCATTAAAGTCCATTAAAATTAGAAAAATCCTGCAATGTTTTCCTCAAAAAACATAATTTCTTCTGGACTGAACAAAGAAAGACATCAACATTTTGGATGACATGGTGGTGAGTAAATTATCTGGATTTTTCTTTTAAGAAAATGGAAGAAAATGGACTATTCCTTTAATAACCAATCAGATCTGGGGCACCATTGACTTCATATAAGAAAAAAAGAATACTATGGAGGTGAATGGTGCCCCTGATCTGTTTGGTTATTAACTTTTTTATAAGTTCAGCAGAACAAAGAAATGTATACATGTTTGGGCATAAGTAAATGATGACCGAATTTTCATTTTTGAATGAACCACCCCTTTAATGTCATTGCATTTTTACAAAAATTAAAATATTATAAATAATAACCATTTATTTTTTTGGATAGCACAAGCACACTTTTCAAAGCAAAACAATAAAATATGTAATAAAATACTAATAAAAAATAATAACATAAACTTGTCCACAGTAAGTGTAATGAACTAAACCTGTTGCCCTTCTATAGCACCTGTATTTAGGCTACTAAATCGTTTCTTACTTACGTATATTTATTTACAAATGCTTGTAGCCTACGGTAGACTGTCAAATGCACTGTATTAGACACAAGGCGGGGTCAAGAGTGAAAGGGGCGTGACCAATGAACTGTCTAAAACACGTGCAGACAATGCACTATCATCACAAAAGAGTCAAACAACCCACTGCAGAAAGTTTGACGCTATTGGATCATTACGTCGAGGCACGCGCAAAAGTTCATCAAGTTCAAGAGTTCTTGACGAAATTTAAAATCACTGCGGAATATTTGATCGGAAATAGCGAGGGAAACGAGCATGGGCAGTGTTGACAATCCTTTGTTGATTTTATAGTGAACTGACTGCTCACAAACGGCACTCGCGTCGCGACATCGGAATAAAATTGCAGAAATGAATGAAAAATATCATTGAGAGAGTTTGCGCAGCTTTAGAGGTTCATACAGCGCACGTTTCATTTTAAAGGACTGTTTGGGAATTTAATGACAGACATTCAACACAGGATGGACGGACACACATTATTATGCTGTTCTTAAATGTAAACGTTTATCAGTGGATGTTGCAGTATTAACTTCGTTAGCAACAGACAGACAGTATGATTGCATTTTTCACCATCTTATGGCACAATTTATGAATAAATCTATCATTAAAATTAAAAGGTTAAAATGATTGAATTAATGTGCAAGGCTTTTTTTTACACTTTTCAGTCGGATTTTATTCTATTTCATAGTGACTACGTACAACAATTTTTTTGTTTAAATGAATGCGAAGGACTTGTCCTTTAGTGCTTAATAAACATATGGTCAATTAACAAAAAATGAGTGTTTAGGTTGTGTAGTTTCTTGTCAGCAATCTCTTTGCGGGGCATAGTATTTCCATATTAGTAAAGCATCCTATTTTCCCCAGATGTTAAGAGACAGTTTCAACATCAGGGTCATGTGCTCAGCTTTACTTCATAATCTTGAAGAAGTTTATGTTCAAGTAATCAGTGGCTAATTACAGTATGTTGTTTATTATTTTGTAATTATTTTCACTCATGACATATACAAAAGTTGGGAGAGAGAGAGAGAGAGAGAGAGAGAGAGAGAGAGAGAGAGAGAGGAAATAACACCCTTGCAAGTGATTAATGTTGGATTCTGAATGCAAGAAATGCCAGATTTGCACAATTAAGTCACACTTTATTTATTCATTACAAATAAACCAAATGACATCAGTTAAACACGATGATCATTTCTCAGAATTACTAGTTAGGCCTTAAAAAACAACCGTCCTAAGGTCATATCAGTACATAAAGGAAATCAGTTGCAGGTGTAAGTTCACACAGGTGTCCCAGCAGATTAACCACAGGTTCATTATATTAACTTTGAATGCACTCTAATAAAAAGTGTCCACATACTTGTCTACTGTACAGTTTTCTGTCTTTTTTACTTTAATATTGTGTGGTAACCGTTTTATAAAAAACTGAATTTTATAATATATAAAATATTTTTAATAGATTAAAAATGGTTTGAATAGCTTGAAATGTGTTTGGGTGATGGCAACAGTAAATGCTACTTAGTTTGGCATTTTATTGTCTAAATTTTGCGGCACATATCTTGACTTGAACCAGTGCAAGAGAGCATATTACACCTATTCTTAAATCATTGCACTGACTGCCTGTCAAGTTTTGTATTGATTTTAAAGTTTTACTGACTTATAAAGCACTAAATAATTTGGCACCTCAATATCTGTCTGACCTCTCGATTCACCAGTTCGCAATCTTAGATCCGTCGTGGTCTTTTAACCATCCCGTAACTCATTTAAGATCAATGGGCTTTTTCTATTCTACAGTAGCACCTAAACTCAGGAATTCCCTACCTGTAGAGATAAAAATACTCGCACATTTTTAAATCTAGCCTTAAAACAGTATTTTTTCGTGAAGCTTTTATGTAATTTTATTTTGTTCAGTTACTTGTAGTTGTGTTTTTATTCTATATTCTTTATCATTGTGATTGTTGTTTTATTCTGTTGTGATTCAATGTTCTTAGGTACAGAACTTTGAGAAGCTACTTTTAAAGACGCTATATAAAATAAAGTTATTATTATTTTTATTAATGCAATGGCATTTTTGAAGTGTGTCATTATGTGCAAAAAGTATTGTGCCGAAATATTCCTTTGCACGTTTTCTTTATAACACCACTTGCACTGTTTTGCTCACCGGCCATATAAATATATACACCTCATACTCTATAATGCATCTCTGTGTTTATATTTCTTCATTTGCACCTTGTTTTATATTCATAGACATTTGCATTGCACTGGTCTGTTAATAGTGTGCTTCTTCATTTGCGCCTTATATTGTATTTAGGCATTAGCATTGAGCTGGTCTCTGCGCCTCTACCTAACTTTGCACTCCATAAAAACATTTATTGCAAATATATACGCATATGAATTTATATTAACTTACATGTATTGCTATTTACAATTCTGGTTAGAAGTGCATTTCAGCTCTGTACTGTACTCTGCCCAACGACAATAAAGTTGAATCTTATCTCATTATAAAGTCAAATACATTCCTGGGCCACTTTATCAATAGTTGTGCTATTAGTATACATATATGACAAACAGTATTAAATGTTGATTATTATCACAATTGGCATTTGCAAATGCATGCACATGGGTTGTTGAGTGTGATATTTGCTGCCAAAGAAAAAGTGCTTTACCTGACCAGTGGATTAAAAGGGAAACCTCTGCACACCATATTTCTTCTCCGTTTAAAAAGCAGTCTGCAGGGATTTAGTGTGCTTCTTTGGGGGATGTGCTTATGTGTGAGGGACAGACAGACACAGCGTATTAATGTGTGCCTAGGAAGGTTGCTGCAGAGATAGCTGTGTTGCCTTGGGATGTTAAAATGTCTTGTTTTGACATGCCTTGTCTTCCATGTAACAAAAGAAAAAAATAGTAGAAAAAAGACATTGCAGGCAGGCATCAGAAGACAGCACAGCTAATTAGTCACTTTTGTGCGAGAAGCGTGGTGAGATGATGTCACCGGCAGTGAAGTAATTACTACCCATAAATCATAGCGTGTGAGAGGTAAGAGTGGAGGGGTGAATGCTGGTGCTGGCAGATCTATTGTCACACTCATGGGCCCACTTCTGTTTCAGTTCCTTTCTAGAAAGGTAAATAGACACCTTCCAGCTCCAAGACATACTTTACAATAGAGAGAGATGAACCAAAAACACTTCCGTGCCCACCGACCGCACCACCCACATACACGCCACAAGGGTCTGAAATTAATTTCAGCACGAGCGGTGTAAAAGCGTCGTGACATCAGGCATCATCCGCGGCATTAATTTTCTTTCCAGCAACGTAGTGGTTGTTTTGGCACCCCCTTATGTTTTTAATGGTTTGGTATCTCAGGCCCTCTTCAGGAGCCCTTTGAAATTAGAGCGAAATTCTGTCAGCGTATGCTTTGATTTATATTCTTCTTGTCGCTCTCTCACTCCACGCAGCAGAGGAAGCCTGATGTTTTACTGTTTCGAAACTGTGTGTGAATTTGCTGACGGTGCTAAACTGTACCGATGCGCAGGCAGTCAATGAAACGGGGCTTTTAGCTCGGCACCGCGGGTACCACTTCAGAGATTTTCTTCCACTCTCATGTGACAAGCTGTGTGTTTATTGCTGGGAGCAACTGGTATACGTTTGTGTGCGGTTTTCTTGCCCACATTCTCGCCGAAGGGTAACTTTGTATTGTGCGTCGATGCTTTGCAGTGTGAGATTTTGTTTGTGAAGTTTGGCTGTCCTATGTTCTTCACACTGTATGTACAACTATAAAACTGAACTGCCCATTGTGGCATACTGAGGCATTGACGTCTCCCATTTAACCTATTGGAGTTGATATTTTTTAAATGGTGGGTCCTCTAAGTGCACGGAAGAAGAAATGGATGAATAAAGGTGCACGAAATGATCATGTTTGGGTCCCTTGTGAGTACTTGGATCTGACTACAACCATAGACTGTAAAAAAATATGGAAGTGGTGTCCGTGACGTCACGCATACGTTCGTGAAGAGCTTTTTTTATCCTGGCAGCATGTCACAGCGCATCACTCGTGGATAACCGAAAATGGGTAAAGGGGTGGGCGTGGGTAAAGCTTATGTGGCTGGTTGCTCAAACCACGCCCACCTAGCTCGATTCTAGTGACAGCAGTGCCAGTTCACCCATCACTCAAGTGGCCACGCCCTTATTTATGCAGAATTTTAAAGCTTAATATAGACCAAAATCACTTTTTGTTCCAAGCTATAAACATTTTATTTTCTAATGTATATTTGGACATTTTAACATGGATGTCTATGGGAATTGACTCCCTTCTGGAGCCAGCTTCTAGCGGCCCGTCAATGAATTGCAGTTTAAGTCACTTCCGTGTTGACTTCATCAGAGAGATAGGAAGCCGATCTAAACCCGAATTAGACGTTTGTCAGTGATACTGAAATGAGATTAGTAAAAAAAATTCCAGTAGAAATTCCAGTGTTACTTGCAGCTGGTTGCCGGTAACTTGCTGTAAATTTTTATTTATGTTATTTACTGGCAAGAGTTTGTTCAAAGTTAAATAAATATTAAATATTAACAAGTCTTTATCTTTACAGAAAAAACTATACAATAACAGCCTCATGCAAAGCATTCTGGGAACCAGAAATCATCATCAACCTTTTTCTGTTTTTTGCTTCAGATTTTGGTTCCCAGAATGCTTTGCTTAATGCTGTTATTTTAGTTTTACTCTATAAAGACTAAGGGCCCTATAATGATCTAAGCGCATTGTCTAAAGTGCACAGCGCAACGTCTAAATGGGCGTCTCCGAATCCACTTTTGCTAATTTAACGAAGGGAAAAATGGTTTGTATGCCAAGCGCATGGTCAAAAAGGGTTGTTACTATTTTTTTAATGAGTAATGGGAGTATTTTGGGCGTAACCTGCAATAAACCAATGAGCGTCTCAGCTCTCATCCCCTTTAAAGGCCAGTTGCTCTGGCGCTATGTCTAACCCCTATTTAGATGATGGACTGAAAAACTAAGCGTAGGAAGAAGATCCCCAGTTTAAGATTAATGTTAAATAACTGTGTTGTTTTTCACTTGTATTGATTTTTTTTTATTAAAACCTTTAAAACACGTTTTCTTTTAGTCATGGAAGTAAAAAAGCAGGCTTTTAATTGCTTTAAATGTATGGCTATCCAATATCATCAAAAAATTTTGGATCTTTTCTTTGGGCATACGGTGAGTATACAGAGGGGCACACTGGACTTTTACTTGTGGTTATGACTTCGCCTTCTTCAGGCAGGAACACAGCGGCCGGAGTTATAAGCGGGCGTTCATAGAATGGATTGGCACCGCCACCACAGCACACGTTCCCTTCAACAGGAGCTACCTCGGCCTAGAAGGTGAGCACAGACGACAGGGACACGGCACAACACTGCAAACTTCAGGTGTACACACGTCAAGGACAGACTCACCCACTGCACTACACACACTTCAGTGATTTAAGGTCAGCACTCTACACTCGGCTGGGATTCGTCCTGGGGGAGGTCAGGGTCGCTGGCATGGCGAATGGCCCAAAATAGACGTCATAGCCACAGCAAAATAACATCCGCCCACTTCACTTGATTTCGGCTCGCCCAATCGTCTCTCTCTCCACGGTGGGGCCACTTTACATGCTGTTACACACTCAAGCAGACACTCGTAATCCATCCTCATGTATATACAGTAATATGCAGGCAGGTCAACGTACTCACGGTTTTCTTGATACCGAGCTTCTCTCTCTTTCTCTCTTTCCAGCTACTCACATGTGTCAAGGAATGATGTCCTTGTTCTGCCCCGTTTTCGGGTCTCCCACGGTCCCTCGATGTACGTGGCCTTTTCACAACAGACAGACTGGTAAGTATAATTTTTCTCCTGAAAGTCTTCTCACTTGCAAAACTGATCAAGCAGTTGCATCCAATCCTTCAGTTCGCCTAGCGAATGCACAATATGCATATGTATCCTCTTCGCCCTGTCTCAAGTCGCCCAAACGCTCCGTCTCACCCGTAGTATCTTGTGGGAATCAACTTCCTCCTTCTTTTCGTCTCCTTTGGCCCCGTACTCTTTCCGCTCGCTTCCGTGCGATCGCCGGATCAACAGGGCCTTCCGACTCTTCAGAAGGCCTGTATCCTGTCCGCCTTTGGCGGAAGTAAGTTCGCCCCGAAATCAACCGCACCCTTCCGGTTTCTCAATGCACTTTTTATGTGCTTCCTCTTCATGAGATCGCCCAATCATGAATCGCCACACTCGTTTCCACACCTGTTGCTAATAAAACAAAAATTTGGGTTGCCATGGAGCTCCCGGAAGTGAGTCGTGTTTGAGAATCACAGTCCGGGTGGAACTTCTCTCCACCATTTTTGGTTCCGCTCTTCAAAAAGTCACTCCGTGACATTTTTGTTGGTCAATGGCGTAGTCTATTTTAGTTGCCTCAAAATAGCAACGCTCCAACAATGCGCCTGAACACACCTCGTTTTTAGACCAGAGCGCCAATGGGCGCAAAAGGGGGCGCAAATGCATTTGCTATTTAAACAACATGCCGCTAAACATGAAAAGGATAATTGCGTTGGGTCGAAACTAGCAAAAGACACTTGTGTCGTGCATTGCGCCGGGTGTAAGATAGAGCCCAAAGACTTGTAAATGTTTAATGTTCATTTAACTTTGAACAAAATATTGCCAGTAAATAACATAAATTTAAACCTACTGTAAGTTACCAGCAACCAGCTGCAAGTAAAAGTGTAATTTCTACAGAATTTTTTTACAGTGTAGACTAAAAAGCTCATCACTTTCTGATCATAAGCATCTCCCAAAAACATGCAGCTGCATGTGTTATGATGAGCCATTTCTAAATATATGACATGCATGTGCATACATACAGGGACTAATATATAGGCAAAGATTATAAGAAAAAGAAACAAAAAAGGACAGCGAAAGTTTGGCAATAGTGATTCACAAAGCTGTAGTGTTATTGCATTGCAGATTGCTGTCTTCTCTCAAGAACATAAGGAACTGTGAACCTGGTGCTCTCTTCACGGCCCAATGCAAATGTAACACAGATGTTTCTGTAGTGTACCATTAAGTTTCCTCTCATCTTGTCTCATCTCTCCTCATTTCATCTCATCTTCTCTCCTCTCATCTCCTCTCACTTCATCTTATTCTCTCTCATGCTTTCTCACTAGAAAATCCCTTTATAGTTCAGTTTGTCACAAGTTTATGCTTCCTTGTTCCACCTATAAAATTGCCTCTCCTCACTCACACCCTCACACCTACACATATTACATAAATCTTTCCCCCCATTATTTTACTACTTTTTCATTTACATTTACTAGGTTTGGCTGTTAAAAATTTCATCTAAACTTATAAATTACACCGGGGCTAGTTGTCACACAGTGTTTCTCGGGGTCTTGTTCATTTTAATCACCAAAAACATCAATAGGAGAGTCAACATTTATACATATTTGACAGACACTTGCAGTGCATTTAAAGCATTATATTAGCAAGCAATTTTCATTTGAATAGCTGTTCCATAGGACTCAAACCCACAACCTTTGCCCTGCAAACTCAATTCGCTACCAATTGAGCTACAGGAACACTAACAACAATGAAGTTTTCCCAGTTTTTTGATGTTGCTATGATTTAACACTTGGATTTTTGTCAAGGCTTTTCCTTAAAATCTGTCCGTTTCAATGTGTGCACAGTAAGAGAAAATTCGATATAAACATAGAAAGAGTTGGTGAAAGTTTCTATAGGCTTTGTTAATACTAAGCACATCTGTGAAAGCAATCACTGTATATTGCACATAAGGATGAAGGTAAATGTCCTGTGACAGTTGGAGATTGGCTGCCCCCGGTGTGTACCGTATGTGCGTGCGTTTAAGCAGTTCCACATGGTTCAGATCGGATTGAAAAATAGTACAGGGACTACGGGATACCCAGTTACAGCATAGTAAAAGAAAGAAAGAAGGAGACATCAACTATCTTCACTGCACATTTGACAGTACTGAAGTTTGAACCGTATTGACAGGAAAACGTTCCATATCAGAGCCGTGTAAATGGGAAGGTGAGAGATATTTTCCCATGGGAAGTTTTTAGTTTTGGGGCAGTGGTTTAGAAGAGATGAGAAGACTCGGCACTCTGTGGATTATTATGAAACTAAGATCTGAAGCGAGAGTTTTGGGGCGGGTGGCACAAATGAGAGGGTGGCAGACCTTTGGAGCATCCGCCAATGTGCCTGTGAATTATCACAGATTCATTAGAGCAAGTGGGAGGAGGGTGTTTCTAAGAGCTGACAGTTCATAATCCACACAAGGTAAGGTGTGGAGTGCTCTGCATTTTGCACTTTACTGACCCCAAATCAAGTCAGCTGATGTTTGAAGTGGTTAAAACCTTAGTATAAACTAAGGAGGGTTAAATGGGGTCAGAGCTTTAGCGTGAGATATTGCCATTACCTGGTTTGTTAGAAGTGTCCCAGACAAGCAAAGGACTCTTTAAGACTCTGTAGCTCTAAGAAGTCACGTATCATGGGCATACTGCTTCCCAGCTGGGCTCAGTTGAATATTTAAGACTTACTCTGGGGTCATAAATATAACCGTGCTGTTCATGCATGGCTGTACTTAAAGTATCCAGTGTAGCATAAATGATCATTATTTTATGTCAGTTTCAGGCAAGCCTTACATTCAAAGCCATTCAGCTGACCCGCATTCAATAGCCTGAAATTTCATTAAATAATTTCAATCATGATAACTCTCTGGATAAATGTTAAAGGGGACATGTCACAAGACTTTTTTAAGATGTAAAACAAATCTTTGGTATCCCCAGAGTATGTATGTGAAGTTTTAGCTCAAAATATACAGATAATTTATTATAGCATGATAAAATTGACACTTTGTAAGTGTGAGCAAAAATGTGCCGTTTTGGGTGTGGCCTTTAAAATGCAAATGAGCTGATCTCTGCACTAAATGGCAGTGCTGTGGTTGGATAGTGCAGATTAAGGGACGGTATTATCCCCTTCTGACATCACAAGGGGAGACAAATTTCAATTACCTAATGCTTACAGAGAATGGTTACTGAGTTGATCTTTTTCACATTTTCTAGGCTGATAGAAGCACTGGGGACCCAATTATAGCACTTAAACATGGAAAAAGTCAGATTTTCATGATATGTCCCCTTTAACATGCTACTTGTCATGCTATGAAGATTTTTTGGTCTTGGCAAAACTATATCTGCGTATGCATGCACAGACATACATGCTGAAGTAAGCATACAAGTGATGCTTTTGCAATGTCACAATATCTTTCAACAGATCAGACAGGTGGAGCTGGGGTGGAGGTGGGCACCGACTTGCTTATAGCACACTAACAATTTAAATGTAAAGGTATTTTGGATTTTAATGACTGAACAAGGACATTAAATATAATATCACATTTGATTTTACTTAGGGCTGTCAAAAGATTAATCACGATTAATCGCATACAAAATAAAAGTTTTGTGTTTGTATAATATACTGTATGTGTGTGCACTGTGTATATATATTTTTATAGATTTTTATATATATATTTATTATATATTTATTTAGATTTAACTACACATAACACACACAAATATATTATGCAAATACAAACTTTTATTTTGTATGTGATTAATCGTGATTAATCTTCTGACAGACGTAATAAAAAACTTGACTTCTTAAATATAAAATGTATGAGATAGCATTTAACATCTATATTACTGTTAAGTGCCATTTGATAACTAATGTACATCATTGTATAATTTACACAAATAAATGTAATGATTATTTTGATTTAGATTAATGATCCAATGCACAATAATGATAAATGCTACTGGCCCAGTTTGCCACAAGTCATTGTAATTTTATGTTTAGACTGTTTACATTGTAATCAAAATAATAAATCAATAAACAGGTCTGTATCACATCGGAATCGCAAAAATCACATCACAAAATTACATTTGGGCCCCATTCAAGAGCCTCTGTCAACTGCTCATTATCCTCACCTAAAGGTAATTAAAACTTTGTATGTGCAAAAAGCTAAAGCTGTCATTTGTGAAGTCCTGGACTTGCACTGGTCTGCCAGTGGAACCATTTACTTTAGAAATAATGGTTTTAAGCTCTTAGCCTTTAATTCCTTACTGGCACCAATACCTTCAGTTGCTTCATCAATATTCACTAATTGGGTTTTAAACTTCTTACGAAGCCTGAGCTTACAGTTGTGGATAGAGGTGTCCTTCAGGTTTAACAATTGTATTCCCAGTGCTTTAATTTCATTGATTTCCCTTAAAGGGACACAACTTTTTTGAAAATATGGTAATTTTCCAGACTCCCTAGAGTTAAACACTTGATTTTTACCGTTTTGGAATCCATTCAGCTGATCTCCGGGTCTGGCTGTACCACTTGTAGCATAGCTTTGAACAATCTATTGAATCTGATTAGACCATTAGCATCGTGCTTAGAAATAACCAAAAAGTTTTGATATTTTTTCCTATTTAAAACTTTTTTCCTTATTATATTTCAATAGCATGGGACTATTTTCAGGCAGTGTGTAATATCAAAGTCCTTGATTATTACGCCAGTTTAAGAGTTTAGTTCCTATCTACATAGAAAATTGCAACTTACAATTTTTCGTCTGTTTTAAAAAAAATGTGCTATTCGCGCGTAGTTGGACGCTTGAACATTTGAGTTCACTCGCTTCATTCGCTAGTGAAATTCTAGTCTCTTGAGACATTCACGCAAAAATTTGGGTCATGGGAGGGGCTTCTGCGACTCTTTGCCTGCTTCCTGTATTCACGTCACTACTACAGCAAGGTCCTGATTGGCGCGGAAATACGCAGAAGTTCAGATTTTTCAACTCGCACGTTTCCCGCGGCAACACTCAATTCGTGCGGGCCGCGCATTCCGCATCATTTGCACCACGCTTACCGCGTGTACTGTGCCGCTGGATGCCTAATCGCGTCTTTGCATTGACTTAACATTGAAATCACTTGTGCTTGAGGTGGAAAGTAACGAATTACATTTACTCACGTTACTGTAATTGAGTAGTTTTTTTTGTGTACTTTTACTTTTTTGAGTAGTTTTTAAAATCTGTACTTTTACTTTTACTTAAGTATGTTTTATTTAAAGTATTGTACTTCGCCACATTTTAAATCATATCCGTTACTGAGTAAAAAAATATTTAAAAAAGCAAGGTGATAAAGACGCGCAACGGATGATTGATGGGCGGGGCCTGCGGGGGAACGCGCAAAAAGAACCATGGAGACGGACGAGACAGGCGCGCGCTAATGCAGACCCGCCTCAGTTCAAATCTTATGAAAGAAACTCATGGTCATATTTAAGCGACCACTGACGCGAAGCGAGTGTTTCATTTCTATGAAAGGTAGGATCATGCTCTTGAAATTGCCACCTGGTTTTTACCGCTCATATGCACGACGCGTTTTTAATACAATGTGCATTATCCTCCGCAGTCTAGCAGCTTCGCGTCAAGTCAAACACAACTTCAGAACGTCCTCGAGAATGTGCAGGTCATGAGAGAGAGAGAGAGAAAGAGAGAGAGAGGAGAATAAAGGTCTGACTGACATCAGGTACCCAGCTAGAAGACAATAAACGTGTCAAATGTATATAGCCATGGCACTCATCTCATTATATGCTCATTTAAAATATATATAGTTTAATAAAATAATGTGTTACCAGCAATACATCAATTACAACTTTACTATAGTGATTTCATTTACAAGCTGCTGACCATCTTCAAAAGTGCATAACTCACATATAAAAATCATTAAACATTTCCATAAATGTTTCTTACTTTAAAAAAGCTTTTTATTTTATTAACTTTTTGTTATTGCAATTTAATTGTAAAGATGTTCCTTCCACTTAAAAACAACTAGTTTGAGATTTATATTTCCTTGTCGTTTTTACCTCTCCCCGCTGTAAAAAAGTAACTTTTACTCTGAGTAAAGTTAAAATTAGTTACTTTTTACTTTTACTTGAGTAGATTTTTAGATAAGTAACTTTACTTTTACTTTAGTAAAATATTATTAAAGTAACTTTACTTTTACTTGAGTACAATATTTTATTACTTTTTCCACCTCTGTGCTTGACAACCCTACCGCGGCTGGTGTAAACGCAGCATTATACTTAACTTTATGTATGTGCACAATACATAAAAAACTGACAACTAACATAACTTATTGTTCCTCGCATAGAGGGTTCTAAAAATTTTCACATTTTCTGAAGAAAAAAACGATTAAAACATGTAATCAATTTAATTTAATGTAATTAACTTTGCAGCAATATGGACATAACACTGGATGGCCTAACCCAATCAGTGTACTTTTAATTTTAGGTGAATCAGTCTCCAAATGCAATAAAATATAATTTCTAACATTTTAATTATTTTTATTATTATTGAATGATTAATTTTATTTATTAAACACATGTAGGAAACTTAAGAAAACACATTATGAACTGAAGCATATTCATAATGTAGTTATAAAACTATTTGACAGAGTATTAACACTTAATGACATTTTAATTACAAATTATATTTGTACCACTTGAGGTCAAGAAAAATATCCATGACACTCTTATAAAACTATATGACAGACTATTAACACTTAATGACATTTTATTGACAAATTATATTTGTACCACTGTAGTTGAGGTCAAGAAAAAATATTCATGATGCTGTTATAAAACTACATGACAGAGTATTACCACTTAATTACATTTTATTGACAAATTATATTTGTACCACTGTGAGGTCAAGAAAAATATTCATGACGTTGTTATAAAACTACATGACAGAGTATTACCACTTAATTACATTTTATTGACAAATTATATTTGTACCACTGTAGTTGAGGTCAAGAAAAATATTCATGACGTTGTTATAAAACTATATGACAGAGTATTACTACTTAATAACATTTTAATGACAAATTATATTTGTACCACTGTAGTTGAGGTCAAGAAAAATATTCATGACGTTGTTATAAAACTACATGACAGAGTATTACTACTTAATAACATTTTAATGACAAATTATATTTGTACCACTGTAGTTGAGGTCAAGAAAAATATTCATGACGTTGTTATAAAACTACATGACAGAGTATTACTACTTAATAACATTTTAATGACAAATTATATTTGTACCACTGTAGTTGAGGTCAAGAAAAATATTCATGACGTTGTTATAAAACTATATGACAGAGTATAAACACTTAATGACATTTTAATGACAAATTCAATCTGTATCACTAGTAAAAAGTGGTCAGTCATGTTGTCTTGGTAATGTCAAGTTGTCATGACAAATTATGATGTATTGGTTAATGTCAAGTTGTCATAACAAAGACATCTCAAACAATGTCATCTTTGCATTAAAATGACATAATTGAATGAATGACACTTAATGACAGTTGTCATAAAAATGCATAAAACATAGTGTCATGTCATGATTATGGATGTGTCATGTCCGTCTTATGAACATCCTTTCAAGTAAAGAGTAAAGTTGTTACTGTTTTATTTTCAATAAATCCTTTACGGGTTGTACCAAAGAAAATCATGTCAAAAGTTTGGTAAATTGATACACTAAATCTTTTACAGGTGACACATGTGTCACTTTTGTCTTTGAAGCGATTGTCCCTTTTCCCTACTCCTCGCTGGTCTGCACTCACTTTTGATTCAACCTGATCTCACGAATTTCCGTGGGAGAGTCACTGAATTTTTTGCTAATTTTTCCGTGGTATTCTCATGGATCTCCGCATTTTTCCGTGGCCCTGACACATACTGTCTTTATCCGTGGCATTCTCACTGATTGGTTGCTCAACTGTTTTGTCCTATTTTTTACCATTGTCGCTTCGGTTTAGGGTTAGATTTACATAAAATGACATCCTTACCCAAACCCAACTCTAACCCCAACGCCAGGCGACAATTGTTTAAAGTTTAGAAAATAAAAAAGAATAAATAGTATAAAACAAAATTTAAAGTTATATACTAACGCAAACACCAAATCTAACCCTAAACCGAAGCGACAATGGTTTGAAAATAGGAAAAAGCAGTTGAGTAACCAATCCGTGAGAATGACACGGAAAAAGACAGTCCATGGCAGGGCCACGGAAAAATGCGGAGATCCGTGAGAATGCCACGGAAAAATTCTGTGACTATTCCACGGAACTTTGTGAGATCACATTGTTTGATTCAAACCCGGGTACACTTTTGTCATTATGATGCAATTGCTTTGAAGAAAGACCAGAAGATACGTGCGTTTTCTCAGAAGAGTCAGAATAATCAAGTTGACTGTAATTATAAGTTTATGACTTATTAGGTGTGTTTGACTCAATTTGATTTTTTACAGTGACGGCTGAGGTTCAGGGAGGATATTAACAGTTGCATAATTGAGGTCAAGCTCTCAGATTCATGCTCCAGCACAGTTTGCGCTCTCTCCATTGTGTCCTGCCCCGAACCAAGGTGAACTGCCACAGACCACCTCTGCAAATGTACCAGGGTAGGTTTAGGCGTACCGCACCCTGATACAGTAGGGAGCACTCACATTAGTCAAACAAACCAGACTTTGGGGGTCAAACGTACTTGGGTATAGTAACTGTCCTGGGTTATAGACTGTAACTTTTAGTACTTAGAAGACACTTCAGCTGTTTGTCTTTATTTTAAATCTATTAAACTTTAAAATGACCCATTATTAGCTGGAGTATTTATGGATTTCTGTGAGAAACCAGAAAGAATTGTAACCATTGTATGGTAAGTCAGCACTGACCTTGCTTTGGTTTAATAATATATGTCCTTGACTTGATGAATGTGCTAGGTGTATATGTTCCTCATTAATCCTGACAGCATTAAAAACATAGGATTTCGATCACCAAACCCCTTTCCTGCCTGCACGCAGATCCAAAAGTCATCCAGTATGGGGGTGGAATGCGACTCTTGGCAGGAGCACCAGTGGCCACCTTTGACGGGACGCACCCCGTGAACTGCTGCATCTCGCTCAGTTGCATTCCTCTCTGAAATATTTCAGTTACAGTCGGTTGCCGTTGTCAAACACGATTATTGATACGCTGCTTTTATTTTCATTCGGTCGGACTCTATACCTCCCTTCTTTCCACATGGTTATGTTGCCAGTGTCAAAGCCCGAGCGCTCAGTCAGCGAGGGTCCATACGAGTAATGATGCCTTCGTGTTTTTCTTGGGCATGAGCTTCAAACAAAAATACACAGTCCACCTCACACATGCAAGGAAAGAAATACACCCACTTCTGCACTCTTTAACACGCACACATACTTCTCAGCATGCTACCAGTTTCATCTAACCCACCCTCGAGGGTCCGATCCTAAGCGAGGCGTAGCTTTCATATCTGCTTCTTTTCTTAGTGACAGGTTGTAAAATAATCTTTGACTTAAAAGCTTTCTTCATTTCGGACTCTCAAATGGGTCCTGTTTTGTAAGACGACATTGCTGGATGTAAGGGGAGACTTTAACAAACATCAGTTATGTTTTGTTGAAATTTCAGTCTTGGGTCAGATGTTTCTCTTTTGGAGAAACAAAAATAGACCAAACGAGATAATAGTAATGTGGGTAGCATAGCTTAGATTAGTTAGTCATGGAATTTAAGATGGATGGATTTACTTACTCTTGTGAAACAAAACCTGCTTTGTAAAACAAAAGTCATCTTGTTTAATACGTTCTCTCTCTTATCATTATATAATATATATTGTATAATAATTATCTCCATAATAATTGTTATAATAATAATAATAACAATAACAATAATAGTAATAATAACAATAATAATTACGATAATATAGGGGAGAGCAGAGTCGAAAGTACAATTTTTCAGAAAAACATAATAAAAAAAGAAAAAAAAAGGTTTTAGACAGAGATATTTTTGCTGTGGTCAATAAATCACAAGTGTGATCTGTCAATACCAGGTGAAAGTTTGAACAAATTGAAAGTAACACACAGGCAGGACAAAAGTAACACAACAGAACATAATAGATTTTTGTGTTACACTTTTTTTGTAAAAATACGTTACTATGACCATGGTAATATGTAACTACAAACATATTTTTTCATTTATCTTTGCAAAAAAAATAATTAAATTAAATTTTCATTTTAAATTTCAGTTTAATCATTGTTTAAAAAACAATTAACAGTTTGAACACAATTAAATTAAATTAAATTAAATTAAATTAAATTAAATTAAATTAAATTAAATTAAATTAAATTAAATTAAATTAAATTAAATTAAATTAAATTAAATTAAATTAAATAATATTTAACAGTATTACCAGCAGAACAAAATTAACAAGTGTTATTTTCGTCCTGACCCCAGACATTTTATTCCGATTTACTTTTATTTTGAAAAACTCAGAGAAGTCAAACTTCAGGATGTGTTAAAGCACTAAATAACCTGTAAATTGATCAGTACTGTAACACATGAAACAAGAAACGCCAAACGTAATAAGAAAAAAATTACAGTTTTATGAATTTACTTACTGTATCATGGTTGAAAACAGCTTTATGGACCTAGACGCGCAAAACGATGAAGAAATAACGCAATATTTGTCAACTACAGCAAGGGTTGCGTGCTAAAGATGCTGTCATAGTTTTAAATGCAAATGCTACAGTATAAGGGCTAGGAAAATCGCTTTGTTACTTTCGTACCACGTTACTTTCACCGCAGTTCTCCTCTAATAATAATAATAATAAGAAGAAGAAGAACAAAAAGAAAAAGAAGAAGAAGAATTTGTTTTGATTTGCAATGTGCTTGTTTTTGCTTTGTATATTTGTTGAATATTTGTATTTTGTAAGATTTATGCTTTATTAAACATCACTGTAAAAATTATTTCATATAAACATTTTTATGTTAGTTTAACCTAACAAATTAAGTTTTCTAAGTTATGTGAACTTATCACATCAAAAGTTTTAATAATTAAGTTAAACTTTTTTCTTCAGTATACTTATGCATTATTTTTAAAACAGAACTATTTAAAGAATAATTTGAATTTGTTTTCAAATCTGTGATGTCTAGTTGCAGACTTTTTTTTGATGTCTAGTTGCAGATTTGCCCTCCATGTATCTGCATTGTTGTCCAAAAGCAATTCAATATATCAACAAGATATCATGTTGGTGCTTTTTTTAAAAGGTCAAGAATATAAAGTGATTTCCTGTAACTAGTAGTTTTCTTTAACTACTGTAGTACACAGCAGTTAAAGAAAAATGGTTCTAAATAGCACTTAAAGCTCATAATCATAGGGGAACCATTTTTGTGCTATATAGCACCTATGAAGAACCATTAGCACCATATATGGTTCTATATAGCAGTGGTTCTCAAACTGGGGTCCGGGGCCCCCAGGGGGCCGCGAGATGGTGCCAGGGGGGCCCCAGTTTTATGACATTTCATGAAATACATTCATTTATCATGAATTCTGTGTAATTAAACCTAAAAAAAAAATAAGGCTACTAACCAACAGCACTACTTTTTATAACTTAATATGTTTTGTTTAATTAAAGTGGTAAATTTTAGAACAGTTTTTGTCATAAATTTTCTTTAGGGCGGCCGTGAAGGAATACACAATACACAAGGGGGGCCGCACGCGGAAAAGGTTTGAGAACCACTGCTATATAGCACAATAGGGTTCTACACAGGTACTACATAGTTCCTATATAGCACTTAAAATGGTTCCCCTATGATTACGAGCCAGTGAACCACTTTTAGTGCTATTTAGCACTGTTTGTTTTTAGAGTGTAGGCATAAATAAACTCCACTTCTTGCTTGAGAGATGAATGGTAATGTGCATATGTATGTCAGTATGATTCATACATTTAGGCCTGACCTTTACATAAATGGTACATCACTGACTTCCCTGCTGGGCTAAAGAGATCAAAACCGACATTTTTAAAATGACTTCTCTTGCATATACAGTTGCCTGTCACTGTATCCTTTTCTGGACCACCTTTTCCCATCCTTTCTCATGACCCCTCTCTATTCTACGTGTGCACCTGCGTGGCTTGACACACCTGTGTGAGCGCTCAGTGTCTGGTAGGTTGTTGCCATAGTGACCAATGAGATATCTCGCAGTGGAGGTCCGCTTGATAGGATCGACCAAAGTGGACCACCCTCACGGCAGCATGTGAAAGACCTCATTGTACTAGGAACCACGACCAAATTTACTTCACCCTGTGTGGCGACACAGCTCAGAGCTGTGACTAAGCATTCTCTACTAAACTTTTCACTCTATTCACAAATGGTATTCGTATTATCTGGTAGCAGTACTCTACCTTTGTTAGCACTAAAGTGCTGTTTTAAATTGATTTGCTTTATGTTATGATTTGGAACTTGACCCAATTACAAATGTGAAGACATGAGTAGCACTTGTGTGCCTTAAAGCTTCTTTCTTTCTTTCTATTTGTGTTGAAGCAGAGCTCTTGATGTGTGTTTAACTCAGAGATGGCAGGCAGCTGGCAGGGGCTTCAAATCATGTGGCTGTTTTGGCCCCCGCAGCTGCTCGCAGGATTATGGAAACTTAAAGAAATGGATTCACAGCAGTTAGCACTGCTGGCCAGATTGGTTTGATTGAAAGTACACAAGAAAAACACTGTCGACACAAACTGACCTCAGACAATGCTTTGTGAAAATAGCTTGGCGCCCATATGTTGAAGCGATAGTTGAAGTATGAAGTGTGAATGAGCTTTATTGCAAAGTACAAGGAATTTGTCTTGGTGACAAGAGCTTTCAAAACACAGGACAGTGACATGACAGATAATAATAAATTAAGATGAGTGAATAAAAATCTCTTAAGAGCTCATAATAAAATGTCATTAATAACTCACCATTATGTTGTTGATGTGAAGTCAAACCTGATTCTTTTTTTATTTAAAAAAAAATCTGTTTTATTAAAGTAACATTGTGAACAATCTTTTTAAAGTCGTCATGAAATCAAAATGTACACTTCTTATTCTTATATGTATATTGTAGTGTTTATTATAAATGATGAATCTGTGCACTACGTTTTTTTCATATGCCCTCATAATCTTTAAAGAGCACCTATTGTCCAATTCATGTTTTTAAATGTCCTTTGGTGTGTAAGTGTATATTAGTTCATGTTAATGATATGCAAAAGGTACAAACCCCAAAGTAAACGATGACGCAAGTTATCGTCTCCAACATAAATCTCTTTTTTTTGGACTACAACAAACACACGGATTGTAGGCAACCATTTACTACCTGGGATTGGTTATGTTAACACAGTCTCACCCCATGTCGTCAATATTTGACGACACTTGACCATTCGTCAATATGTGACGCGGAGGGTATACCTTTCGCGTAATTTTTTGACGAACTGGGGACTTCAATACTATTACGTCCGTTGCATTCTCTTCTCCTATTTTCTTACCATTTTCGCGTTGGTTTAGGGTTAGATTACGCAAAATTAAACAGTGTACGCGAAATTAAACAGTGTACGCGAAATTAAACAGTTGTCACCTGGCGTTGGGGTTAGAAACAGTTGTCACCTGGCGTTGGGGTTAGAGTTAGGTTTGGGTAGGGATGTCATTATGTAAATCTAACCCTAAACCGACGCGAAAATGGTAAGAAAATAGGAGAAGAGAATGCAACGGACGTAATAGTATTGAAGTCCCCAGTTCGTCAAAAAATGACGCGAAAGGTATACCCTCCGCATCACATATTGACGAATGGTCAAGTGTCGTCAAATATTGACGACATGGGGTGAGACTGGGTTGGTTATGTAGTCAAGATCGACATTATCATAATTCCTCCTGCTTTGACTCACAGCCTGTAAGTTAACTCCTGTTAGCATTGCATTGTGACCGAATCTTTCAAACATGGTAATAAGCGTCACATTTCCGGCTGACATCAGAGGTATTCAGGCCAATCACAACGTACAGATTAGCTGGCCAATCAGGAACACAGAGCTTTTCAAATCCATGCGTATCAGGAATAGAGTGAAATCTGGAGCAAAAAAATTTATGATATGTGAAAAAATTATGTTTTTTATCATAAACCACACGAACACATTTTATTATACCAAATACACAAAATAACATTGTTTTTTAGCAATGAAATAGGTACTCTTTAATCAAAAATGTTATTTTCCTCCCTTTTTCGAAACAGCTTTTACTTTCTATCACAAGGAATTGCGCGAGAGCGGGGCTATCGCGGACTTGTTTCGATCACAGGTCCAACTTCCAATGATCCCAGTTCTTAAAGGATGAAATCAAGTCCCGCCCTACACTTATTCTAATTTCAGAAGCCGTTTCACTCGGATATATGTCATGACAGTGAAATGAAGACAGTCGCTACTACTGTTTCATGGCGACTTTACCGTTTAAAGACCCGTGTATACTTTACTTTTTTGTGTCCATGTGTCCGCACATCTTTCAAAGAATGCTGAACTTCCCAAAAGCGTGGATGGCTGAGTTTGACACTAACGCAACACTAATGATTTTTTATACTTTACAAGCACTGATTTATGTCATTTCACAAGACCTTTTAAAAATGTAAAATAACTATTTGGTGTCCCCGTATGTTGTCTAGCTCAAAAAATCCTATAGATAATTTATTATAACATGTTAAAATTGCCACTTTGTAGTAGTGCAGATTAAGGGGCGGTATTATCCCCTTCTGACACTTTACAAGGGGAGCCAAATTTCAATGACCTTTGTTTACATGCTTGTAGAGAATGGTTTACCAAAATAAAGTTACTGGGTTGATCTTTTTTTACATTTTCTAGGTTGTTAAAGGCACTGCGGACGTAATTATAGCATTTAAAAATGGAAAACGTCAGATTTTCTGGATATGTCCCCTTTAAACAAAGAACAGGAATCAAACATTATGAAGAAAAAACTTCTTAGCTTTTTGTTCTTGAAAAATGAGAATTAAAGAAAGAAAAGACAATGGTATGTTTGACCGATATGTATTACCATTGTGTACATTGTAAATAGTGAACTCTCCTGTCTCGATATTTATTTTGCGCATGTGTTGTTGTATGTGTACCGTCTGCATGGCTTTAAAAATTCGGCTGCACACAAACAAGCTGCTCGGATCGTTTACGGACCCTCCTGATGGTGAAAATTACACGTGGCACGCAAACATGAGCCAAAATATACACTGTATAAAGTAAAAATTGGATCTACTTAAACAAATTACTTCAATTGGTAACACTAAGAAAGTTTTATCAACGTAAATTTTTCACTTAAAGTGAGAACATTTTAAGCGAAAAACTTTTTAAAATTACACCTGGAAAATTTAATTTTTTTCTAAATTTTCCTTTAAAGTGAGACGGTTTTTTTACCAATTTAAGTATTTTTTAAGTTAATCCAACTTTCACTTTTTACAGTGGGCTTTAGTGCTTTATTGCACAACAGTCCCCTACAGTCATAAGAATTCATAAAACAAGTTGCAATGCCCAATTCTTGAACAAATCAGCATTATTTCTTTAAGTTGTTCTATTGATTCAGTACAGAAAAGAGTAGCCGGGCCCAGTATATTCTTTTCATTAAATGTTAAATTTTCAATATTTTCAAACCATTCTTTATGCTTCTACATCCATTACCAGGGTGCCAATTTACCAGTTGCTTTACAAACAGAATCGTGCCTTTTATCTCAGAGGATTTATATCGCTACATATGCTTTCCTTACAATTGCGTGCTATTGTTATTGTTAAAGATGTTTTCTTCTAATTAGCTTATGAGGTTTAGTGGTCTCTTTTATGTGCTTGTGAGCCGTGTATAGGAACTTTAAGAATGTAGTGCAGATGATCATCTCTGGCTGTGCGGTAGTCAAGAATTCATCAGCCATTATAAATGCTTAGAGCTGGAAACCATCAGGCTGTGTAAAGAAGTGTTCGGGTGAGGAAACGCTGGCTGTCACAGAGCAGATCTGATGCCACCATCCAACTCAGCTCTTTGCTGCTGCCAGTTTGGCCCAGCTCAGGCAGGCGGCACAGCTGTGGACTCTCGGAAGGACCCAGTGAACTCCTGTAGTCTTTTCATCTTAGAATAAGTACATTGATACACTGTGACTCTTTGCTGCTTTTAACATTGGACATTGCTGCTGGAAAATGAGGTCAGGACATAATCAGAATGTCAAGATGGTCAGGGTGATCTTGTCAAGTGCATCAAGTTTATTTTTACAGGACTTTATACCATATGCATCTTTCAAATTCAGTTCGGTTTATCTTGACTTCATACAGTACACTCTTAATACTTAAGGTGCTTAAAACATTTATTTACAGCAATGCCAGAAGAACATTTTTTGGTTCCCAAAAAACCTTTCAGTCAATTTGTTTAAAGTACCATTTTACATCTGTATAGTGTAAAGAAAGGTTGTATGGATGGTTTTATAAAGGGGACATTTTACAAGACTTTTTAAGATGTCATATACATCTTTGGTGTCCCCAGAGTACATATGTGAAGTTTTAGCTCCAAATATCATATAGATAATTTATTATAACATGTTAAAATTGTCATTTTGTATGTGTGAGCAAAAATGTGCAATTTTGGGGTGTGTCCTTTTAAGTGCAAATGAGCTGATGAAATGCAAACACTGATCACAATGATGGTGGTTTGTTGAAACTAAGGCTCTGTTTACACGTACATGGTTATTTTTAAAAACTGAGAGATTTACCTTCGTTTGTGCCCCTCGTTTACACGCAAACGGAGAACTCGCCTCTGAAACCGATTGTTTCTAAAAACTCCGGCCAGAGTGGAGATCTTGAAAATCTTCGGTTGCACGGTTGCATGTAAAGTGAGACAAACGGATGTTTAAGCAGGCAACGGCGCAGAGTATGCGCCAGAGCTGGCACCTACGTCAAAAGTGCGACCTATGTTTACATGTGACTGCTACTCTGAACGCTTCCAAGATCACATTTATGTTCGTGCAAACTCGTTTCGTGTGTTTGTATTTGAAAATACAGCTGCTCCATTATGTCGAGGAGCAGAGACGATTGCTCGGAGATCAGCAATTTTATTTTACGCGTGTTTGACTTCATGCGGCGGTGCAAAAACCGACGGACGGATGATGTCAAAGTACCGCGAGAGCGATTCGAAATTAGACCTCTACGTGTGGTTCCTCAACTCGCTCTCACGGTACGTTGACGTCATCAATCACCTACTACAACAACTCCTCCCTCCAACATGAAGAGCCAGTTCACGTCACCACCAGCGCTGCCGGTGATTGGCTTACGTGGGCTTGAGCGTCTCTTGACAGCAAATATGCACGGGTACGTGTAAATAAACACTTTTCTGAAAACTGACATGTGTGCACGATATTATTTTTGAAACCGGAGAGGTTGAAATGTCCGTTTATGAAAATAGCCGTCCACGTGTAAACATAGCCTAAATCTCAATTGTGCTGTCAATTATTTTTCTCTCTCTCTCTTTCTCTCTGCACTGAATGGCAGTGCCATGGTTGGATAGTGCAGATTAAGGGGTGGTATTATTATAATAAGATCCCCTTTTGACATCATAAGGGGAGGCAAATTTTTAATGACTTATTTTCCACATTTTTGCAAAAAAAATGGTTTACCAAAACTAAGTTTCTGGGTTAATCTTTTTCACATTTTCTAGGTTGATAGAAGCACTGGGGACCCAATTATAGCACTTGAATATGGAAAAAGTCTGGGAAAAACCCTTTCAGGTACCTTTTAATTTTTAGGAGTTTAGTTGTTTACATTGGATCAGTTGTTGGTTTTCTTTTCTGTGTTCCTCCTCCTAACAAATCAACCTTAAAACAAAAGGTAAATGTCATAAGCCCCTAAATTTTCCTGAAATTGGATTAATTGATAGAATTGTTGTTGCAGGACTAAACAAGAATGCTAATCCAGGAACATTTTCTACTTGTTAGTATCTACTTTGGATCTTGGTTACTGTTTTTTCTTGCTGGTTCAGCCTTAACCTGCTTGAGCAAACATTAGTTAGTTAAAGAAAAACACAAACGTTTTTCAATATTTGACTATGTTCTTCCCTCAACTTAGATTAATTAATACATACCTCTCTTTTCTCAATCCATGCACTTAATCATTGTACAGCACAGGGCCGGCGTCAAGGGGGGGGGGGGGTATTCGCAGGCCGTGTCCCCCCCCAAACAGGTTGTTGTGCCCCTACACAGTTTTTTATTAATTTAATATATATCAAGAATAATTCAAATAAATTAAACATTAAATGTTTCATGACTTTTAATGTATTCAAATAAGGGAAAATATAGTTGATATATGTTTTTTAATTAAAATAGACCAGTTTCTCTGATTGGTTGTATTGCGGCGTCTCAAGCATCTTTAAGCGTCTTTAGTATATTAATGTGACTTTATAATAGCAACGATTTTTTTCTAATTTTATGGATCATGTAAAATGTGGCTATTAGAACATTTAGAATGAACCAGCACCGCCTGCTCCATCTAACTTCATGCAAACACAGATTGGCTCAAACTCGGAGATTAGAGGTTGAGGTGGAATTTTCAAATCTACAGGACATTGTTTTAAGGAAGTTTAATGTTCGCACACGCCACCTTCAGCTTTTAAAAGGTAAGCAAGCGTTGTTTTAATTTACATAAGCCTAAATGTGAAGTGTGGCTATAGACCGTTAACAGCATTGCGACGTGATTATGGTAATACTGATTAGTTTGTGATCTTCTGCACTTTATACGGGAAATGAGCTGACAGTCTATACCAGTTGTATGAGTGTGTGCTTGCACTGTATTTGTTGTTTTAATGCCTTGTTTTTGCAAGTTATTGTGCCCCCCCGGTTGATGCCACGTTCCCTCCTGTTAGTTATGGTCTGGCGCCGGCTCTGGTACAGCACGTCCAGTTAGCCTAGCCCCATTCATTCATTAGGATCCAAACAGGGATGAATTTAGAAAACACCAAACACTTCCATGTTTTCCCTATTTAAAGACTGTTAACATGAATAGTTACACGAGGTCAAAAAATAAATTGTGGTGATGTTAATGCACCCGCGCGCCAATGTCGAAGTGCTGCAAACTAAGTGCTCTTCCGCCATACAATACAGTTCGCATTTTTTATCCGCTTAGAAAATCGCCACGTTTTATTTTGTGCCACCATACTTACTCGTGTAACTACTTTTGTATCAGTCTTTAAATAGGGAAAACATGGAAGTGTTTGGATCCTAAGGAATGAATGGGGCTAAGCCAAATGCTAACACATTCATGACGCGATGTACAAAGATTAAGTGCACGCATTGAGAAAAGATAGGTATGTATTTATTCGTCTAAGCTGAGGGAAGAACATAGTAAATATTGAAAAACTGTGGTGTTTTCCTTTAACCATTTGTCAACCATTCCAACCTGTGTATACTGTGCCTAGTCTGAACAATTATCAATTAAAGCGATCAATCCAGCTTTTTTAGATTTAAAATAGATACATTTAAAACAGTTATAATGTAATGACATAAATAGGGATTAGCCAAGACTAGTTTCTAAGCAATGTACGCAACCTAGTTCCCACCAACTGTTAGCCTTACTGATCAACCACTTTAACCAGCTAACAAACAGCTAAAAAACATGTAAAACTACAGTATATGACTTTGCCTTGGCAGGTGGAAAGTTTGTGCTACGTCATCTTTGTGACAAATTTTGACATATCATCCCAACATAGATCCCATTTTCATTCATGTCTCATTGCGTGTCTGTATGTCTGTGTGTGTAATGAACCCCTTCGGCTGTTAGATTTTCCTGCTAAAGTGTGCAACCCTATATTCCCAAGATCAGCAAAGTTTATCTTCACACAGACACAAAGCTCCATTCATGGCCTCGGTTATTAACCTTACAGAGATATTTTGATAAGTGCAAATTGTGGCGGCATATTCATAAATAATTACCACAGTGGCTTTAACACACTTCCTGTTCTCCTCTCGACTCCTCAGAGAGCACTTGTCAGAGAATTGTGGGTAAACTTAGCAAGCACCGATAGGGAAGAGGTGGGAATATTTTCACTTGGCAAGAGTTAACTCTCTCTCTCTCTCTCTCTCTCTCTCTCTCTCTCTCTCTCTCTCTCTCTCTCTCTCTCTCTCTCTCTCTCTGTGTGACTATTGAGTCATGAGCTTTAGTACAGGGATCAGAAAAGCGAAGAGGGAAAGTCCCGAATCTTTTCCATCTGCACCTGGACACACTTACATTCCACAGCCCACAGGACTGAATGAAGAGCTTGTATGAGTGTATGTGTGTGTTGGTGGGTAGTGCAATGCAGTTGTGCCCTAAAATGTAAAGTATGCTAATGCTGTTTCCTAACCACATGAAAACACCTTTGGAATGGCACAAAATTAACACTTCTTTGATGATTTTATATTCCTTTTTGAACTTAAAGAGGAGGGATGCAATCTCACAGGAGCTATTTATACAACCTGTTTTACTGCACAGACACACCAAGCGCACACAAACCATTTAACTTACAGCTAAATTTAACTCTCACATAAACCCGTTGACATTATTATTAGATTTAAAGCCAAACATGATTGGGTTGATTTATGGGCTTTTTAAATAGTGAGCATAGATGGTCTCTGAAGTTGTTTTTGGACAGGTTTCACTTAATAAGTAAAAATGTTGCTCTTGCAAGTACTGCCAAATCCCTCCCACATGCACACACATATTTTTTAGCAATCAACCCATGCACTTCCCATTAACCTATATTGTTTAAACATAATTCTAATTACTGTAAACTAGACCGAACCGTGACATTTAGGCCTCAAAACAACTTGGTTATTTGAGGTTTTAAAATGTCAATAAGGACATTATTTAACCTCTTTACAAACTTTCCCCAAAAGATTCCCAGGAGCTCTTATTAGATTTAGCTAACTTCAGGAAGTATTTGTTTAGCAGTTCAGTCAACCAAGTTTTATTTACATAGCTCGCACATCACATACAGCTTTGCTGAAAGTGCCTTAATACCCCCCAAAGGTGACCATGGTCAGGAAAATCCCTAAGAGTCACTGCGTCCCTGTTTACAAAACAACATTTTAACCAGCAATGGGAAATGTTTTAATGTGTTTTGTCTTTTCGTTTACATGACGGGAAGTTTCTAAAAATTATGCATTATAATCTCTGTAAATAACAAAAAAAAATCTTGTGCTACTCAAGATACTCAAGAGTTAACAGCCCAGAGTCGCTTAGTAGTAATAAACCTACTTCATCGTCCATCTAAGCAAAATTGCTTGATGCTTTCTTTGTCTTGATTGGTTATATTATCGCAATATAGAAGAATGCATATGTGCTCATGAATATAATGTTTCTTTACAAAGTAACATTGCCATCTACTGGCCTGACACTCATAATACAGCGATTTTACGACCCGTTCAGACTACCAGCAGTAGCAAAGAGACATGATCTCATTCATTTTAATGAAAGCTTGGAGACATCTGGTGACATGAGCACAGCGAACGTTGCCGACCTGGCTGTGTCCAGTGCCGTGATAACAATAAGAAAATTGTAACTTTATGCAAATGATAAACAATTTTCATTAGCAACTACCAATGAGAGCCTTAGTCGCTAAGCTTCCATTAAAATTATTCAGATCTTGTCACTCTGCTATTGGTAGCCACTGGTAGTTTGAACTTTATGACAAACAGAATAAGAAACGCCTCCTAATGACATATTGACAGACAGGCGACACACACAGTCACTGGGAATGTGTACGCAGCATCAGTTGTTGTAGTGAATCTGTGCGAACGTTGAACGTTTTGAGAATGTTGTGGTGTGCGCTAGCCTGGGTTTCCCCATGCTGCCTTGTGCGCAAATGTATTCATGCTGCAAGTCTAGCATGGAAACCATGGACCAATTTTTCGCCTCAAATATGGAACCAATCACAGGACGGGGAGGAGGCAACAAGACAATGATGACGTCTATGCGACACACCGATTTTGTTTATATCACGCAGGAGCAGACGCAAAGTCACTTTTTTCGATGCAGCCTTAGATAGTGTTCTAAGTAGTTTTCAACGCAAGTTTATTTAAAAAAGAGCAACTTTTGGCATTAAACAATTTCATATCCAAGAAGGATGTTTGTATATGGCAAGACATTGTTAGCCACAGAGTTTTATAGGACCAACCTGCTAGGCATTGTCGTCGATGAAGTACAATTAACTTATAAATGGTAAGTGGTATTTATTAATATCATATATAATAACCATAAGTTTGGTTGCTTTTCAATATCAATATACAGCTTCGGTTTAGTTGCATAGCTTTCAGCTGTGTGCACACGTACCAGATAAAAGTTGTTGACACTTGAATTTATGTCGCTCTACATACATCATCTGGTATAATTGAAACGATTGGCTATGAGCTACTTACAAACGCATTTGATAGACATTCGTAGCACCCAATAAACGGCTCTGGGCATTCGTAAACGAGAAAATGAGCATGTGGTTCCTAGACCACGTCTCATTCTCTATGAGACTGGTCTGGTGTTAGTCATGCTAGGTGTGCGCACCAACGCAAAAGGAAAAACTTTTCCATTTTAGTACAATCATAAACATACTCTGAAAGCATAGCTAAGTGAGAACCGAAAACATTACTCCTTTAAGTGTCCTCTTCTGACTGAAGTGTTTGAAAGTCCACAGCTCTGAAGGAATGCTGTCCTGATAAACTAAAATAGCACCAGGATGGGGTTTTAAACATACTGAGGGCCAGAACCTTGTTGTTTCCGGAGGCATCTCTGACCTTCTCTCTTTTGTCCACTGCAAAGGTTCATGTGTGGGTGCTGTGCAGTCTTTCCCAGACACAACAGAAACCCGAGGCTGTGGTTCCTTTCATGACTTCCTCCTCATTGTTTGCTTGTCTGTGTGACTGGAAACCAGTAATGACAGACAGACGACTCTGGTCACTCTCAAGCCCCGTGCTCGAGCAGGAACTCGAAGCAGTGAGTGATCAAGGCCAATGCCTGCATTCCGCTCTATTCCCACAGTTTTCCCAGAGACGGCATAACCTGTCGTGCTAACCTTGTTACTCAACTCCACTTTCAGTCTGATGGCCAGATTACCCAAACGCATTGCTGCCAAGTTGAAGCAATGGTTTACAAACATTCGGCTCTCTTTCCCTCATCCTCCATTTCCTTTTTCTCGCGGTTGTGTGCATCGTGATAAGAGTGAAGTTGAATAGCAGGAATACCTCACTGTGTTCCCTGCTGGGAATATCTAGGTCAAGCTGATCGCTGTGTTTTGGAGCATGGTACTGTAGCTTGTAAACCTCTTCTGACCAGCAATAAATAAACAACCAACTGGTCATGCCAAAACCTGATTTCTAGTCAACCAGCCAATGAAGACCTAATGCCTTAAGCCCACACTGTTTTTGTTTACGTGGCTGCAAACGTATACGCACAGTTAACCCACAGCCTTAGTATAGTTTATTTGACTCGTACGAGTACACAGATGTTCGACGCAGGCGCATTGCAACAAAATGCAATGCATCTCCTGGGCTACATACTACATTCTCCTGTAGGCGCATGCATGACCTACGCGTACAATGTATTGTAAAATAGTTTGCGTGAAGTACTCTTCTCATGACAAAAATTGCATCACTCAACTTAAACATTACATATGCGCATTTGTCAGACATTTTAATGTAAAACAACTTACAGTGCATTTAACCCATACATTTCTTTTATGTGTAGGCCAGTGTGTGTGTGTTTCCTGCATTTGAACCCATAACCTTTGCATGACCATGCTTTAGCAATTGAGCTTCAGGAAGAATAGGCTAACATGTTCCAAGATAAATTTCCCACATTTTTTAGCTCAAAAATGGGGATCTGGCCTCTTTGGCTGTATATTTAAAGCACCACAGTGAGCAATAACTTTGAAAAACAGGACTTTTAAATTGACAGGAAACATTACAAGAGCATTGACAGCTTAGCCAGATGCTAGACCCCTGTGTGCACAGGCTGTCTTGTCTTCGCGGTGTGTGCATGCATGTTTGCAGCTACATTAAGGGGTTACTGTGAGGTCATATGTCGCTGCGTGCAAATGTAATGCGCAGTAAAATGCAGGTGTCATGTCTATGCAATCCGGGGAACTACAGTATGCATGTGCCTGTCACGCTTGCATTATCTTCTTGTGGCTTTAGGCTGTGTCATGACTTTTGAATATTTACGTAGAGGCTGATAATAAAAATCTTCAAATACTTTACACAAGCATACAATGATGGAGATTAAAGAGCATTTTAAACAAAATGTATTCATTGTTCGACAAATGTGAATGTGACTGATTTGTGTTCACTCAGCGAGTTGGGGTCCACTGACCTACTCGTTCACAATGACAGGACTGTTTCTTCCCGGTGGTAACATATTTTAAAGGGGGGCATCCTGTGGTTTTGGAGAAAGCATGATGTATGTCTCTCCCTTTTTCTCTTTGCACTCTATTCTTTTGCATTGAGGCCGCACAGTTAAGTTTTTCCCCTTTGACCCCTCTACAGGAAGAGCCAATGACAGACTCTTTTTCATTGCGTTACAGCTCTTTTAAGACCACGTTTCAACACCGCCTGTTGTCTGTGAATCTTACTGTTGTCGTGATGGTTATTCACACGCTGTTACGTTTCACAAACATTTTAAAAGAGGAACCTGAAACTCCTCATTGCTCTCTCACACGTCTAAAATAGTTTTAGAAGACTCTCTGCTCTGAAGATTGCAACGTACTGCAGACATTGTCAGACGTGTCTAGCTCTGCCTCATGCCTGTATTGTGAATTAATAACATAAGATGCGTACGATCAATAATAGAAGCTACTAAGCCTTTGGCCCCCAGACTAGACAGAGGAATATGAATTATGGATTGTTTTTTTATAGTTATGGAGGTTTTTCTTGTTTGGCTTAAGAGATCGCATCATCACATCTCATAGAAAGGAATGTTTAAAAAGTTTGGAATGGAAAAGTTTGAAGCACATGAAGGTTCATGTCATAAACCTGTATGACTTTCTTTTCCAGAACACAAATGGATGAATTAAATGAATATAGTTGGGCGTATTAAGTACAATGCCAGCACATTGCAAAAAATTATGATACAAGTAACCAAGAGAGTCGACAAAAAAAATCAGATCATGGTGAGAAGAAAGCAATATTTATGCAAATTCACCGTAAAATCATGGTGGTCACAATGAATCCTCATGATGTCACCTGCCGCCTCTGTAAGCGCAGTAACATTCACAACACAGAAGAACTGTTCATGTTGACTTCTAATGAGGGTGTTCAAAACCTAAATTTGAGGGAATCAAAGCCCACCAAACCTTTCTTTCATCCAAACCCTTGATTTACTGGAGAGTTATGGGAATTCACTATAGGATGCGATCCTATGGCTGCCCCCGCGGCTCGAGCATCCACCAAAATGGTCGAGCACTTATGGAAAAACACCAGATATGCTCAATTAATTTGAGTTAAAAACACTGATATTCAGTAGTCTCTCTAAGTGGATCTCGCGATTTGTAATATCTACAATATTTAGCTTAACATTATGGGTCTAAATCGCATGGAAAACGCGATCATGCCGCTTTCCTCCTTCTTTCCGAAGCGCTTGGGCGCTCCTGTAGCGTCTGCTGTTGCTTAGCAACCTAAGCAATGCGTGATGCACCCACCGGCGGGAATAGAAATTGCTGCCTATGTATTTCACCATGAAGAATGTTCTTCAGATAAAAATCCTCATGTGTTTAACTGAGAACAAACTTCTACAAAAGTCTTCTAAGAAAGTCGTGCCACTAGGTGACCATGTTTGCAATGCCTCCGGCAGTTATTTTAAATGGACATTCTACTTTTTTTGGAAATATGCTGCTTCTGGTGTTTTTCAGTGAGTGCTCGGCCATTTCGGTGGGTGCTCGAGCCGTGGAGCAGCCATAGGATCGCATCAGCAAAGTCCTTGATTATTACACCAGTTTGAGAGTATAGCTCCTAGCCATATCTGCCTAGAAAATCACAACTTTTAATTATCTGTCTGTCTTAGTACACAATATCTTTTAAATAGGAAAAATATTGAAACTCTTTGGTTATTTTTGAGCGCGATGCTAATGGTTTAATCAGATTCAATGGATTGTGCTAAGCTATGCTGAAGGTGGTGGCGCCGGACTCGGAGATCAGCTGAATAGATTCAAAAACGGTACGAATCATTCATTGTAATAGCAGTGCACAATCTTGTTGTATCCAATATCTTTGCTTCTACATAATCTTCTAAGCATCCGGAGGCACATTGTTCCTGTATACAGTAGATTTATGATTCACATTTCTCTATAGTCATTTTTCCTATTTCAGAGTTGTCCTCTTTTCAAGCTTCTTCTTTATGTTGGCGGCGTTAAGCTATACTGTAGCATGTTCTGCTTTCATCAGCCTGTGCTTAAGATTGGCTTTCCATCTGCTCATCAGAATGCTAAACATCAAAGGCCGTCTCTGTTCGTGTTTTAAAGACAATTTGGGTGAATTTGGAGGCCCTGCAAACAATAATGATCAAAGTTCCGTGTGTCTTTTTTGGTCGTCCGGCATGTTTAGTCATAGTGCCGCTTCTTAAGTAAAAACGCTAAAGATAAAACGTGCTTGTTAGTGACTCCGCTATTCATCCACACACCAGTCCTCCACATGTTCAAAGCAGCCCGACAGCTTTGATTGAGGATCTCGAGGCATTTTCTTTCATGTTTGGCAATGTGTATTCAGCCATCCTGGATTCCTGAAGACTTTTCTTCCTTCTTAAGTATTTTCCTCTGCTGTATTTCAACTACAGTGATGTTACTGACAGAATGCCCTCCTCCTCGCCCGCCACTCCTTTCATTTCTACCCATTTTGATACTTTATCTTCCATGGTGTTGTCATTTCTGTAAGCAGATATTTTAACATCGCAAAGCTTTGCTGAGTAAGCAGGTCAGAAGTAAAGACACATTACAGCTTAGAAAAATCAACACATGAATGCACGCACACACATGCAGTATGCATACACACATATACACACACAATATCATTATAAGAACATCATGTGTGCACATGAATTATCCATCATCTTGGGATTTGCACCCACATATGCACATGTATACTATTCATAAAAGTATATTGTACTGTACCATACACATCAATAAAAATAAGAATATATATAATCTACAGTATGAAACTTAAAATGCACATTAGAATATGATATAATAAATATTATTATACCTTATTGATAGTTATACAATATCACAAGGCCAATATTTCTAATACACCTTTTTATTTTGTTTTACTACAATAGTTTTATTTCAGTTTAGTTTAGTTTAGTTTGGAGGTCTGCTCGCTTCACAATCACAAAGAAGAGCACATTAACAAAGAATTAAAGAACTCAGATGCAAAACCTGCTAAATGCATTATATTAACTCTCGGCATGTATTATACGTTTATCAAATATGTTTGCTTCAAAACCGCTTAATCCCGACTTCAGGGTGTTCAGAAATACCAGAAATACCACAGAAGAAGAATTTAATGAACGATGACACACATACGTCATGGTGCAAGAGATTTATCAAATATATTATATACGTGGGATTAGTGAAAGTAAGGTATTGCAATTATTGACTTCAAACCTCTTTATTGCCATTAAATTTAAATTACTGAACCTTTTCGCTGTAGGGGCAGTTTCGCAGACAGGGTTTAAAATTATTTCAATACTAGTCCTTAGGCAAGCCAAGTCAAGTGCTTTACATAAAAATTAGAAAACAATATATAAGAGAAAAAAGTAGAAATAAGAGAGACAAAAAAATCTAAGATACATGAGAATTAAAAATATAAATTAAAAGAAAATAAATGTGATTTTAATAAAAGCAGTTTAAATGTGTGAAAAAAAATAAAACTGGAATAAAAGTCACAATATATAAGTTATCTTCTTCCCCCATGCGGCTCACTACGCTTTTCACAGACTCTTTTGCAATTACTACCGTGTGGCCCATCACACTGAGCACTTTTGGGATTCCAAAAGTTATATTATTTATATTAGTTGTATAGGACTTGATGTTGATAACCCTTAATGCATACTTGAGGCACCAATGAGACTCCGTGGGATGGTCAATTGAGTGACCCTCTGCCACACTACTCCTCAGCCCTTTCATCTCCTGAGGTTGCTCCTTTCGCGTAACTCAGTGCATAAACCCTTGACATGACCTAACCCCAATCACTAACGCCACAATCTCACCACAACCCGACCATACATGGCAACCCGTTTGACTAAGGCCAGAAGCCCCACTGTGGTCGCTAATGCAGGTTCTGTGGCAAACGGTTCTGTATGGCATACTATCTACTGCAAGACACAAGACAACAAGAAAATGCCAAAATCTCACCGCAACCCAACCATGCGCGCCAACCTGTTTGACTAAGGCCAGATGCCCCACTATCATCGTTAATGCAGGTTCAGTGGCAAACAGTGGCAAACTATCTACCGCAATTACCCAGAAACACTGGTCAATTGTTGATATCCCTTACTACTTACCTGAGGCATCGTTGAGACTCCATTGGATGGTCAATTGAGTGATGGCACCCTTTGGATTGTCAAGTGGGCGCCCTCCTTCCTGGGTATTTCGCTGATAGGCCCACGACACCTCTAGAGGGTTCAGCAGTGAATCCCAGCATACCAGGTTCACTCCCTAGTCTTTTCTCTCACCCACAGCCACTGGCTTCCCTTTTCTGTAGAGGCAGAGAGGTCTTTGACTGCCTGCCGGTGGGCCTTTCCTCGCACTCCCATCTCCTTGAGTAACCTGGATGTTGAGGTTGCTACGAACCCTCTGCAACCTACTTCGACTGGGCATACCTTCACAATCCATCCTTATTGTTGCGCATCGGTTGCAAGTTCAGCGTACCTCAGCCTTTTCCGTTCATAGGCCTCCTCCACTGCACCCTCCCAGGGCACGGTAAGCTCAATGATGTAGACAAGCTTGAGCGAGGCTGACCACAAAACAAGGTCTGGTCACAGATTGGTGGCTGCAATTTCAGCTGGGAAGCAGAGTTTCTTGTTCAAATTTGCCAACATCTTCCAGTCCTGTGCTCTGCCCAGATGACCAGAGTCTGATCTTATGGTGGTGGGGTTGGCTTGACCCTTACCCTCCCGAACAAATGGTGTTTGCTGCCACTGGGATGAATGGGGAGGAAGGGCATTCACACTTGTCCGTCGACTTTCCAACACTGCAGCAAGACACTTAAGCACCTGGTTGTGCCGCCAGGTGTAACGGCCTTGAGTGAGGCTGATCTTGCATCCCACTAAGATGTGCTGCAATGTTGCTAGGCTTGAGCAAAGAGGGCACGCGGGGTCCTCAGCATACCATTGGCTTAGGTTTGCGGGAGAAGGTAGGACATCGTAGGCAGCCCTGACGGTAAAGCTTGCCCTGAATGCCTCCATCTCCAACAGCTCTTTCCAGGAGATCTTCCTCTTCTCCACTTCTTCCCATACAATCCACTGCCCTTGCTTTGCCTGTGTCACAGCTTGGGCACACCTTTTTGCTTCCTCCTTCCGATGTACCTCCTGGACTACCATCTTGCGTCTCTGAGATGGAGGAGCCTTGTTCCACACTGTTGTACTGGCCCCAAGTCCAAGACCACTTCTCCTCTCCTGCACTCGGCCCACAATGTCTTTGTGTTTGAGTGCTGCCTTTGCCTGCTCAGTTGCAGCCAACGCGATCCACTTCCTTCCAGTGGCCAAGATGGAGGCAGCTTGGGCTACAACTGGATCGCTCAAATCCAGTAGCATCATCTCCAGTTTGACTTTGGCACACTTGTACTCCTCTACCAGACTGATAATGGGCAGGTGTAGCATCCCTTTGCCATAAAGTCCAATACTGGTAAGGCACTTGGGAAGGCCAAGCCACTTCCTTACATATGAGCTGACCAATCTCTCCAGCCTTTCCACCTTTGAGAGTGGGACTTCATGGGTTAGTGGCCACAGCAGACGTGGAAGTAGTCCATACTGCATTCACCAGCGCTTCAGCTTGCCCGGAAACAGGGTTCTGTCGATGTTCTCCAGGCCACTGACTACCTCCTTCCTAAGCTGCTCTACTTTCTTTTTGTCTTTAAGGAAGGCATCATACCAATGACCTAGGCTCTTCACTGGATTCTCGGAAACTAAGTAGTTTTTACAAGTATACCTTCCAAAAAATAATACATAGTGTGCATCTTAAGACAAAATGACACTAATATATGTTAAGACATGTCCATGCAAGATCTTTTCAAATTAAGGCAGCTCAAACATGCAATTCAGTCTGGAACTAGGATTAGCCCTGTCCGGGAAACCACCCCATTGAGCTTGATCAAAATGGCTAATTTACAAGAAAACATGTCAGATGCAATTAGAGGGTTTTGTTATGTGAGCTCTTCAAATGTGTACTGAGACGAACAATGAAGCATTCAATGGTGGCCAGTGACTTTCTTTTTCGAGGCCGTACGATGCAAAGCTCATCACAACATGTATTTACCCCGTCATGTGTGTGGCTAGTCATTTCAAAATATATGTTTGGCGCATCATGTAAACTTATGTGCATCACGCGTCATGTTAAAATACATGTCTGCTATAGACGCTTCGAAGGAGTTTATGATCAAGGAGACGGTCACAATCTCATGTGTAATCAAATTTAGTGTTAAGTTATTGTCTTGCGAATATTTTGTGTACGTTTTTTATCATAAACTCTTTTGAACCGTCTGCAGCAGGCACGTAGTTTGAAATGATGCATGATGCACATGGTTCACTTGATGCAATGAGCACATATTTTGACATGACGAGCAACACACAAAACACTCTGAACACATATTTTGAATTCAGGCCCAACGGAAGAGAAGTCACCGGCCGCCCCTGGATGCATATCTCTCTGAATATAATTTATATTAGAAGATCACAACTACGTTTTTTCCTTCAGATTTTGGTTCCCAGAATGCTTTGCATGAGGCTTAATTTATAGTTTTATTCTGTAAAAAAAAAGACTTGTTAATGTTTAATGTTCACTAACTTTGAACAAACAGTTGCCAATAAAAAAAAAACATAGATTTAAATCTACAGTAAGTTACTGGCAAACAGCTGCCAGTATTACTGTAATTTCTACAGACATTTTTAACAGTGCAGTCTCGCAATGCCTCAGCCAAATAAACATATCTAGGACAGAGGCTGTTATTTGGACATCCCACCACGCAATTACTGATTCTCATTCCAGCCGAAAAGGCCGCTGTGGCCCTTGAGAGAAGAACATTGTGTTTAGCCAGAGAAAATAAATGTCCTTATTTTCACAACCATGCAGAGCGCACGCTTTATAACTGACAAACCACGGGTCAACTTCAATCTTTTAAAACGTATATTTGTGCCAGAGTGGGAGTCAAATAAATGAACATCTCCACTAACAAGCATCTCCCAGGCCTGTTTGCAGGCTGACGAGTTCCTTGTTTGTCAGTTTGTTTGGGGAGTTGGGAGTGAGAGAACGGATGTGCGTTGTAGTCAGTTCCTCTTTTTGTGAGGAACGATATGGGCTCTGAGAGGGCCTGTTGAGGGGGCACTGGTGG
Organism: Misgurnus anguillicaudatus; assembly: GCF_027580225.2. Taxonomy (NCBI): domain Eukaryota; kingdom Metazoa; phylum Chordata; class Actinopteri; order Cypriniformes; family Cobitidae; genus Misgurnus; species Misgurnus anguillicaudatus. The sequence continues at coordinate 11,967,905 of NC_073356.2, forward strand.
CAAAAGCATTATTTGGAGCGAGCCAGACAGTAGCCGTCAAAACAGGAAAGGCAAACAACAGATGCCGAGATCTGCAGCACGCCATGGCGGTAACCTCAAGCCTCGACCCACTGCTCTCACAAACTTAACTTCCTGTTTAGCTGAGCGGAGGGGGATGACCCTGCGGTTAAACACAAGGAGATCTCACAAAATACTGACCAGAATCCAACAGTCATTTCATGCTTTTAAATAGTAACAGGTGTAACTGAAAATGGTAAATAAGGGGTCATTTTAGTGGAAGTGTTCTTTTGCCTGAATTCTTTATGCTTTTAGTATACTGTAGGTAAAACAATGACTATGTTTACATGCATATCAGCAGTCCTGTATTAATCACAATATGATAATATCTAGCTTGCTGACGGACAGAGGTGGTTAGAGTTGACAAAAAGTATAACTGCTTATAAAAGTAACTACTTAAGTTATATTGTTAGTAATAAGATAACTAATAAAAAGACATTGGTAGACAAAATAGTCCAAAAATGGTCCCAAGTTGTCAATGGGACAGTTCTCTTAAAAGGTCTTAAGATGTACCGTTTAGGTACAGATATGTATACATTTTGTACAAGTATGTACTTCTGAGGTACTATTATGAACACAAGTGCAAAGGTGTACTTTTTTAACGGTACTGTCCCAGTGATAGCTAAGTAGCATTTTTTTGGAAACTTTTTTCTGAAAGTGTACTGAAGGAGCAAGTTACTACACTAGTAAAAGTTTAATTAAAGTCGAGGTGCATGATATTTGAAAAACACTTTGGAAAAGGGAGTCGGGCCAAGTATCAAAACACACTTGTAGCCAATCAGCAGTAAGGGGTGTGTCTACTAACCAACATCGTTGCCTGGGTTGCGTATGTATGGGGTGGGTCTCTCAAAAGAAGGTTCTATTGGGGTAGGGGTGTGTTTGTTTGGGTGATTTTAAATGTCAACATTGGCTTTCAGAGATTATGCACCCCGCCTTTAACTTAGAGGGAACATTTTTTGATACTTTTTTAAGATGTAAAATAAGACTACGGTGTCCCCAGAGTGCTTATGTAAAGTTTAGCTCAAAAATACAAACACTGGTTGCAATAATGATGTTTTGTTGAAATTGAAATTCAACTGTGCTGTCAATTATTCTCTCTCTCTCTCTCTCTCTCTCTCTCTCTCTCTCTCTCTCTGTTATTGGATAGTGCAGATCAAGGGGCAGTATAATTATAATAAGATCCCCTTTCTATGTACGTCACATAGGGAGCAAAATCTGAATGACCTAAAGCAAAGTTACTGGGCTGTTTTATTTCACGTTCTAGGTTGATAGAAGCACTGGGGACCCAATTATGGCACTTAAACATGGAAAAAGTCAGATTTTCATTATATGTCCCTTTTTTTTGGTAACACCTAAAAAAAATTTTTTTCAATTCAAATTTTTTCACTTTAAGTGAAAATTTAAGCTGAAAAAGCTGTTACCAATTGAAGTAATTTCTTTAAGGTGATTGTCTTTAAGATGAAGACATGTAAAGTGTTACTAAATGAAGTCATTTGTTTTAAGTAGATCCAATTTTCACTTTTTACAGTATAGCTACTTTAGATCTGATTAAAATGAAGAAAAAATTCTTACTCTGAGAGCTTTGTATTTTTGTAAGTATTTCTGTTTACATGGTATAAAACCTGTTTTAAATCAGTATATCTCAGCATTCTCTGTCAGTTTCAAAAAGTCTTTTTCACACCACCCAAACAAACAAATATTTCCCAAACAGTTGAGAGTCATTATTTTGACAACATTATAATAACAACACAGCATCGGCAAAACAAAAGACTATTAAATAAGAGAAAGTGTGTGTGTAGAAAAATACATACAAGTTGGTTAACATGTTTGTGTGTTTGCTAATGTGTTTCTGTGAGTATATGTTTGCTTGTTCTAACCTGAACAATTACATTCTTATTGGTATTATCACTTTTACTTTTAAATAATTTTTGGCTCTTAACTACATAGTTTACATGACCAGACAATACACAATTGTAAAAAAAATCAGCATGAAGTTAAAACAACTTATTCAACAAAGTCAATTCAACCTACTATTTTAAGTTTTGTCTTTTAAGTTGACACAACTTATAAAAACAAGTTTAAATTGTTTAACTTATATTTTTTGTTACTTTAACTTAAAAAAAATATGTTGATTTGCAAAAGGGCTGAATTTTTTCAGTGTATTTCTACAGCATTTATTAATCTTAGTGGATTATAATTTTAACAATAAGTGTAAAAAGTAAAAGGTGGATCTTCTTTATCAAATTACTTCAATTGGTAACACTTAAAAAATAAAGTTTTGTCAACTTAAAAGTTTTATTTAAAGTGCAAAAATTACCAATTGAAGAATCCAACTACATAACCAACAATAAAAAATACAGTTTTTATTTCACATATCATATTTTGCTCACTGTAAATCCTAGCAAGTGCATTAAATATACAAGCCACAATTTCACAAAATGCTACAAAATGCCGAGAAGCATCATTAATTATTATTCTGCACTTTTCTTCTGTTTAGTGGCCATCATCGGGTATGTCGCCACATTCGGAGGTTATGTAAAAGACTGTTTATCTTCTGAAGAACAGCAGAACCTTCTTAGGTAAAAGTTGTGTTTGACTTCATGCAGTGATGTGCATACTGATTGTCAACGAAGTGCCGCAAAAGCGATTCGTAAGCAAGCACTGGTCTCGACTTGATCTCGCAATACAAATATATATATATATATATATATATATATATATATATATATATATATATATATATGCTGAACGGTCTGCGCAGACCTAGTCGAACAACTAATAGAACCGTGTCTATAATTTATAAAAATGTTACCAGCCAACTGCCGATTGACACTGTTTCATATATGTTTATGTATTTGGCAGAGGCTTTACATGGTAGGCCTATAAATTTTTATTTTGACTAAAATTTACCCAAATTTTATGAGTGACCCAAGAGTTCTTCCCATATTTGATTTATTAAAAACGCACACAGACTCACTGCAGATCATTTTTCTCAAAATTGGAAAATCGTTGGAAAATCGTCATTTCCGAACCTTAAAGCAATTTGTGCGACTCGAAGTGCACTTTTTAGTTTCACATTAGTGATATACGTAACTAAGTAAAAAGTAATAAGGTCATTGCAAATGATACAGCAAGGATAACAGTCCGCAGAACGACTCCAGCCATGTGGATGAGAGTTCGGACTAATCTAGTAGAACAGGTCCTTATGTTTTCCCCCTGCTGGCAGAAGCGGCTCCGTCCACCATCATGTTGCCCTCCTACTGTTTTCAGTAGAGCAGGAGTAGTGTAGTCTGCCTCATTAGGAAGAGTGGACCACAGGGAGCACGAAATTGAGAGATCCTAGTATTGCTACAGTATAGTGGTGTGCCCTCGACAACTTGGGCTTTTCATTTATCAGAGCCGCTTCAGACGAGCGAGCGCTGCTCAATTAGGCTGTCCACTCACGACTTAATGAGGAACCAGCCATGACGGCATCCTCTAATTCATGACAAATTGCCTAATTGTTCTTGGCTATTCATATGCTCCGGACGGGGTCTGTAGGCTGTACCACAAGTATGCGTGTTCTCTACTGACCACTTTCCACCTATTCTTCCCTTGAGAAATGTCCATGTATCCGTTCTTCTGACAGACCAAACATTTCATGAGTTTAGATGTTTTGTGGTATTAGCTTGTACAGTAAATCCAGTGTCTTAATTCTTTGGTCATTAACCTGTCAGTAAGGTAAAATATAGTGGGGAATGTGTACTGCTAAATGGTCCATTCATTGAGCAAAGAAGAGGTCAAGTGGTGGGATATAGATCTTGCAACTGGGTCAAGGATTGGCGGGTTAGCATGACCCTGTTAGCTCAGAGCACTTTAGAAAGAGAGTCACGTCCACTCAATTCACCCAATGGAACCGATTTTTTAAAGCAAAGGCGGATCATTGAGCCTCTCAAGAGTTCCCGGTAGTTACGTCGGTTTCACACCGCAAGCGCGAGCAGCGCATATGCGTAGCGTAAGCAGCGTGTGAGGAGAGCGTTTGCCGCACATGGCCATTGTGCTTTCACACCAGCTGTGTTTGCACCACATACTGTGCAGTTTAATAACAGTGTAATAATCTCAAGTTCACATTACTTTATATTACATGCATTTATTTGGCATAAAATGTGATTTGACAAAAACATTGCTGATGTATAAAAATACTACCTTCTGTCAGGGTGTGGCGATGGATAGAACCCAATCGCAGACAGCTCGTAACTAAAAGACCTTTAAATCCCCTCGAGGGACTTGAGAGCAAACAATGACAGAACTTAGAAAATAATCATGACAGGACGAACAAGACACACGCGACAGTATCTCACGATACACAATGAACCAGCACAAGACATTAAATAGGGAAAACTAAACAAGGGAACAATGACAAACAGGTGTAGGGAATAAACCAACCACGAATAATTAACAAGAAAACAAGAGGGTGGGGTCAAGACTAAAGACAGGAGAGCACGAGGCACGCATAACACAACACTGGTCACGTGACTGCACACAGACACAAGACAAGTATAGACAGTTTCCACAGTAATAACATAAGCAAGCGGCTTTCGTGGTCATCACGTAACTTCTGGTTAACTCAGCAAAGAATAAATAAAAAAAGTCCTTTTAAAGTAGTTTATTTATATAACAAGCAAAATAAACAACACGTAGATTACATAGGAACGCAAAACATTTGTTATTTTCGATGAGGTATTTATTTAAGAGTTCAGTTTCAGCAACTAGTCAGACCATTAAACAAACAGAAACCAGAAGTAAAGCTCAGATCAGATGGACCAGACGTGCGCTCGATGTAATGGTCTATATGGGGATGTCAGGACTCTGTCAAAATGAACTACACATTAAAGAGTAACTAAACCCTAAACCAACTTTTTTAGTTAATGATCTGTAAGAATGATGCTTTATTAGTGATGTTCATTGATTTTAGTACGTTTTTTGACATTTGGATATAAAGTGTTTTAATATTACAATATATGATGTAAAAACGTCTGAGTGCTGCCCTCTTCAGGTTGAACGGTGGCTACTGCAGTTGAATTTTCCTATTGGATGTTGGGTCCAAAAAATATCTTGTGACGTAAGCAGGTTCCAGCTCACCACGTCCCTTGTTACGATCTCACCACACACTTGGTACGAGCTTAGTCTGTCCCCTCTATCTCCGTTGGGATCTGCCCACTTTTCTTGCATTTTTCAAATATTGCCAGTGGGTGGAGTCAGGCTCTGACCAGGGGTTTAGTTACGCTTTAAAACAAAACAAGATTCTGACAGGATCCTGACAACTTTCACATATTGGTGTAATATATAAATATTGTAAATCAATGGATTTCTTAACTATTAATTAGGAAAAATCACAGCACTTTGCCTCTAACTCAATGTATTTGAATGGCTCAGGAACTAAGTGAAGTCTCCATGAAGCATGTGATGGCTGTGCTTTTTGACTCTTTATCTTAATGGTTCTGAGTCCGCTTTAAAAAAATGCTTGGTTGTTTTAACCCGTTTAAACCTTTGCTGGGTTGTTTCAGTCTTTGATTGGGTTTATCTTACCCAACCATAGTTTTTGAAGAGTGTACCATTGGACATGGTCACATATGCAGTATTTTTTTAAATGTGTATTTTGGCGAATGATCAGTAAAATATTTGAGGGAGGAATAATATCTCACCACATAGCAGATTTCTTATGCAGCAAAATGAAATATAATGCTGAATAATATAGAAATAATATAGATCTTATAAAATAAGACATTAACATGGTCCAATCTCTATGACCGCGTGTAGGGTCAGGACTGAGGATATGGCATTGCAGAACATTTCAAAACACCACAGTATTGTTTTAGTGCCTTGGAAACACAGAGAGACAGAGAATGTGTTTGCATAACCCATAAGTAGACCTGAATTGCTTTTTCACCTCATTGAACATCATCATTGTATTCTTGGCTTCATTTTTATAAAAAAATGTATTAAAAAAATGCACACACATACACAGTCATGCACATCGCTGGCTCGGTTTCTGCTCTCACACTCTTTGCTGCGCTCTATCTGGGCTTCGCAGACACGCAGTCAATTATGGTGATGCAGTCGGCAGCATGTTTCTCGCAGTCAGACGCTCACTGGTACCTCCAGACACTCAAACGGCTCCCCGGCACCCTCCCCACACACAGCTGTGCCAGTGACCCAGTAAACTCGCGAATGAACCGGCATGTGCCATCTCATTGGCTGCATCGGAGACACATGACTCGAGCGGACAAACCCGACCCAACCTCCATCTCTGTCGGGTTTTCTTTCTTTAATTCCATTCCAAAAATTCTCCCAGCATTCTTGCTCTCCTGCTAAGCCGGCATCAGAGCCCTTTCCATCATAAAAGGTCGTGTCCTCGGATAATATCATTTTCACAGCAGACATGTGGCGATTTCCTCTAAATCTGTCAAATGAAACAACACAAGACCGATCACTTCTCTTTGTTCTCACACGTTCGGTTACCCTGCTGCACTTTCCCATAGTCTCTCTCTCTCTCTCTTTTGAGGGTCTGTTTTCTCCATCCTCTCTGTGTCAATTGGTATTGTTTTATTTATATACCAATCATGGGATTTTTTTTTCTCTCGTGGGATCTGTTTCTTTCTCTTTCTATATATACTGTATATATATATATATGATCTTTTTAGCTGGGAAATGCTGTCCTCATGACCTGGCTGTGCTCCATATGAGTTGGGTATTTCCCTTCTGTCCCCTTAGACTTTGCAGTCTCATAGACTTTAATCATTTTTATTTGTCATAAAAAATAGGCAGGGAGGAGGTAGCTAAAAGCTAGCTTCATTTCCTATTCAACTTAAGGGAAGTTTCTCTGCTGATGTATTCAATTTTGATTGTCTTTTTAACAGAGAAAGACATGGAGTTAGACAATTGGAGTAATGGTGGAAAAACCGAGAAAGTAAGATAAAAAGCAGATAATAGTTCAACCCAGCATTGGCTCAAAAAGGGATGAACCCAACCCAATTGGTTGTTATGTAACCTATGCAGTGTTCCAGTAATATTGGGTTACACCTTAATTCGATAATCCATTTCAGACATTCTACTAACTGTAAGTAACACAACATCTACATGTCAACTAACTCCCATTAGTGCATTAGTAGACTGTTAGGGGTACAGGCAACGATTTCTTTTTTACCTGGTGGGTGCTTGACACACCGCAAGGAAATAAGGAAGAAAGTGGAGTGGGTGTGTTTTCATGCTGTTTTAAATGCGAAATGCCCCTTATTCAGCTTATTTATCAAAGCATTGTAGATATTACAACTTGTGAGATCCACCATTAACTCATTCACTGCCAGCCTTTTTGAGAAAAGTTGCCCACCTGCATTTTTGTGATTTTAACAAAATTTTCACAAAATTCCTTGCAGGAAAAATCATTTTCTATAAATATATAAACATACAAATTATATTAAATTAAAGAACACACCCTCTGCTTTCAAACAAACAATAAACAAACAAACAAACAAACAAAATGGGGAAAAAACGTTTCATTATATATTTACTTTTTCTACTTAATTTAACCACTGAAATATGGATATTTCTTTTCAAAAATACAACATTTTGAGCAAAAAGCTTAAAAAATTGCGTTTTTGTAAAGGAATTTATGTTAGAGATCAGACTCAGAATGACTATCAAACATAAAGGCAGTTCAAATAACCATTAAATCTTTTTAACTTCCGTTTTTGATCAATTCGATTTGGTATTACACTTTCACTTTGAAATTCGTCCAAAAAGGCATGTTTATTAGTTAAATATGAACTCATAAATGACGAGATAACTCGTCAATGGCGGTGAATGAGTTAAGAGAGGCTCACGAATTTCAAAAGCGCTTTTGATTTAAATTAATTGAGCATATCTGACGTTTTTCCGCGGGTGCACAGACATTTTAGTGGGTGCTCAGGCCATGAAGGGATTGGCGCCTGTGGTTAGTGCTATCTAGGGCTGGGAACTGAGAACCGGTTATTATTTAGAACCGGTTTTGTTTTTTAAAGGAGTTCTTAAGTTTCGATTCTAAAAGCGGCTCCGATGCGATGCACGGGCAAAGCACTGGGAGCGGTCACTTTAAATAGCATGAATATTAAATACATTGAGCCACTGTTTACAAAGAAAACACTCGCGCTGCTGAGGTAAGCTTTGTATACTTGTTAAACGTGTCTTAAAGTCAAAAGTGTGGATTCTAGGGCTGTTGACACTACCGTGCGACCCGTGGTGGCGTGCACTTCACAAACTATAACAAATATAAAGTACAGTGTCACCCAGAAAGATGTCTTCAAGTTTGGCCATCAAACGGCCATAAAACTCAACAGTTAGTGGGCTATAAACTGATGTCAGTGATGACCCACTGGCTTTGGGGCAGAACAGGTAAGATGTTCTCTCTTGGTCAAGGTTGCGAAAAGTATCAATTTGCAATACCAATACTGCATCATAACGCTTTTTCAGCACTGCGCAGACATTATTATAACCCCCAAAAGGTTCGTGGCTCGAGCATCCACCGAAATGGCCAAGCACATTATGCTCAATTGTATTTTGCGTCTAAAACCACTCGGAAACGTGATCGCGCCGCTTTCCTCCTCTGTCGTTGCTAAGTAGGGTTGCCAACTTTCTGAAATGGAAATAAGGAACGCCGGGGGGGGGGGGGGGGTGTTTGAAAAAAAAATAACCCCTTAAATGAAGACTTCTGGTGAAAATAGTGGAAACTAATTAATAAATTTAGATACATATATTTCATACAACTTCTTAGGCCTAAATATTTAATGAATAGCAAAGTATGCCTAATAAGTATACAAGACTGAACCACAGATGTGAAATATAAAGGCTATCATGATCATTTTGCCAACAATGAACCATGGTTTTGTTAAGTTTATAATACACCCTCTTCAAAGACCCCACCCCTTTTTAAACCTTGAGCTATCTAAATCCATAATTATTTAATAAGAAACCCATCAGAAATGATTGACACATTATGAGACGAGGGGGAGCGGGACACAGGAAAGAGGGAGAGCACTGGAGAGATAGTACAGGTTTAGCCTATCACTTTCTTATCAACTATATTTGAGTTTTAAAAATCCACATAATTACATACCATATGAGCCTCTGGAGACGACTGACGGACAATGAACCTTGACATTGCTCCATCCTGTGCCCGCAGCCTCTCACTCCTCTTGTGATTATCTCCTCATGCGTGCTGCTTTATATCACACACTCCGCCGTGACAAACAGAAAAAACGCGACGGCATATGGTACAATTGGCCTTGTATTCATTGACCCTCACGCATTCCAGCCACAGGTAATCATTTTCCCATTCAATTTTATATTTTTGTGCTCGTTTCTTTTTCGCCGGCTGCTCGGATGGAGTCATTTTTACATTTCCCGCTGTTGACACTTGTCGTCATCGTTGCTATGATACGTGACATCACAATGACTGAAACGACCAATTAAAAGGGCATTCCCTGATGGGGCTGCAAGATGTTAAAAACGCTGCGCTGCTCATAGACAAACAGAGGGAGAAATGACCGCACCGTCAGGGTTTTCTTATACAAATGACGCGGTCTTCGTTCATGGCTGACATATTAGAAGCTATGTGTCTGTCATATATTTGCACTGAATTAATTTTCATAAAATACGGAACAAACTGCGTTCCGTATCAGTTCAATACGGAACAAGAATTTTATGTGTCAAATACGGGACGATTCCGTATTATACGGAACGGTTGGCAACCCTATTGCTAAGTAACCTAAGCATTGCTTGACGTTGTGACGAGCATCCATCTGCGGAAAAGAATTTGCGCATATGAACACCCATGTTTGTTAAAAAAACTTATCTGATCCTCGTTTACATTTTTATATTTCAAAATATATGTATGAATCAATGCACACATGCACATACACAAAATATTACTTTACAGCAGCCTTTGCAGGATATATGGCAAAACACTTGCTTCAGCATATATAAATCTCAAATCATGTGTTTGAAAACTACTTTTATCATGTCCACTTTACCAGGTAGGATCTTACGAGGACAACTTCAACAGGAATAAATTATATATTGGCTGAAAATATTAATTCACTTTACATTTAAAATATTTTGACAATGATTAATAAACAAAAATGGAATTGTTTAAGTATTGAGCATTATTTTTTATTATATGGAACCGGAATCGGAACCGGGAATCGTTAGACAGAACTGGAACCGGAATCGGAACCGGAAAATTTCTTACAATACCCAACCCTAGGGCTCTCTAAAAATGGCTGGGTTATTTTTGACCCATAATGGGTAAATATTGGACAGAACACACCGCTGGGTTAAAACTGATTTTTAAACCAGCATTGGGGTCATTTTTAGCCCAGCATGTGTTCTGTCCAATATTTACCCAATATTGGTAAAAATAACCCAGCCATTTTTAGAGTGGGGTAGGATTAGGGAAGCAGTTAGCGTTAGTAGAATGAGTTTATACACTTAAAATACTGGGTTATTTCAGCGCAACGTCGGGTCAAAAAGGACAAACCCAACCCGTTGGGCTGTAATTTGACCTATGCTGGGTTGTTTCAACCCGCAGTGGCTATGTTTACATGCACCAAATTTTGTCAATCTGACTGAATTTAATATGCACAAGGTATTTTTGCATCTAATTAAGAAAATACCACGATTCATGTGTTTACATGCATACTTTTCTCCTGATAATCAGATTACAGATGGGTCTACACCACCCCTTTTAATACAATCAGAATTTGCATCCAACCGACCTCAATCATGTTGATTAAGGTGTTTACATGAAGGCTTTTTCAATCCGATTGAGCCATCAATACAATTCCAAACGGATTATTTTGTTGAATGTAAACTTACCTACTGTTGGGTCAAATATAAAAATTTTCTGGGTTAATTTAACACTCTACTTTTTTTGAAATATGCTAATTTTCCCGCTCCCCTGGAGTTAAACATTTGATTTTTACCGTTTTAATCCATTCAGCCGATCTTCGGGTCTGGCGCTACCACTCTTAGCATAGCTTAGCATAATCCATTGAATCGGATTAGACCATTAGCATCGCACTCAAAAATTACCAAAGAGTTTCAATATTTTTCCTATTTAAAACTTGACTCTTCTGTAGTTACATCATGTACTAAGACTGACTGAAAATTAAAAGTTGTGATTTTCTAGGCAGATATGGCTAGGAACTATACTCTTATTTTGGCATAATAATCAAGGACTTTGCTGCCGTAACATGGCTGCAGCAGGTGCAAGGATATTACGCAGTGCCCGAAAATCCCCTGTTATTGAAACTTACCAAGGGGACTACTTTCGAAACTCTTTTGTTTAATTTTTTCTGCAATGCAATGGTTTAATCAGATTCAATGGATTATGCTAAGCTATGCTAAAAGTGGTACCGCCAGACCCGGAGATCAGCTGAATGGATTTCAAAACGGTAAAATCAAATGTTTAAAATGAGCATATTTTCATAAAAAGTGGAGTGTCCCTTTAACCCAATGGGGTTGCTGGGTTTGTCTCTTTTTGAACTATCGCTGGGTTGTAAATAACCCAGCTGTCTTTAGAGTGTAGTAAGTAAAATAAATAAATAAAGTAAACTATCAAAATAATGTATTACCAAATATTGTTTTTATGCTAATGAAAATGGCTTTATTGTCCTTAATATGTAAATATTCAGGGGGGGGACTGTTTAATTGGATTATCACAGGGAAACTGCTCCAAAATGTTCTGTACTTCTTTTTGTGCTTTTTTTTTTAAAAATTCACTTCTATGAAAGATCCAGACATTTTTATAATACTGCAATAAGTTGACTGAGAAGTAGTCTGGCATGACAAATTATCTTTACAGGTATATCACTGTAGTTTAATTATGCCTGTAGATTCATTGCAGAGCAATTACAGTTCATGATTTAAATAAATAATTCACTGATTCATCTCAACCCTATGCATGTAATTTCCTGCATCCTTCTGTTTGGAAATATGTCCTAGACTCACTTTATGTACATTGTAAATTTGTGTTTTATGGTTTCATTTAGTAAAATTTAATTGAATGCTTTCTATCTAATTTAGATGTATTATTGCTCTAATTAAAACGCTTCAAAGATATTGTCCCTTCAGAAGATTGTTTGATGTGTGTGCAGCAGGCACATATTTTGAAATGACACATGATGATCCACATAGGTTCATATGACGCAATGAACACATATTTTAAATTCGCACCCCTCAGAAGAGAAGTCACCGGCCGCCACTGCCACTGCACAGACCACATCTATTGCAAACTCAAGCATTTCCCATCAGCTGCTGGAGCATTTAAAGTCATTTTTCCATTGACTGTGGTCTCACTAGTTCACTTTAACGGCCATTAAAAATAAATGAGTAGGAACAGGACCGAAAGCCCTCATCCTTCCCCCTTAATGGTGACATCATCACTCTTCACTGTCACAGGCCCGTGGGTTATTCACACACTCTCCTCTGCTGATCCCCAGGCGAGGTGACACACGCTCTTCAGGCATTGGTGTTGCATTTGCCCACTGAGAAATCGCACCTATCTGTCCATCTTCTTAACTGTGAATGATGGGGGTCTAATAATAGAGAAGCGTTCTGCATGATGAAAATTAGATTTTTTATTCTCTGAAAGGATGCATGCCACAAGTCTCACAGCACTTGTTTTCTCTTCTAACCCCATGTGCCCAGAAACAGGTGTGTAAGGTAAACAGAGGTAATACATTAATCGGCAGGTCTATCTAAGTGGAAGCGAGATGAGATATTTTCACACACTAGTGTTGGATACACCTAAAAGTTGTTTGTGCACTGCTGTTAAAAGCTTCCAGGCTTTTCCAAGGGCAGCCGTGGCCTAGTGGTTAGAGATTTAGGCCTGTATCCCAAAGGTGGCCCTGCACGCTGCAGTGATAGCTGGCAACTGCTTAGGGTATGTGTATTTACGAATTACCCAATGTATGCAAAAAAAAGTTTCCTTAAGGGGACATATCATGAAAACTGACCTTTTCCATGTTTAAGTGCTATAATTGTGTCCCCAGAGCTTTTTTCAACCTAGAAAATGTGAAAAAGATCAACCCAGTAACTTAGTTTTGGTAAACCATTCTCTGCAAGCATGTGGAAAAATAGGTCATTGAAATTTGGCTTCCCTTTTGATGTCAGAAGTGGATAATACCGCCCCTTAATCTGAACTATCCAACCACAGCACTGCCATTTAGTACAGAGATCCGTTCATTTGCATTTAAAAGGACACACCCAAAAACTGCATATTTTCGCTCAAACCTACAAAGTGGCCATTTTAACATGCTATAATAAATTATTTATATGGTATTTTGAGCTAAAACTTCACATGTACTCTGGGGACACCAAAGATTTATTTGACATCTTAAAAACGTGGGTTTTTATAAAGGGGACATTTCACAAGACTTTTTTAAGATGGCCTTTCTGGTGACACTGGTTGGGCATGGAAGTCTTGGGAGTAGATAAAAGCTTACACCAACACACACGCTGGTGAAAAACTTCCACAACACAATGCATACTGGTGACCAGTAATGTTCGTCTTTTCAGCAGGGAAGTCGACTGCAATCTTTTCATAATGTCTCTAACATCTCTGTGGTAGGTCTTGAGCAACCAACCAAATAAACATATGCACGCTAAACATTACATGTTTCCTTTTGAACTGCATTTCAAGGCTCAACACTGGAGTCTCCTGAGCTATGAAGAGGCCAAATCTACCTCCTCATGCACACATTAACTCAGTTCTCTTCCTGATCTCCAATACCACAAAATTCAGTCAGTCATCAGTAAATGCTCTGCACGCCCCTTTCAATTGCCACAAGGGTGACATCATATGCACATGTGCTCTGCAGCTCAAAGCTGAGCTGGTTTAGACTTTGAATTAAAACTTGGCACTTCATAACCGTACACATTACACAATTGCAGAGTATAGGAAAAAGCTGTGGTGTCTCTGGGTGTTGAGATAGTTCAAGCACACATACATTTAGTCCAGCATGAGGTAAGCCACAATAAACACTGCTATGGCTTTTACAGAACCGGCCTTTGCTGCTTCTCAGTTTGAAACTAAATCCATAAAACTTTATGAGTATGATCCAGTTAGTGTGGCTTTATATAAATGCATCTATCGATCAGATAAGCTCTACTTTTACTTTGAGTTTTTATTGCTCATTCATACCTCGAGGCTTGAATTATTAATAATGGATCAACTTGGTTTCAGGAGTTTCTCTAAGTGTCATGCTGATGAACTTGCTAAATGGTTTACTGTATCTGGGGTGGACGAACCACAAAAATCCTGGACACTGAATCATTCAGTGAAAGAACCATTGCTGACCAAGAGAAACAACAATTTAATTTGTGATGTTTATTTCTTATGGGCCACGATGCTCACGAGCGTGCTTTCATGTTGACTTTCTCCAGGCCTCTGTCTGCATGAGTTTGTGTGCATGCGAGTTACCATATGTACTTTCATTATCATGATCAGCCCTCAATGGATTATGACTCAGAGCCGCCATCAATAGAAAAACAAATCAGTGATGTGTGAAATCTGGACAGCACACAGTGACTATAGAAACTCACTCAGGCTGAAAAATGGATCAACGGCCTTTTACAGAGGGTTAGAGGACACGGTGATGTATTAACAAGGTCAATTGCCTTGATATTTGGCTGTTATGGCGTCAATCCCTCATGCAAAATTGGTTCTTGGTTTGTTCTCACCACTGATTTGGAAAGGGGCGTGGCCACAAGTGTGTTCATGATTGGTCAGATTACCCACCTCAAAAGTGGTTTTGCAAGCATTTGACAGTGAGACTAAAATTGAAATGTGTTTGTTTGTGATAGAGGTGGGATGATGAAAGCATCTTGGCGAATGTACGTGGGAATTTAAATGCTCCGTGCTGTTTGTGGGATTAAAATTAGAAGGTAAAACAGGGAGATTGTTGGCAGGCTGATTCTTTGTAGAGGCAGTTTGATGGGACATAAAAACTGCATCTTTAAACATTATAAGAAAGAAATTATCAAGACATGTAGCCCATGCAGCTGTCACTGGGCCAGTACCCTTGACAAAGGTACTACATTGTAAAAAAGATTTTGTTGTTTTAAAGGTCCCGTTCTTTCTGTGTTTTTGAAGCTTTGATTGTGTTTACAGTGCGCAATATAACATGTGTTCATGTTTCATGTTTAAAACAACATGGTATTTTGCACACAATGTACTCCTGTATACCACTGTTTTCACTGTCCTCAAAACGGCCTGATGTCTTACTTGTTCTATGAAGTCCCTCTTTCAGAAATACATGAGTTCTGATTGTGTAGTTTGTTAAGTGTGTTGTGATTCGATAGCAGCTTATCTTGCCGTTAGCTTAGCTGGTGACTGACATATTCCTGTGGGCAGAGTTTAGTAAAAAAATCTGTTCTAATGACGTCATTAAAGCAGAAAGTAGAGAGCTGTAGTCCAAACCGGCCGTTCGCTGTAGGCTTTGAACGGGGAATTCTGTTAAAGAAAATATATCTGCTGTAAATGGCAGTGCCGTGGTTGGATAATGCAGATTAAGGGGCGGTATTATCCTCTACTGACATCACAAGGGGAGACAAATTTCAATGACCTATTTTTTCACATGCTTGCAGAGAATGGTTTACCAAAACTAAGTTACTGGGTTGATCTTTTTCATATTTTCTACGTTGATAGAAGCACCAGGGACCCAATTATAGCACTTATCATGGAAAAAGTCGCATTTTCTTGATATGTCCCCTTTAAGGCAGCACAAACACTTAGCAAAAAATACCAGATAGCAAAAAATATCCGCATGGCTTCTTTATGCCGCCAGCCCCAAGCTGTCGGCTATAGGTGCGTCCCGCTGGCGGGGATAAAACTTTTGCCGCCGAATACGTCACTCCCATTTGTTGCGAGATGCCGCCAGCATGCAGCCGGCGGACCGACTGCTTAATTTATGCAAAAGCGGCTGCCGCCGGCTGTCTGCCGTCAGACCTGTTTGCGATTACGCCCTTATGACGCTTACTGCCTCCGTAGCACCGCCGGTGGTCCGCCGACTCATTGCTTTCTGGGAAGTTGCGTCCGAAACTGCCTACTTCCAGGTGAGTGGTATGTCCGCTTTCATAGCCTTCCAAATATAGTCAATGAAAAGTACTCGGATGACCTCCCACCTCTAGCAAGACAGAAGGACGTTTTTTATTAAAAAATGCCCAAAAGCGGTAACATGTCTCTATTGAAATGCAAATACATATATTAAACACAACCTGTGGCCAGTTGCATAAAACTTTAAGACTAGTCTTTAAAGTTAGTCATGAATTTTTTTCTTCAAGACTGATCATAATTGTTTGAAGTATGTTACATAGAAAGATAGATTGGTCTAATTTAAATCCAAATAATAAGACTTATTAGCCCTAACTAATTGCTAGTTAGTCAGAATCATTCTTAAGACGCAGTCTTAACATCTTGGCTATGTTTATGCAACCGGCCACAGATCTCACAAATTACCTTGGCAGTTAACGACTAACTAGTTGTTATGACAACGTATGTCACGTGACGTATCAACATGGGGGATGTAGTACATCTGAATTGTATCATAATATCCATTTTCATATTATATAGTACCAACACTCTTAAAAATAAAGGTACACAAGTTA
This sequence comes from Misgurnus anguillicaudatus, assembly GCF_027580225.2. Lineage (NCBI taxonomy): Eukaryota > Metazoa > Chordata > Actinopteri > Cypriniformes > Cobitidae > Misgurnus > Misgurnus anguillicaudatus. Next base: position 11,984,645 of record NC_073356.2, read on the forward strand.
TCACTGGGACAGTTCCTTTGCAAAAAGTAAACCTTTCTACAAAGAGTAGTACTTCAAAGGTACATATTGGTGGTTCAAAGATACATTTTTCTACCTAAATGTTACATATAAGGACCTTTTTTAAAGGCTACTGCCCCAGTGACAGCTTTCTACCTTTATTTTTGACAGTGTACTGTTTCTACGGTCGATGAGTAGGTACTTAATCTAATTCAGTACCTACTTTCACGGCATGCAATTTTGGACATATATTTTTTAAGTTAATATTTTATGTACCATTATGCACAGATTTCTATACATTTCGTAACAGTATATACCTTTGAGAAACTCATATAAACTCTTTAGGTGTAAAGCTGTACTTTTTGAAAGGCTATCGCCCTAGTAACAGATGGAGTATATATTTTAACGTTTTTCCTGACAGTGTTATCCTGACGAACAGATTGGTTTTTAAACCAAATTTTTGGGTGGTGTTGAATTGATAATACTTTTAAATATAGTTTTACAGATCAAGTAAACGCCCTGAAAGAAATTGTGTTGACTCTTGTTGAAATGTGTAGCTCTTTGAAAGCGAATGAATTATTACCGAATTATATATTCAGTGCATCCGTTCTGTTTCTCATTTCAGCAGAAATATTTCATTTTTCTTTCCATAAATATGTAGCCGCATCTCTGCTGACTGCACATTTGAGGTCTGTTCTGCACAAATATTCTTCAATTCAGAATCTTTCAGTCTGTCCTTTCCTAACTCTCCTCTTCCTCTTTCTTCAAGAAAAAGAAACATCTGCGAGCAATGTGTTCGTCTTAATTACAGTTGGAGTTTAGCAGCAAAGAACATCAAGCATTACCACATCACTCACAGTTCAGCTCTCCAACATTGCCCTGACCTTCTGAACCATGACCTCACTTTACCTCTCCTCATACTCTCAGTTTAACTAGCTCAGCATCTTTCAGTTTCAGGGTAAAATCTTCATTCCTTTCAAACGGCCCCTTCCCTTTGCTCAGCTTGCATCTTCCCTTTGGATTGTTTGAGAGCATTATCAAATTCATACTCAATCTGTCCTTGGTATCAGAAGGTCTACATATTCTACATATTCATATGAAGTAAAAACTTCACTTGTATGAGTTTCAGCGAGTCAGATTTATTGGGTGTTGAGTTTCTATCAAGTGGGTTAATTTTCAGCCTGCAGGTCACCGAAGAGTCACTCGTTCTAATGTGAAATGTTTTGGCTTTTCGTTTTATTTCCTCGTGAAATTTATACAGGCATCTGAAAGCACTTTCTGCTACTTGGGATATGATGTAATGAAGGCCATCTAACTCCCTAGGTTACAGAATTGCAAACAGCTGAGTTTAGCATCTACTTCCTGAAAAACCTCCACGTACATATTTGGCAAGAGTTTTATTTTTCATACGTAGCTTTTATTGTCACGTCTTAAAGGGAAGTCGGTCAGTGACCTTTTTGTCTTCCTGTAAGCACTGTCTGTTATAGGGTACATCTATGACTCTTTTAAAGGATCAAGCATGTAGGCACTCATGTACACACACACACATATTTAAGCACTAATGGAGCGGACCGTCTGGCAAAATGACCTCAGCGCTAGGCAGGATTAGATGTAGTGCAGCATGGTTATTAAGAGATCTACCTTTAATTGTATTAGGCTGTCAACAGATGTTTCACTCATTATACAAGGAGGACTGGGAGCCAAGCTTAGTAGCTGCCACTAAGTCTGCTTGATCTGCTCCTAAGCAGTAACATTAGCGCTAATAGAGTCGTATTTTGTCATTTGGTTTGTTGTCCTCGTGCCAAGAAAACCAAGTGATCGTTTTTTAATTTAAGCATCATTGGGTACGGATCGGAATTTCGCTAAGCCGATCTTGAAATCTAGAACCTCCGTGGATTCCAAATGAGCTGAAATGACACAGGTGTGTCTAGACATACATTCCTCATGTTCAGTTGGATGTTCCTCTTCTGCTGTACATCAGGCGGGCACCGGGATGAAAGAGAGAAGAGGAGCGCATATTAGAGCAGGAGTGGGTTTGAGTATCATCAGAAGTTGAGCTGGGAGAGAGAGCCGGTGATGTGGAGAAATAAACAGTCTGAAGTGGATTAGCCATGTTTGCTAATCTGAAAATCCCCTTTGTTTAGTGGAATGCTGTTAGGTGTTTAATTGGTTCGTATTAAGCTCTCAAGTCATGTTTTGCATGAGAGATGCTGTTATTTTTAAATGAGGTTTATTTGAGACTGTTTTAAAGGGGGGACATGCATTCTAACTTATTAATACTGTTAAAGATTTGGATACTTGTGCAACCTAGACAAAGTGTCAAAAAAGTAATATGTCTGTGCCGAATGCACTTCGCCGGGGTTCGTGCAAGTTTCGGAAAGCTTTTATCGAACATGAGAGATTCATACGTAACAATCTTGCTTTATTTCTTTTATGGGCAATTTTAGTGCTGGAAGTACAGTGGAAGTCCTTATATGGACAATATACCTGGAATAGCGCACGCACACACCAACCAAGACCTGACACGAAAGCAACATCACCAGAGAAGTGTGTTTTTGAGAAATACTGGATATAATTGGATTATCTGGGGTAGCAGGGGAGTTTTGCATGTGTGTTTGTTTAAAGCTGGATTTCGTTGAAATTGCGTGGTCCCAACTGCGTCATGAGTCACAGGCGGTAAGTAAAACTACATCAAATGTCTGTTTTTTGTTGGCAATTGTTGCGTAGGTGCATATAACATCCCAGGGATATTGTGGACTCCTTTCGGGCTCCCAAAATGTATTTCCGCCCTTGTCAGCCATAACTATCCTCATGTAACAAGTGAAATGTCCTGCAGCAGGCCTAAATGTGATTTAGATTGCATGCCCAGTGAAGATAATTGCAAACTTGCTGACAGTTATGTAGTGATGGGGAGTCAAGACCGAGTCTTTGAAGGGTTGAGACCGAGTTGAAACAGAGTCTGTTGGTTTTCAAATACAGTCGAGTCCGAGTCCTTTAGTAGTCGAGACCAAGTCGAGACCAAGACCACAAAAACATGTCAGTTTTCATATTTATGATTTAATATCACCCCAGTTAATAATCAACAGTTAGGCCTACAGACTAAGCTAGATTGGGAATTGTTTAGAGGAGCAGTCTTAACGTCTTAATATGGACTATGCTTTTACTGTCATTAAAAAAATCCCTACCACATGTATCATCTTCTGCTTATTTTTCTAGAGATAAATAAACAGCTCTGATGGCAGTATCTTTGCATTGCACCATGGGATGTCATTTTCAAATAATGCCCATCAACATTGCATTTTATTATTACTGTTGTTAAAATGCATTGGTCTCGAGGACTCAATCTGAAATTATGAGTCCTTCTCCTCCCACTGTGGTCTGAGACTGAGTCAAGACCGAGTTTTTAAAGGAACAAGTCACGAGAGACGAGTCAGAGAAAGCAGAAATCAGTCTCGAGACTCGAATACTACATCACTACAGTTATGTCAAAAATTCCCAACAAGAACTAAATGCAGAGAAGTGCAATTTGCTGTAGCTCAGGGTAAATCAAATATCATTGTCAAAGATTGCTATGACAAAATATAGCCCCAACATTAGAGGTATGGATTGAGTATTTCTGTAGTGGCAAGCTACGTTTTAAAAGCTCGTACACAGAGTGTAGCATTTACGACAACGCGCACACAAAATTCCGTTTTCTCTCGTGTCTTTACTGGACACATACACACAAAGCAATCTCTGCATGTATTTTTGTAAAAAAACAATTATAAATGTCTTGAAGTAAAAGGAATCAATTGAGAAAGGAATCGGATTTGTGACATTAAGCCCTATGTGGCTCCGTGCAGATCTCACTCTTAAAGCAACAGTAGCTAAATCTAGCGGCAAAGTCACCAAGTTGGCAACACTGGTTGCTTGCTCGTGACTATGCTCGTATTTTTTTCTCAGGAAAGTAGCAGTAAAGCTGATCTGTCTTTTACTGTATAAATCTGATCAAGCCAAAGATTCTTCTTCAAAATAGGAAAGATGCAATACTTCTCTATAAGTACTCAAGATTAACATAAAATTAGCAGAAACAATGTGTGTTATATGACCTTTAAAAACCATTAAATGCTGCTACGGAGACGAGCAGATTTTCTCGGGAGCATGTTTCTTTGAACAGACAAAATTTTGGGATGGAATAGGTATAAGAGTATTCCTGTAATCGCATTGGGTCTCATGTGCCTCATGAATGTGTGTTTCGCCACAACTCATATGATGACTAGTCATGAGACACACAAGAACCAATGCCATTTATGAATATGACTTTTGCCTCAATAAATTACTAAATCATGCCTATTAGTAGTTCGTAAGTTGTTAAGTTTATGTGTTAGATAGGATTAATGGCCATGCAGAATAAGGCATTAATAAGTGCTTAAAGGGACTAATAAAGAGACAGTATTTTAGTAATATGATATTCTAATAGGCAGCTTTTAATGTTGAGAATTGGTGCATAAAGTGTTACCGTTATTTCAAATGTGTATCCAAAAGTTGCCAGAAAATTAATTTTGGCACATCTGGACTGATCTGGATTTTTGTATTTGCTGTGTTTTTGTGGTTTGTTTTATTATGTATTTCCATCTTTTATCTCTCAAAACCTTCCTCGTGGGAACCAAGCATAACTGATGGCTGAGCGTGGAGGATAGCGGCATTCTGGTACTGAATGATACCTCTGGGCTAAAGCGGGAAAGCGTGGACATATCTCTCCATCTGCTTCCCGGAGACATCAAAGGAAAAGCCTTGGATTCTACAGCCTATATATAAAACCTGCAGGAAGACATGTGTTATTCTGGCTGTCTTCCTGTAACCTAAGGCTGCCTGAGTACTCTTTATTTCTTATTCGCCTTACACTGTGTGCCTTATTCTTTCTGATCTCTCCTGAAGTGGACTGTCTGGTGATTAAATGTACTCATTTTTTGTTCTTGTGAGTCAGTTCTGGAATGATTCAGTTTTTGCCCTCTGACTTGCAGACATTATAAGACATCTAAAAATAGTGCATTTAAAGCTGTGGGACTTCCACTACAGCCATAAACTAGCCACTTATTATTAAAAAAGGTGATATTATAAACAGATTTTTCTTGCTTTGTTTAGTGTAATATAAAAGCAAAATGTCTCATGAAGTAGAGAAAAATCATTGTACAGGTATACAGGTATAAGTATAGACCAGGGGTGGGCATTCCCGGCAGTCCTGCAAAGTTTAGCTCCAACCCTAATCAAGCACACCTGAAAAATCTAATCAAAGGCTGCAGGATGACTTGGAAATTATTTTCAGGTGTGTTTGATTGTTGTTAAAGCTAAACTGTGCAGGACAGTGGCCCCTTCAGGACCAGGAATGCCCACCCCTGATATAGACGGGTTCATTGGACGTATGCAAGGTTACGTGTCTGACCCAAAGTTAACTTCCGCTTGTTTATCGGTCTGGCTAGTGTCAGAACTGACCCCTGGAACAGATACCTTGTGGAAAATAAAAATGTTTTGGTTTCCAAAAGACGAGGAGAGACAATGAGCATGGATCATCAATGTGTGGGTTTGGCAGCCAGGCAAGAATTTAAGTATCTGTAGCTAACATTGCACAAGTGTAATGGTTGATAAGCTTTAGCTATGATTTGAATTAAGGTAATTTACTGGGTGTTTATTTAGCTTGTTATCAAAAATAAACTACTCTAGACGGACTTTGTTGTGACTGTTTCTGCCAGAAGTTAAGTTTGGTCCACAAAAGCCATTTGTTACTGGCCCTGTCCCAAATGGCGCACTTCGTGTGGACTTTCGGTCTTGTGGCCTTAAATTGCACATGCTCGCTTAGTCTACAAGTCTGTAGGGTGTCCCACCTGTCATTTATACGCTCTGAAGTGTTCATCAGCGCCCGCTTTGCCCCCTTAATGCGTTCTTCGGAGAAGCCTGCACTGCTGCAGGCTTTAAGCACTTTACCAACCCAGAAGTCTCTGCGAAAGAGCAATCAGACGACGGATGGGAAGAGTTCACATTGATGGGCAACTTCTCTTCCTATTTCCGGTGTGACGTGCGAGTCTGTCCCAAAATACCACTCCGGTTCGCCCTCGTGTACTTGCATCAAGGGTCCCTAAGGTCTGCACTACATATGATGTCATTAAAGTGTAAACTCTGAGGAAGTCCATAAGTCCGGAGTGTGCCATTTGGGACAGGGCCTATGTTGTTGCTGCTGAAACAGTCTATAGTGGATCAGAAAAGTGTAGCTTAAATATTTACAAATAGAGTACTACAAGTGGGTTTAAACCCGAAAAAAGTAAACCCTAGGGTTCTTTCAAACTCATATGCTGGTGTTTTCTCCATTGGAAAAATCTTTGTGTAGCTTTTTTGCATGCGGGAATAGTTTATTGTACACGTTATTGGACTGTACACATCAAGCTTCAACAATGATCAAAAGAAAAAATTCAATAATATAGTCTATACTTGTGCAGTACTCCAAGTCATTATTGAATGATAATCTGCCTTACCTCCATCACCGCTCTGAAATCTCAATTTTGTTTGCATTCAGATTAAAAAATGATTGCAAACGGTTTCGGCTGGCACTGGCATTGCATTGAGATGAGATTGGAATAACTGAAATATTTGCCCGTTCCTTTAACAATGCAATCATGTTGCTTCAGAAGATATGGACTATCATAGGCTATTTTTATGATACTTCAGAGGGGTTTTTGCCCTTTCTAAAGCTTAGTTGCTGTGCCAATTTAAACTGTCATTGTATAAAATAGACCTACGTTAATTCCTAAAAAAACTGCTTTTGTATTCGCCACAGAAAAATTAAAAAACCCCATGACATGAGAGTGACTAACTAATGACACAGTTTTCAGTTTTAGATGAAATCTGTTTTTTTCATCCTCATTAAACACAATATCCCAAAAAGGATACAACGGACAACATCACTTTCGAAATTAACTTCTGCTTCCACCCACGAGGGACCAGAAGGTTAATTAGAGCACAATGTTTGCTGTTCTTCAGCAGTATATCAAACAACTTGTTTGCTAATGACCCGGACAAATGGAGGAAGGGATCTGACAGGGTGCTAAAGACTTCTGAGCTCATGACAATTAGAAAGCGTGTGTGCTGTTTGCGAGGACACAGGTGATGGATCACGCTGTATGTGGCACTACTAGGGCCAGTGTGTAATTTGGTCGCTTCCAATTAGCTTAGTATGCCATGCTCTACTGACTTACTGACAGTCCACTTCTCTTGCTTTATTGACATCCTGACCTTTACATGCATCAGTGTTTGTTTGTAAAGCTATTTGGAGATACACATCAGAACTCCCAAGAACATGGTTTCTAATGGGGAACGGGAAATGTACTTATTAATGATTTATGTTTGAACCTTGCAAAATTTGGAGTAAATATGCCATGGGCAAACCCACGTTTAGTGAAAATTTTTGTGAAGTTTAGTGAAAATTGCGACAATAAAGTCCTAATAAACCAAGACAATAAAACACCAAATGTTTTGTGGCTATTAAAATGTTTTAAATGGCTATTAATTCCCAAACACAGAGTAAAGATTCAAAAATAAGTATTGCTTAATGTTATCAATTTTTTGAAGCCAGACATCAGGGAGATGGCTGACACTGTCTCGTCCCCGTCTCCCCTTACTCCCTTACTCCCGGATTTCGATGAGGCTCGGAGGGTATCGATTTCTTGTGTTAAACCTATTGGTCAGGTGTGGGATTTTGGTTCTCGTAAAGGATTCAGTGTGTTGACCTCCAAAACATGCGCCGGCCAGTGCCTTTCCTTGTTCTCCCTAAACCAAATGTGTTGAGTCTGTCACAGGGGGAGACGTTGCAATACCATAACTAATCTTTTTCTTTTCTCTCAACAGGTATTGTTTCGAAATAGTGAAAACTTGTATCTTGTTGAACTATTGCCTCCCTATGACACATCTATTTTATTGTTTTCTCTTATTGTAAAACAGTACAAAGAGAAAAAGTAAGGCCAATTTACATTATATAAGCACAGACATTATTCAGTCCACAGAATAAAGATAATTCCTATGCATCCCAATTCCAGTTCTATCAAATTTGCAACATATGTTAATATTTGTTTTTAACAATGGGATGTGCTGCCATACGGTGTACAGTTTATCGAGCCCATAGCAACATTTTTAGGGGGGCTGAGAAGTAATTTGGGGCCTAGCTACGCCCATGTGCTGACCAAACCTATTGAGACAACTGATTCACTGAAATACAGATCAACAAATTAGTGCACATGAAACCTATGTATGACCAAAGGTGCAGAAAAAAAACATTTTGAAACTATTATCACTATAATAACAAAATAAACACTTTTCTGGCTTCTTTTTGCTTTTTTGTTTTTTCATATAAAAGCGCGGCATCCCAGTGTCTATTGGTCACTGTACACAGGGTACACAAACTTTGCAGTTTGGGCGGCCCGCCTAAGCTGGGAAACCCTACCGCCTTAACTAGGTCGTCAACAAAAAAAAAAAATCGCTGTATATGCCGAAATTTGTCTGTATATGGCCTTTCTCGAAGATACAGTTTTGATGCCTTTAAGGTTACATTTCAAATCATTGGCTAAAATTAACATTTAAAGTTACATTTTATATAACCATACATAAAACCTCTATGGCAGCGTCTACATCACATTTTTTTGTAAGTAACTTTGGACAAAAGTGTTGCTAAAAGCCAAAATGAAAATGCACTGAGAAGATAGTTATGTATATTGCATTGCTATTCTGTCAAGATATCTTTATTATTCAAATTACGACTTTGTTATTTATTTTTATAGGTAAAAAACAGTTACCAGCTGAGCAACAGTAACATTTTATCGACCAGAAACTCAATGGATTATACAACCCCAAAACAGAAAAAGTTGGGACACTGTAGAAATTGTGAGTAAAAAAGCAAAGGAATAATTTACAAATCTCAAAAACTTATATTGTATTCACAATAGAATATAGATAACATATCAAATGTTGAAAGTAAGATATTTTGAAATGTCATGCCAAATATTGGCTCATTTTGGATTTCATGAGAGCTACACATTCCAAAAAAAGTTGGGACAGGTAGCAATAAGAGGCCAGAAAATTTTAATGTACATATAAGGAACAGTTGAAAGACCAATTTGCAACTTATTAGGTCAATTGGCAACATGATTGGGTATAAAAAGAGCCTCTCAGAGTGGCAGTGTCTCTCAGAAGTCAGGATGGGCAGATAATCACCAATTCCCCCAATGCTGCAGCGAAAAATAGTTTTCTAAGTTTCTCAGAGAAAAATTGCAATGAGATTGAAGTTATCATCATCTACAGTGCATAATATCATTCAAAGATTCAGAGAATCTGGAACAATCTCTGTGTGTAAGGGTCAAGACCGGAAAACCATACCGGATGCCCGTGATCTTCGGGCCCTAAGACAGCACTGCATCACATACAGGAATGCTACTGTCATGGAAATCACAACATAGGCTCAGGAATACTTCCAGAAAACATTGTCAGTGAACACAATCCACCGTGTCATTCGCTGTTGCCAGCTAAAACTCTATAGGTCAAAAAAGAAGCCATATCTAAACATGATCCAGAAGCACAGGCGTTTTCCCTGGGCAAGGCTCATTTAAAATGGACTTTGGCAAAGTGGAAAACTGTTCTGTGGTCCAACGAATCAAAATTTGAAGTTCTTTTTAGAAAACTGGGACGCCATTTCATCCGGACTAAAGAGGACAAGGACAACCCAAGTTGTTATTAGCGCTCATTTCAGAAACTTGCATCTCTGATGGTTTGGGGCTGTATGAATGCGTGTGTCATGGGCAGCTTACACATCTGGAAAGGCACCATCAATGCTGAAAGGTTTATCCAAGTTCTAGATACATATGATCCCATTCAGACGTCGTCTCTTTCAGGGAAGACCTTGCATTTTCCAACATGACAATGCCAGACCACATACTGCATCAATTACAACATCAAGACTGCATAGAAGAAGGATCCGGGTACTGAAATGGCCAGCCTGCAAGTCCAGATTTTTCAACCATAGAAAAGATTTGGTGCATCATAAAGAGGAAGATGCGACAAAGAAGACCTAAGACAGTTGAGCAACTAGAAGTCTGTATTAGACAAGAATAGGACAACATTCCTATTCCTAAACATTGGCCCTCTTCCACCTGTTCCTTATATGTACATTTAATTTTTCTGGCCTCTTATTGCTACCTGTCCCAACTTTTTTTGGAATGTGTAGCTCTCATGAAATCCAAAATGAGCCAATATTTGGGATGACATTTTAAAATATCTTACTTTCAACATTTGATATGTTATCTATATTCTACTGTGAATAAAATATAAGTTTATGAGATTTGTAAATTATTCCATTCCTTTTTTACTCACAATTTCTACTGTGTCCCAACTTTTTCTGTTTTGGGGTTGTACAAAATGACATCAAATACATTGTTTTTGGTGGGGAAAACACAGTAGAGAAAGTAATTTCATGTTGACTTTAATTAATAACCATCACCATTTTGTTGTCAGTTACCGTGAAGCACTTTTTCAAACCTTTAAAACACAAAATGTATTGGCAAAATTAGGGAAATTTCTTGATTATTATCCATTATATTTAATAAAGTTTAATATAGTCTCTAATTTTCTATATGCAATTTTCTATATCCCACTTTAATAAGCTCATTTTCTATATGCCACTTTCTTCACAGCTTTTTACTTATGAAAGCACATTACCAGCCTTGCTTAGGCTCTTGGGTTGGCAATTTGTTGACTCTCTGACTTGTATTCACACAGTCACAATGTTAATCATCATGTCCCTTGAGTCTCTAATTGGCCTTCCATACAGCTATCTGCAGCTGCGCTGCTCCAGTGAATATGAACACGCACCAGCTCAGGTTTTACCCAGCCAAACTACATAGTTAGAGCAAAGCTGTACTTAAACACTAAAGAAACATGTCTGAAATATTCCAGCCCCCCTTCTCTCTCAACCACATACGTAGCAAATTTCTAAATCTTTCAAATGTATGGGTTATTATGTAATTTAGGAGTAGTAATTGTGGTAATTATGTAGGGTCTGGAGTTATTTTATCCTGTGCCTGTAAAAAGGGAGGGTAAGTCCCCCAATTCAAGCACTTCCATTACATTTAAAAGTCAAATGAAGCATTCAGTGTTGAGCTGTCTAGACGGAGACCAAAAGCATGATGCTGCTATCTTGCCCTTGATTATATCTATATTTAACATCTTTTTAAAGATAATTGAGAAATTAGACACTGTTTGTTTGTGGGCCCTGTCCCAAATGACGCAGTTCATGTGGACTTGCAGTTTCATGAGTCAAGGGTGCCACATTTTTTGGGTTGGAAATTTGGCATCTATTATTCGAAAGGTGCTTGTGGGTTGTGCCTTTGCGGTCACTATGCACTCCCGCAATTGCTCTGCCGAGACCACACTGGAGCGGACTTCACAGTAGACAGCTAAACAGAAGTCGTGTGTCATGACTTAAAATGGTCCTATGTATCACAGATATGTATACATTTGGTACCAATATGTACATTTGAGGTACTAATATGATCTTTATGGTACCAATATGCACATTTGATGTACAATTATGATCTTTATGGTACCAATATGTACATTTGAGGTACTAATATGATCTTTTTGGTACCAAAATTTCAGATATTAATATGATAGTACCTCAAATGTACATATTGGTACCAAAACTATCATATTAATATCTGAAATGTACATATTGGTACCAAAAAGACCTTATTAGTACCTTAAATGTACATATTGGTACCAAAACTAATAAGGTATTTTTGGTAGCAATATGTACATTTCAGATATTAATATGATAGTTTTGGTACCAATAGCATTTGAGGTATTAATAAGGTCTTTTTGGTACCAATATGCACATTTAATAGCCTGGATGCCAGCCGATCTTAGCCCCGCCCACACGATTTTGAGAACGGGAAGATCGGTCTGGGGTTTCTGCGTTGAGGAGCTACTATGCTAGACCCAAAGCTGGTCGAACCAATCAAATTGTCAGGGCGGGCTTTATACGATGATGGACAGATGATCAACAGTAAAGTAATGAACCACGTCACCAAAGAGCGCGCGTGGGTTGAATCTGTTTACAACGAAATGGCTGCCGCTGTAGAATTCAGATGTGTGGATTCTGACATTGAGTCTGTTGTAAAACGATATCGACAGAGCATTGATTTTAAAAGAGGAACAGAGAAACGCGAGCAAGGCATTTGTTGATGTTTTTGCCGTCCTTCCTACGGGATTCAGCAAAAGTTGGTCGCATCTGAAACTGGTATCAAGGCGATGCAACTCGGCGTGCATGACGAGATGGATATAATTAGCGGTCGTTGCCAGCTTCTTTTCGGAAGCCCGGAATCGTGGTTGCTGAATAAGTGGAGGGACGTGCTAGGCTCCAATATTTTCAAGCCAACGTAATGGGTATCGTCGTGGATGAAGTTCACCTAATGGTAAGAGATAGTCTTACTCTATTACTTAGTAAATACTTAATGTTGTGATATAAACGAAATGTTGTAAACATAGTAGGTGTTGATGTACGTTCTCTAAGACTTAGTATAATCACAATCTTTGTGTCATTGTAGCGAAATAACTAGCAGTTCGGTCAGGCTGCAAAAGACGTAACGTACGACACACACTCCGTTGCTCTGATTGGTCGTAGGTCTATCCAATTGAGTGCAGAGACATTTTTCGGTTGAGACTGCCTCAATGGAGCGGTATCAGACTCAAATTCTGACTAGAATTGAGTATGACAACGTCAGGCTACACATTTAAGGTACTGATATGACCTTTTTGGTTCCAGTGTGTACCTCTGATGTACTATTATGAACTATTTAGGTGCAAAGGTGTACGTTTTAAAAGGATACTGCCAAAGTGACAACTATAGGGACCATTTTTGACCATTTTAATCCAAAGCATAGTGAGCTGTACATTTTCTTATTATGTTTATTTCATTGGAATCACTCTCTGATCTTGGTATTGCTAGCTCAATGCTATGAGTTGAGCTACAAGATTATCATAGATAGACAGACAGACAGACATATAGATAGATAGGGGAAAATTGGACAACACATTTTTTGGGAAACATAAATATACTGTAGGTAAAGTCCTGCATACATCATGTATTACTTACCAAAACAAACTCGTGACGTTATCTCGTGACTCGCTATCTTTAGCGTGGCGTAAATCTCTGCGTGTCCCTGACTCTTTCTCTTAGAGGATTGGCCATGATAGAAAAAAATATATTTTCTAAGCTGCTTTGCTGTCACCCATTTCCAGGCTACAGGCAAACCTGTGCACTTCAAGAGCATACCTTCACAAATCCTCTTCCTTTGACTCATGCTTGAACTTCTTTGAATTATACTTGAGATGACATCAGACGAGCATGAGCATCAAGGAAACAAGGCAAGGTTTGAAGTAATGCTTATGCATATGCGTGTATGTTTGAGATAGCACATGTCATTTTAAATGTCATTTTAGTGTGTGCGTGTGTTTGTGTGCTCCTTGTTGTGAGAGGTGATTACAGTCACACCAACCCTGCTTTGTAAACCAAGGTGCGCAAATAGACAATCGCCATAGCAACAGGGCTGAAAATTGTCAATGGAAAGTGCAGTGGATTTATCAATGATGGCCTAGATGACATAGTGTTTTAAAGGACACAGGGATATGCAGATTTCCTCACCACCTCGTTGCCGTGAAGTCATCTCATTTCACAGCGCTGATGAATGGCATTTGCATAGAGCAGGACCTCGTCCCATAATTTGGTCTTCAAGACTGTAGAGGATCCATGCATAGCTTAGCTTTGGATAAGGGCAGGGTTAAGAGGTGTGGTATGCACATCAGTTACACAAGATAATTGGATACTTCAGGTGATGTTCTTATCACAGAACTAAAAATGACACTTCATAATGAACCCGTTGACCCCTTCCTTCCATCTTCTCTAACGTTTCCCCAGGGCTCCTCGTCTGTCCAGAGGTTAACAGTTTTGGTAATTTTGCAAAACACTTCATTGTAACATTTCCCTGCGATGCATGCAAAGCATGATAACATACGTGCTATAATATGTGCGTTACGTTGCCATTTTACATAAAAGGTCATTTATGGGTCAGGTAATTTTGGCTGTCATTTTAATTACTTTTATCCTGAGATTGTAAGTGGGTCGCCCATGCATGGAAGAACCCTTTCACTGTGGGAAATGATAAACTGAATTTACTAGAAGACTTAATTACGTTCCATTGGAATCGCTCCTGTTTTGGAAAACAAACACAGCTCTGTTTTCATTAATACGTGAATGAGACTTTTTGTGCCTATTATTTTGAAGCAGCTGCACATTGACAGCGATAGTCGCAGAATTCATTATTAATATGTTTACGCCAGAGTTGCTCTGACGAAAGGCAAAATAAAGCTATTAGCAAAGTCCGTTTGTGGCTGTATTTTTTCACATTGCGAATTTAACAACGGTGTGCCATTTGTATAATTGGAATAGTGAGTTGAATTAGTAATTTATTTAAATTGCTCATTCGTGATGTACTCTTTTAGGTAATGCTAGCCTGGAGCATAGCAATCTCTCAGTATGTTAATGAGTTACACAACGAACATGTTAAATATGTACACTCCTCATTTGCATACAAATTCAATTAACCTAGTTGAAGGGGGAAAAAATAGGAACAAATCTTTTGATTGATGTTTCTGTTGCGCAAGTGTGGCGGAATACACAGGATGTGAATTGACTACGGGCGATGTATCTCAGTGGACTTATTGCATCTCTGTGAAACTTTCTCTCTCTCTCTGAAAGTCTTGAGAGTTTAATGTCGGGCTAATCGTGGACCTCATAACTCATAAAGTTCGTAACGCGATCTTGTGCATTACAGTCGTCAATTAAGCGACTTGCTTCGAGCGCATAGTCCAATTAAGGATAAGCGGGATGCACAAACCTGCGAGTATCAATGAAAGCATATCGGCGCACGGTCGTCTGAATGTTATCATGGCACCGCTGTGAATATATGGACTCCGGCCTCTCCCAACATTTACATATTAGACAATTAACCAAATTGATTTTCTTCGCCTGTGATGAGAGGTGAAAGCAGAAGCTGGTCTTTCTCCTCTGGGGGTTGGACACTGTGGCTTTCCATCAAAGATGTCATGAAGAATGCCGGGGCTTCATTAGCATGCCGCTAATTAGATGGTCACATGCGCCTGCTAATTATCATATATACTGTCTTTTGTTGACAACCTCAAAAGCTATGAATTTTCTATGTAATATCACCTTCATTTGCATGAGTGAGCCATTAACATGGGTTTAATTGGTTTGAAATGTCCTCACAGACACTTTTACTCAAGGCTACGGCCCGTTCATGAGTTCAGATGTTTTGATCTAAAATATCCTTTTGCTTTTCACATTCTTTAAAACATTTGCCCTCCTTTGTACTGTAAACTCCTGATGTTCTGTGCATGCTGTCAGTTTCTGTCCTTTGTGAAAAGTCTTTGCTAGTGTGGCAAGTAGGGAGATAGGATTTACAAATTCAGGAAGACTAACGTCCCAACTACGCCACCCCTAAAACGGGAAATTCACAATAAGGTATGAAGGATCATTTGTCAAAGATGGGGTGCGGAGGAAACAACACAACAAAAATATAAAATATATACATTCTTTATTATACAATACAATTATAATAACAATCACTCAAAGGTCAAATACTTCATCCAGCATCCATAATGCATACAAAGAAACAAAACAAACAATCATAAAAAATGAAGCGAGACCTGGCAAGCAAGGATTGTTCAATTTCCACCCCTCACTCAGTATCCCACAACCATGTTAGTGAAACACTGCAGAATATTAAACACAGCAATGTGTGAACTCCAACCCAATGTCTTCCACATTCCTAATACAATCCCAACAAAATAACAAAATCAGAATGCACACACCCACATAGAAAAATCTATAAATAAATAGCCAAAACAAGCAAACAAACATAAAAAAAACAATTCAATAGAAACCTTTACACATCCATAAACAGGACGACCACATTGGCTGGGTTATTTTTGACCCATGTTGGGTAAGTATTTGACAGAACACACCACTGGGTTAAATTTACCAAATGCTGGGTTGTTTAACCCAACTGCTGGGTTATTATAATCCATGGTTGCAAAACAACCCAACATTAGGCCATTTTTAACCCAGCATTCGTTTTGTCCAATATTTACCCAACATGTACTAATATGGTATTTTTGTTACCAATATGCACATTCAAGGTACTAATATGATGTTTTCGGTACCAGTATGTTACTCTGAGGTACTATTATGAACTATTTAGCAGGGATACGGATTTCCGTATTTTCTGACCTTGGTGGGATTTCTTAACCCAACATTAGGTAATTTTTTTAACCCAGCATCTGTTTTGTCCAGTATTTACCCAACATGTACTAATATGGTATTTTCGGTACCAATATGCACATTCAAGGTACTAATATGATGTTTTCGGTACCAGTATGTTACTCTGAGGTACTATTATGAACTATTTAGCAGGGATACGGATTTCCGTATTTTCTGACCTTGGTGGGATGACTTATCCCAACATTAGGTAATTTTTTTAACCTAGCATCTGTTTTGTCCAGTATTTACTCAACATGTACTAATATGATCTTTTCGGTACCAATATGCACATTCAAGGTACTAATATTATCTTTTCGGTACCAGTATGTTACTCTGAGGTACTATTATGAACTATTTAGCAGGGATACGGATTTCCGTATTTTCTGACCTTGGTGGGATGACTTATCCCAACATTAGGTAATTTTTTTAACCTAGCATCTGTTTTGTCCAGTATTTACCCAACATGTACTAATATGGTATTTTCGGTACCAATATGCACATTCAATGTACTAATATGATGTTTTCGGTACCAGTATGTTACTCTGAGGTACTATTATGAACTATTTAGCAGGGATACGGATTTCCGTATTTTCTGACCTTGGTGGGATGACTTATCCCAACATTAGGTAATTTTTTTAACCTAGCATCTGTTTTGTCCAGTATTTACCCAACATGTACTAATATGGTATTTTCGGTACCAATATGCACATTCAAGGTACTAATATGATGTTTTTGGTACCAGTGTGTTACTCTGAGGTACTATTATGAACTATTTAGCAGGGATACGGATTTCCGTATTTTCTGACCTTGGTGGGATGACTTAACCCAACATTAGGTAATTTTTTTAACCCAGCATCTGTTTTGTCCAGTATTTACCCAACATGTACTAATATGGTATTTTCGGTACCAATATGCACATTCAAGGTACTAATATGATGTTTTTGGTACCAGTGTGTTACTCTGAGGTACTATTATGAACTATTTAGCAGGGATGCAGATTTCCGTATTTTCTGACCTTGGTGGGATGACTTATCCCAACATTAGGTAAATTTTTTAACCTACCATCTGTTTTGTCTAGTATTTACCCAACATGTACTAATATGATCTTTTCGGTACCAGTATGTTACTCTGAGGTACTATTATAAACTATTTAGCAGGGATACGGATTTCAGTTTTTTTCTGACCTTGGTGGGATGACTTAACCCAACATTAGATAATTTTTTTAACGCAGCATCTGTTTTGTCCAGTATTTCCCCCACATGTACTAATATGATATTTTCTGTACCAATATGTGCATTCAAGGTACTAATATGATCTTTTCGGTACCAGTATGTTACTCTGAGGTACTATTATGAACTATTTAGAAGGGATACGGATTTCCGTTTTTTCTGACCTTGGTGGGATGACTTAACCCAACATTAGGTATTTTTTTTAACCCAGCATGTGTTTTGTTCAGTATTTACCCAACATGGGTCAAAAATAACCCAGCCATTTTTAGAGTGCAGAGTGGAAATACTTGCAGTCTAACAGCATGGAGTACAGTAATAAACACATTTTTAATTACAATCCCATAGTCATATGACCGAAAGAAGACGTAACTACGGCCTTCGAAACCACGCTTTGACACTGGGGACACACAGTACGCGACAAAATATATGCAGTAATCTCCAATCAATGAACACCCACTCATATTAACAAAACTGGAGGAAATGTGACCCAGGCAAGGCAGCAGTGCATTCATCTCAAAGGATTTACATTCCACCCCATTAGATTAGGTTACGGACACCCTAAAGGCATAAATGATACCTGCCAAGCACAAAACACTAAATAAAACACATAAATAACTAATACACTGAGTAAATCAATATTACATACCAAGGGTGATCTAGATATAAATGGTTGCAAACACCTCCATGCACAGCGATGAGAAAACCATCAGGCAGACCATTATCCTGCCAACAACAGGTATAATATTAAAAACTTAACACAAATGCAGATTTAACATGTGCATCCAACACCTACCTCTCATTCACATATCCTGTGTCCGCATGGGGGGGGTACCACTAGGTGAAGCATCTCGATCACTAACCCCTTATACCCTCTGAAGTGTACTCTAATTAGTTTGTACTGTATGTTTAGCCAACATCAACCAATAAACAACCAGGGTTATACACTCACCTAAAGAATTATTATTAAGGAACACCTGTTCAATTTCTCATTAATGCAATGGTGTAATGGTGTGTGGATGTTTTCTTGGCACACTTTAGGCCCCTTAGTGCCAATTGGGCATCGTTTAAATGCCACGGCCTACCTGAGCATTGTTTCTGACCATGTCAATCCCTTTATGACCACCATGTACCCATCCTCTGATGGCTACTTCAGCAGGATAATGCACCATGTCACAAAGCTCGAATCATTTCAAATTGGTTTCTTGAACATGGAAAGGAGTTCACTGTACTAAAATGGCCCCCACAGTCACCAGATCTCAACCTAATAGAGCATCTTTGGGATGTGGTGGAACGGGAGCTTCGTGCCCTGGATGTACATCCCACAAATCTCCATCAACTGCAAGATGCTGTCCTATCAATAAGGGCCAACATTTCTAGAGAATGCTTTCAGCACCTTGTTAAATCAATGCCACGTAAAATTAAGGCAGTTCTGAGGGCGAAACTAATACAAACACAGTATTAGTATGGTGTTCCTAATAATCCTTTAGGTGAGTGAATATGTCACCCTGCTACACTAATACTGTACATACCCAGATAGCAATTTTGCGTAAAAAAAGTCTAAAACCGGACAATGCAGATATGTACTTTGAGTCAGGGAATATTTATGCATCAGAGTTTACTCACCAAGCGAGGAAAGATAACAGTAAGACAGGTTGAGGCTTGATTTTAAATCAGTGCAGATATCTTTGTTAGATTTGTTCGACCCCTTCTACAAATACTCTACTGCTAAATTGCAATGTGACATGAGTATCTCAGTGATACCGTGTGATTAAAGGGTTCACACTTACACGTGTGAATATGAAATCAGTGTCACTCCTGTTCTGGGTGTGTTCACACTAAAACTCAAGCTTCTCACCCACTGTCATGGGATAAAGTATAGTGGGTGAGAAGGTGGGTGTGTGAAATGAGTTCTCAAGGGTTGTGAGCAGGCATTACAGTTTTTATAAACTCTTCTTGAGTGAAGTTATGTTTGGCTCATTCCGCTGGGCTGTTTGACATCCTCCTCTCCCTCGTATGAGAATGATGGGGGTGTTTTCTTGGGGTAATGAGGAATAAGATTCATGGTGCAGAGTTCACTTTCAAACATATATTAAGGCTCCCATAATTCAATGAAACTATTTATTAATGTAGGATTTCTTAGGTGCTTACATTTTTGGTTGCTTTTTCAGTACTGTCATTACTCTCTATAATCTACAAGGCTGTGTGAAAGTTTAATGGAAGAGAAAGTACAAGGTTCGCAAAGTTAAAGTAGAACAGAAGTTGTCAAACAATGCAGTTCATGAGCTCTATTCATTTTTTTAATGAGGTACTGGAAAAAGCATTGTTGCAGTGTTGCATATTGTGAGGCAAGTAATACAATACCTTAATACAACTCAAGTTAAAATGAAACAAGTGTATTTAGTGCCTTTTCTGCATAGTGGCCACTAACCAAGGCCAAACTGATGAAAAGCATTAGGCAACTATTGTTTTCATTTGCTAAAGTGCACTTCCTCTATGAACTATCACCAGAGCTCAGTGTGTTATAGCAGATGTTCAGCTTCCAAAGGTCTTTCTTCCACATAATAATTACTTCTTGTCCAAATCTCAGGGTTCTCCAAGAAAGTTTGTATGCAAAATCTGTTAGGGCCAATTCACACTGGTCCAACAACAACCAACAAACCCCAACATTCTAAAGTCTCATTTACTTTGATCCAACAACCGCCAGACGTGTTTGTTGGATCAATTTGAATTGGCCTTAAAATTGTAGTTCTTTCTGGTATTTGTTTCAATAGGAAAAATCACACACTCTCAGGTGTAAAAGGTATGATCATTTGAGTATTGACAAGCCTTACGAGGTCTGAATAGTGCTCTGAAAAAAATCTATAGTTTTATTTATACCCCCATTGCTAAACTGTGATAATGTAGTCACAGGGAATTTTAGGTTTATCGTTGTTATGTACAGTGTAATGTCAATGGTACAATAATAAAACAGCTGCACAGTGACAAAAAAAATTGTCAGATAACGGTCCATAGCTATCACTGGAGCCCTTTCAAGAAGTACACTTCTATTTCACACTTTTTCATTTTGTGAGTGATAACATGTAAAAAACATGACATTGATGTGTTTTTTTGTAAGGGACAGGTAAAGAGTTCATTTAAGTACCTCGAATGTACATATTAGTACCACAAATGCAGAGGCAGACAGAGTACACGTCTTCATTACTTGAGTAAAAGTACAGATACCCCTTTCTAAATTTTACTCAGGTACAAGTAAAATTACTAAAGTCAGATGACTACTTAAGTAAAAGTACTGAAGTACTTGTTTTTAAAAACACTTGCGTATCAAGAGTACATTTTCTAAATATTGCATTACTACTGCCACAGTGCACATTGAACCACGTGAGATGATTGACAGCTGTACACCAAATGATAGAGCTTTGAGGTCAAATCTGGAAATCAGGAAGAGGACACACATCTCGCTCCGTTAGCTGTTTCAGCTC
Source organism: Misgurnus anguillicaudatus (assembly GCF_027580225.2). NCBI lineage: Eukaryota > Metazoa > Chordata > Actinopteri > Cypriniformes > Cobitidae > Misgurnus > Misgurnus anguillicaudatus. The sequence goes on from NC_073356.2 coordinate 12,005,758, forward strand.
TTCAGATCGCATAATTCAGTGGAAAATGAATAGAAATTCAAAATGACAAACGTTAAAGATGAATTATTTTGCACTCCTGGCATAAATTAAGAAATTAATGTCACTGCAATTTAACCAGTTTAAAGGCGGAGTCCACGATGTTTGAAAAACGCGTTGGAAAAGGAGACGGGCCGACTACCAAAACACACTTATAGCCAATCAAATCAAATCAAATGCCAGGTTGCGTATGTGTGGGGCAGGTCTATCAACAGAAGGTCCAGATTCTATTGGGGTAGGGGCGTGTTTGTTTAGGTGTTTCAAATATCAACATTGCCTTTCAAACATCATGGACTCCGCCTTTAATCATAAATAGTAGTCAAATATCGAAGCTGGACCTAATGCATCTTCATAACACTGTGTTTAGCACGTACTGAGCTACAAAATTATGTGAGTATCATGTATGTACATTTTTGTATTTTTGAAAGAAAAATATTTACGCATGTTTTTTGAAAAGCAAAATTTTTCACTGATATAAGTCCCCAAAACTCATTCTAAACATGTTTTCAAAGACTTTTCTAAACAGAATCTAGTAGTCTAGAGTTTTTTTCTTTAAAATGATGTGAAAATCATTCTGCCTACTCATTCACATAAAACAATATATTGATTTAGAATTTCTAAGACACTTTTTGCTGAGAAAGGCCGTATGTGAGAAGGTGTGAAAGCTCCTGAATAATCTGCGATTGACACCTGAAGAAATAAAGACACACATAATGAGCCGCATAATGAGCTGTTTAGGCAGGAATGTGAGAAAAAAACTACTTTTAGTAAAACCATGGTTTCTATATGGCAAAATATTTCAATAGAATGTTTATATATGATATATATTTTATATGCATGTTCTCTTGTTTTGTTTTTTACAAGAAAAGACATAAACCAACAATTTTTGGGAAAAATTATGGATTTATAGCATTTTGAAAAAACATAAAAATAAACTTTACATTTATAATCAACAATATTGTTGTTTCATTTAACAATCATTGTTTAGCATGTTGAGACTGAGCCAACAGACAATTTTAACAGGACACATTAAATATAAACAAAATGTGTGGGTCTATTAAAACTATTAAAATGGATATATACTGTAGGGTTTTGGAGAAGAGCTCTTCATATTAGGACCTTATGAAAGGATTACCTACTGCCCCAGTGACAGCTAGGGATTATTTTAGACCATTTTTATGACTATTGAAGAAAAAAGTTCACAGAGAAATTAAAATTAGCCCATATTTTATTCACCCTCAAGCCATATGTGTATATGACTTTTTGCTTTCAGCCAACTCAGTTGGATTCATATTACATAATACTTTGGCTTTTTTAAGCTTTCTAATGGCTATATTATATTGGATAGTGCCCCATTTTCAAAGCTCCAAAAAGCTCATCCATCCATCAAAAACTAGTCTATACAGTTACTAAATATCTTCAAGTGAAGCAATGGGTTTCTGGCACTTTAAAATGGGGCACTAGGGTGAGTAAAATATGAGCTTATTTTCATTTTGGATTGAATTATTCCTTTATAATATATCTAGAGAAAGCTATCCGTCAGCATTCCCATTAATCTCAATGGAAGTTATTTTGAGGCTGATGTTGCACATTGGTCCTGATATTTTTACATTTACACATTTGGCAGACATTAGGTATTTACATTTTATCAGTCCAAGTACTCATTGGAACTCAATCCCATAAGCGCGGTGTTGTTAACAGAATAGTACTTCACTAGAGACTATCCAGAGCTGTTACATACATATTCATCTTATGAACATTCCTCTCATTTAACCCTTTCTACGTTACATTTCTAATCTGAACACACGTTTCTACTTCTGGAGACCTTATGACCTTATGTTTACTAGCCATCCTATCTGTTCCTCTGCTATGTTTATTTTATTCTTTTACATTCTCCTTCTTTTCATTTTTCTGCTTTTTCCTGTTGGCCCACAAGCAAGCGCCTTGGACTGTTTTGAATTAGGAGTACATCTGTATGCGTGCTGCTCTTTGAAATATATATTATGTACCACACTATGTACTACATATAGACATCACAACCTGCTATACTGTAGATCAAGTCAAGGTAGGAATTTTCCGACTAGCATCAACGAAGGGAAGTTTGAGATCCATACACCCTGACCCTCTTAAAACTTTTATCAAGCGCACCTTTCGGAGTCAGCGAACTTGTTTCCTGGCTAATTCCAGATTCCGAAAATCTTCCTTGTTGTTGCATCACTGAATCGATCTCTCTTTGATGCTCTGTGTTCGTCCTCTATAGGATGCTTGAGCATTTGCACGTGCACAGAAACTAACACATGCATAAAGATTGGTTGCCCACATTGGTTCATTACACCCCTTTATCCCGTTATTTGTGAGGGAGTCAGTGAGTCTGCTAACTGTGGGTGACCTCAATGCATACAGTTCTTTAGGAAAGTTTTCAGGAAAGGAAGAGTTCACCCTTAAATTAACATTTTGTCATTATTTACTCACCCTCATGTCATCCCAAACCTCTATCCTGTTTCCATGCAGTTATTCGCCACACGGTTACAGTTCACAGTGAACGTGTCTCTTCACCTCCGACCATAAAGCTCAACTCATTTCTTATGCCAAACCATCAGTTTGTGTAAATTAAAGACAGACTCTTAAACAGCATTGTCTCTCGTTTGTCATCTTTGGACAAATGTGCTCATTGTAAAGTAATGTTGGAAAGAGCTGCGTGAAGATTCTTTAAAAATCTCCTTTTGTGTTTCACAGAAGATCACAACAAACAGGCTTTGAAACAGGGATGAGTAAATAATGCATAAATCTTCATCCAAAGGGTGTATTTCTTAAATCGAATCAGTGTGCCTGCATTGCATTGCATTGTATGGGATTCAGACAGCAAATTCAAAAGTAGGATAAACAGATGAGGATAATTGCATTTGTGTGTGCATCCAAATAGAGGATTTAAAAATTGATCATGATTTTAAAGCACATTTTTAATATTTAATCCACACAGACACTTATAATTTGTCACTTAGCAAATGTACATTAAGAATCGTCAGTGTAGTTGCTTATGTTTTGTTATGCTAATACATTTGTTCATTTATTCTGCTTGTAATATATAAATCCTCTGAGATGACTAATATTCTCCTCTCACAAAGGTGGAGGGCTTTTAACTAGTTTCCAAAGGCTTTTAACACATTAAGGCCACGCATTTCCCCTTATATTGCGCTCATTTGCATACTTAATTAGTCAGTTTTATTAAATGCTTTTTCACAAAGGAATATCATTTAAAAAACAAACTTGCAGGCAACGAAAGGCAGCATGTGAAAACACATTAAATATGAGATGCTTCCCGTGAGATCGACGGCTGGAACGCCGCCCTGCTCCTTCACTTCATTTCGGCTTGATTAACCATGCAAATGTAACGTCCACTTTTAAACGTGTTAAAGAGTGAAATTACCCATCAGCCCCATGGCTAAGCGATGCTGACATCTCGTAATTATGTCCACGACATGGAAATGAATCGGACGCACATCTGCGGTGACACGTTCGAACATCTGTCAGTCACTTTGGCGATGTGTGATGGACAACTGTTCTTCTGTGTTCTCATCCGGCTCTATTAGGCATTTGTTTTCTGCTTGAATATTTAATTTATGAACTATATCTGCACAGATGTAATGACTCTGTTTGGAAACAACGCATCAAATGGTTTATTCATAATACCATGTGGCACACATTCACATTCGTATAAAGTGGGAACAAATAAGTGCGATCACAAGACTTTATGATAGATATTGAATATTTAACATTGTTTTACACTGTTACCCACATACAACGTATAATGTACATGCATTATTGTATAGATGCCTATGTACGAAAGATCTCATTTAAACACCTCGCATTTCAGCATGGATGAGGTGATAATTGCTGAGAAATGACTTAAAGTTTTACACATATTTTATTCATTTACATTTATGCATTTGGCAGAAACTTTTATCCAAACTGTATATGTTTTATCATTACTGTGTGTTTCCTGGGATTGAACTCACAACCTTTTGTGCTGGTAATGCAATGCTGAACCACTGAGTCTCATCCAGTGCATTTCATTAATCTCTTTTTACTTTTTTATAACTATTATTGCTTTAAAGTGTTTTCTAGACTCATCCATCATCTCCAATTTCTTAAGAGATTTAAAACATTTATTTTCTTCTTCTGTTGTTTTTGAATGCCCATATTATCAGTATTGTGAAAAATGTATTTTAATCGCATTTGGAAGCAATATTGCCAAGAAAAACAAAATGATAGACTTTATGAAAATAGCAATAGTTTGCTTCTCTGATAAAGAGTAAGATCTTGAAATGGTGTACACTCACTATGGGCTTCAGTAAGTCATTAATAGATGTACAGTAAGTTCTTTGTAAATGACATCACCTTACCTGTATGATAAGACAGTTAAATAAGATGTGTCTCAGTTCTCAGTCACCGACACCTGAGAGGTGGTATGAAGAAGCTCTTTAGTCTAACCAAAAGAGGAGTGGGTAGATTTTAACATTAATAAATCTGACCAAGAACCACCCACTTAAAAAGAAAGAGATCTTCTCACCAAGCAATGTGAGCTTTCTTTTATTTCATACCCTTTGAGACGAATATGAATGAGATGATACCACATTTACAGCGTGGGAACTTAAGTTTCCAGAATGTTTGTACTGAAACCCCAGTTAGAAGAAAGTACATACAAACATTACTGTATATACTCTTTATATTTTCACCAGTGCTTCCTGGTTGTGTATACATCAGACAATATGTGGTAGGGTGGCCATATGTGCCATTTTCGCCGGACGTGTCCTGGCCAGGATTTCGGGTGCATCCTCCAGAAGTCACATTGGTCGACTACGTCATCGAGGTTTAATATTTTGGGTTCTATTTCAAAAAAGCAACCATTACATTTCAAGGTAAGAATGAAACTACAATGATTGTATGTCTTAAGTAGCCTGACTAACACCAGACAGGTCTCATAGAGAATGAGACGTGGTCTGGGAACATTATGCTAATTTTCTCGTATTTGTGGCGTGGTTTACGAATGCCCAGAGCCGTTTATTGGGCGCTATGAATGTCTATCAAATGCGTCTGTACGTAGCTCATAGCCAATCGTTTCAATTATACCAGATGACAGATGTAGAGCGACATAAATTCAAGCGTCAACAACTTTTATCGGTACGTGTGTACACAGCTCAAAACTATGCAACTAAACCGGTAGCTGTATATTGATAAGCAACACAACTTAGTGGCACTGTGACAACCACAGTACAGGCATGATGACAATATGATATTAATTAGTACCATTTACCATTTATAAGTTAACTGGACATTGTCGATGACGATCACTAGCAGGTTGGTCCTATAAAACTCCATGGCTATCATGTCTTGTCCTATCAAAACATCCTTCTTGGATATGAAATTGTTTAACGGCAAAAGTTGCTCTTTCTTGAAACACACTTGCATTCAAAACTACTTTGAACACTATCTAAGGTTGCATTGAAAAGTAATTTTGCATCTGCTGCCGTGTTGGATAAACAAAACTGCTTCGGTGTGTCGCATAGACGTCGTCGTCGTTTTGCTACCCCCTCTCTATTCTGTAATTGTTTCCCTATTTCAGGGGCAAAAAGGTCCATAGTTTCCATGCTAGACTTGCAGCGTGAATAAATTTGTGCGCAAGGCAGCATGGGGAAACCCAGGCTATGTCTTAAGAAAATAAATCTTCCATTTTATATTGTATTTAACTTAAATGTGAGAACCTCGATGGCGTATGCAGTCGACCAATGGGACTTCCGAACCATGCACGCAAAATCCTTGCCAGAACGTGTCTGGCGAAAATGGCATGTATGGCCACCCTAGTCTGTGGACAGATTGTCTGAAGCTAAGATTGGTGATGAATACCAGTCGTAGTGGTTTTGAACTTTTCAATGACACATGCCAGCATTTACCGTAGCATTGCACCTTAATTCAGTTCTCAATGAAATTGTAAAAATGCAGTTATTCAGTCATATTTTATATTTGTTATAATTTATTTAGCAATGAAAATAATCAGATAATAGTTGGGTAATCAAAATAAAGTGAAACAAAAGCACTTTGGTCCCAGAAAGTTTCCATAAAATTAGGTTAACACAAACTCGTCCCGAATACATTCTGATCGCTCCCGTAAATGGGACCTAGTAACATTGCCGTTAGATTCAGAAACAATGCCGTAAGGGCTGTGCCGTAGTGAGGACGCGCATGTCATCGCAACAAGAAGTTATGGTTCAGCTCTTTGACGCAATGATTTAAACACAGATCAACATTCACAACGAGAAATGTTGGCAAACTGGACTGAAGCAGAGATCAAGGAGCTCATCACTGAACCAAACATCAAACACATGGGACAAATCACGAACGCATTTTTTGTGTATTTTCCATAATCTCTGTGTAAAAAGGGCTTGATTAATATTCAACAGGTCATGGTCGCACTACACTCTAAAAATTATGGGTGTTATTCAAGCCAGCGTTGGGTCAAAAAGGGACAAACCCAATCCATTGGGTTGTAATTGAACATACACTGTATGCTGGGTCATATCAAGCCAAATGCTGGGTTGTTTTAACGCATTATTGTGTAAAATATAAACAATTTCTGGGTTAATTACGCCCAGCTGCATAGTTTATCTCTGTTTGATGCAGTGCTGGGTTGAACCCCCCCCCCCAAGCACTTTTTGAGTATATTTGGTAGGCATCAATATTATGAAGATTAAAACAACGTTGTCTATCTATGTCACGATTTTATCATCATATTAAATTATTGATGTAAAAATACATAGTTTCTTAACTTTTTAACAAATGTGGATAAATTACTTTCCACTTTTAAACTAGTAGACTAAGTTAAGTTTTGTCCTCTGGATAACCCTTGTTTGGCACTACACAGTCCAATTTAATTCATGTGGCCTTTTTACATAACTCTCCGTGGTAACTTTGTATATCATTAAAACATTGTATCTTGTAATTTACATAATTTACTGTTGTGGTCGTCATTACTCAACGCCTCCCATATAGTTTACACAGGAAGAAAAGCTCTTTTTCGCCAGTTTGAAGTGACTTATGAGCTTTTGAAGGTACCGAGTGATGTTTTGTGCTGGGAGTAATTTCAAAGGATGTGGCTGTTGATCTCTCTAATCGACCGCGCTACACAAAGCGTCTCTTAAATAAAACAGCTGCTTATCCTGAGCTTACCTGGAGGAGACGAGACACGTCAAGATATGCTGCTTTGAAAAGCAGTGGGTCTGGCTTTGCTGTGGTCTTTAAGACGTTGAGCATCCACGCGTGTGGTTAATGCATGTGTGCGTATGTGTGGGAAGTTTTTAGCCTTTGTGTGTCTTTTGGCAGTACTTTGGACTCCCACATAGGGTGTCAGATCAGAGGAAAGATATGGGTGGTAGATCGCAGGCATACAGATGTACACACAGGAAGTGGAAAGTAATGTTGTGTGTTAAGCAACAGACTTTATTGAGAACAATTTTGAGTTTGCGAGCACTGTATGTGCATGAAGGGAAAATTTAGCCATACGTCCTACAGTATGTGTATTTGTGTGTGTCAAAAAACAGTAGTATAGCAACACGTGTAGAGACATACATATTTGTATACAGTACTGTGGAAAAGTCTTAGGCCACCATGCCACCATTAGATTTGTTGTTTTTGCAATTGTATAGTGATCATATATAATTATTTCTCATTCTCTCTATTAGAATACATCCAGAAAATACAGGAAATGTGTAAGTAGTATTAAAGACTGTATAAAAGTATAAGCTGAAGTGTCAAGTATTAAGGGTAAACTCCTTTTCCACTTGAGCAATAGCAGGCAGCTGCAGGATCTCTTAAACCTAAATGAAATTAAATCAGAATTTCTAATTCTAATCGAATGACTTCAGGACGAAGCTCCCATTCCACCATATCCCAAAGGTGCTCTATTGGGTTGAGATCTGGTGACTGTGGGGGCCATTTTAGTACAGTGAAGTCATTGTCATGTTCAAGAAACCAGTTTGAAATGATTCGAGCTTTGTGACATGGTGCATTATCCTGCTGGAAGTAGCCATCAGAGGATGAGTACATGGTGGTCATAAAGAGATGGACATGGTCAGAAACAATGCTCAGGTATACAGTGGCATTTAAACGATGCCCAATTGGCACTAAGGGGCCTAAAGTGTGCCAAGAAAACATCCCCCACACCATTACACCACCACCACCACCACCACCAGCCTGCACAGTGGTAACAAGGCATGATGGATCCATGTTCTCATTCTGTTTACGCCAAATTCTGACTCTACCATCTGAATGTCTCAACAGAAATCGAGACTCATCAGACCAGGCCACATTTTTGGTTTTGGTGAGCTTGTGCAAATTGTAGCCTCTTTTTCCTATTTGTAGTGGAGATTAGTGGTACCCGTTGAGGTCTTCTGCTGTTGTAGCCCATTTGCCTCAAGGTTGTGCGTGTTGTGGCTTCACAAATGCTTTGCTGCATGCCTCGGTTTCAGTCAAAGTTTCTCTTCTATCAGCTTGAATCAGCTGGCCCATTCTCCTCTGACCTCTAACATCAACAAGGCATTTTCGCCCACAGGACTGCCGCATACTGGATGTTTTTCCCTTTTCACACCATTCTTTGTAAGCCCTAGAAATGGTTGTGCGTGAAATCCCAGTAACTGAGCAGATTGTGAAATACTCAGAAAGGCCCGTCTGGCACCAACAACCATGCCACGCTCAAAATTGCTTAAATCACCTTTCTTTCCCATTCTGACATTCAGTTTGGAGTTCAGGAGATTGTCTTGACCAGGAACACACACCTAAATGCATTGAAACAACTGCCATGTGATTGGTTGATTAGATAATTGCATTAATGAGAAATTGAACAGGTGTTCCTAATAATCCTTTAGGTGAGTGTATGCTGGCAGAGTAAGTAAAGGTGGTAGTTCGCCACATTAACTATGGACACGTTCCATATTGTTTGACAACCAGGACGTGTCCTAAAGCTTTTTGTCTTCGTACAGTGTTGTAAAATATAGCTATTCTAAAATCTGCAATATTTTGTTTTTACAGTACAAAAGCAGCATTAAGTTAAAACAACTTGGTTTCGCAAATCAATTCAACCTACCATTTTAGGTTTTGACTATAAAAACAAGTTGAAATTGTTTAACATAATTTGCAAAGTTACAGTAACATAAATATATATGTTGATTTGAAAACATATTTAGTATAAAGTTACTAAATAGTTCCAAAATATGTACAAAAAAAAGATTAAAACACAACAATAACAAACAACCCTAACAATTGTCTTAAATATGATATTAAAACTATTGGCATGTGAGATTTAAGCATTAAAGAACCCCCCCCCCCATCCGACTGGCCCACTTGGAATATCACTTGGCCCACCTTATATCTCATATCTGGATCCGGGCCTGGTTGCAAGTAGGCCTATGCAAAAAAAAATGTGTGTGTGTGTGTGTGTGTGTGTGATATGTCTCGTCCAGTCAAAATAATGAGGCTTAATTAGAGCCAATCACAACAAAGCTGCTGTGTTAGTTGATGTAACAGAGTAGAGAGTGTACTGCAGTGTGGTTTTATTTGTGACATTGTATCTGTATACTGTAAGCCTTTTGCTCCCCTTGTGGTTGGATTTTGTACTGCAGTGCCTGTTGTTTTACACCACATCATGTGGTGGGTTCATATTTCTCTTGATTATGAAATGTAGGCTTTGCTGAGCAAAGCTTCAGAATGGAGGGCCGAAACATCTGACTGCACTCTATTAAAACTATTCATACTATAACTATTTTTATACATTTTAAAAAATTAAAGTTATAAAAGGGTACTTCACAGCAATGCCATATAAGAACCACATTTGGTGCTACAAAGAACCTTTTGTTTCTTTATGAAACCATGCAGCCTAAAATGATTATTTTATTGCATTATTTAGCAACTTTTATTTTTAAAAGTGTGGGAGACTGAGGAATTCGCTGCCATGTTTTTTTTTATTATTATTGTGACCTTGCAGAGAAACACAAGCTTACTGACTGACCGCAAAACTTTCAGATTCAACAATAAAGCATACAAACTGTCAAAAAACGTTGTCAGTGAGCAGGATGTCATGTCTGGAGTTTCATATCAGATAACAGCTTCCTTTATACTCGGCTCTCCACATCTTGAAGCAAAAGGATTTGTCTGATAAAAATAGGCCAAAAGAGATTTAAATTGCAGTTGCAGGTGGATTGGAGTAGATTTATGTGTTTATACTGTATGTGTATTTAAAGATCTTTCGTTTGAATAGCCATTTCTAAAATAAGACCCTTTTTACCCAGCCTGTGCTTGCTTTTAGCCTATTGTGTTGCGTCATGCTTTTGCTTCCTAGCAAATATATTGAAAACCAGCCATGCACCCACACTAAATAAAAATAGCTCTTTTTCTCAGCTTCATGTTAATATGTCTCTAGTTTTAATCTTTGCCTCTACACACAAGCACTTTTTCGTTCCCTGGTCTCTCACCCGCGCAGCAAAGTCTATCCAATCCATTTTACCCATATGCCAATCTCAATCTAAGTGATCAGCTCTCATCTCCTCATCCCTCTAACTGTGTCCAATCAATTATATTCTCTAATCAGTTCTCTACTGTCATCACTGCAAATCTGTGAGCAATCCGCCTCTTTTAATGTGGCCTGTAATACCAGGAATAGGATTTAACTGCACGGCATAATATATGCAGGAAGTTAAGGAGGCATTCTTCATGCAACTGAGGCTTTTTATCCATCAGCCTCAGGGGCGGTACATTTGTTTATAGAGTGAGATATGTTCAAAGAATAGTTCACCCAACTACCGGTATAATTTTTTCATTGTTTACTCACCTTAATGTTTGAAACCTGCATGAAGAGCAGGAAAAAATGTTGCAGAAAAAGATGCACAAGCACCAAAACAGTATTATAAAAATTCTCTGACTTGTGTGCTATATAGATGTGCTAGTATACTGCAAAATTTCTTATTATGTATTTCTTATTATATATTGAACATACTCATGTTGTTTTTCTTGAGCTGTCATAAGGGAAGTACCTGTGAATAAATGATTGTTTGGATTCACAACAATTAAATAAATAAATAAGACATGATAAGTCCTTTTCACACAGAGATTACGGAAAATACACAAAATGCGTCTGGGATTTGTCTGGGATCGTTTGACTTTTGGTTAATTCACACTGCCAATGAATTTTCGGAATCTGTGTGTGCATTCACACAAATATTGTAAAGATCCCGTAAAAACACGTGACGTATTTAAAGTCCTGCATCTGAAGTTTGCTAATTATCCGTGATTTCTCTCTCGAGAAACCATTGGTTAGGTTTGGGTAGGGATGTCATTATGTAAATCTAACCCTAAACCGCCGCGAAAATGGTAGAAAATGGTAAGAAAATAGGAAAGAGAATGCAACGGACTTAATAGTATTGAAGTCCCCAGTTCGTCAAAAAATGACGCGAAAGGTATACCCTCCGCGTCAACATATTGACGCATGGTCAAGTGTCGTCAAATATTGACGCCATGGGGTGAGACTGGGTTGTCTGAGACCAAAGTGCTGTGTAAATAAAGTTATATAGATTTCAAGTTTGCACATCGAATCTGAAATTTTCATCCAAAGTTTTCACACATTAAATGATAAATAGAACCTTACGTTGTGTCAATAATGTTTACACACTGCCTCCGAAACATTCGTCCGCTGGAAGAAAAATCGGATTGGGTTAAAATTTCAGCATTTTTCGCATCTGTAGCACTAGCAAGCATCTTGAAAGGTGTTTTGACAATTCATGGCATACATCCAAGTGAACACAAAAATCTAGAATGGCGTCTGACAAGTTGATCCACTTTGCCTCGCAGCGCAAAGCAAACAGTGTGCGGAATACAAAGAGACTCAATATATTGACAGATTGTGGCAGATGATTGCGAAAACAGGATTTTATTGCTGATTTAAAACAAAGGGTGTATGAAAGATTATACAGTATTGTGCAGGGTCGGCCCATCCAACAGGCAATACAGGCGATTGCCTGGGGCCCCATGACAAGACAAGGGCGCTCCGTGCATAAAAAATATTTTGTCAAAGCACAAATCACATGGATACGTTCGGCATGTAATACACCCTTGCATGCGCAGGGACCTTGGGGATCACAAAGACGGTAGGTGGAAAAAAACAGGGATTGAACAACAGGATAAATTCCCCACACAACAATCAACAGTAAAATGATAATAAATACAAAACATTAGTATAAATAAAGACATAAACCATTACAAAATAAAAACAGAGTGGGCTAATTTGCATAATGTTAATTATGCGCTTGCGGAGGTGTGTCTCATTGCGCATGCTTAGAAATGAAATGTTTTGGATTATGGGTAATGTAGTATCGTATAGCAACGTAATGTTTCCATTACATCTTTCAATTAAGATAAAAACAAGACTCATTTTAGTGAGTTGCGGTTGTAGGCTTTGGCAAACTATGGGATTAAAACGATACCTTTTAGGAGCTGAACAGAAAAAGAGAAAAGCAGAGAAAGAAAATCAATCACAAGGTAAAGGTATTTTCTGCTTTACATTGTTTAATGTCTATGCTAATTTAAAAACATAAGAAAAATGTCCATCACCCTTTCTAAATTAACCCACTTGAAAAAAAAACTATGGTACTATATGATTTACTGTAGTAAACTGTAGTAAAATCCTTAGATACTAAAAAATATAATATAGTACGGTTCAAAAACAGTAAACAAAATACTGTATCACCCTATAGTAATTATTCTGTTTTAATATCAATGATATTTGTATTGATACATAGAGTAATGTAGTTCTGTTGCACTACAGTTGTGGCACAACAACGTTGCTTAATATGTTGCATTTAATAAAAACTTCTACACTTAAGTAAATAAATTGTAATTATTGTGTGTTTAATTTTCACTTGTTAAATTGAAGTGATATGAAATTTTTTACATCAGTGGGGCCCATTTTCATGGTCTCGCCTGGGGTCCCATGACCCCAAGGGCTGGCCCTGGTAGTGTGTCTAAGATAGCTGAACAATAGCTTGTTGCTAATGTGATTCATCCATTCAAAACGTTATGAAGACTCTATTTTGTATTGTTTCACAATTTTTTGCAATGGATCAATTAATACGCATCAGACTCAGTGTCCAAGGTTTCTGAGCATGACGAATTTTTAGGATGACTAATACGAAAAAAAAACCTCCCTTAGTTTAGTCACTCAGACTTTATTTTAGAAGGATCTTTACTAACTGATTCAGACATCTAGAATTAGCAATTAACAGTTTGCTGAGTTTTATGAGGCTTTTATAATTTTTTAATTTGAATGTTTCAGGTCACATCTATTGTACTATAATTGCATTGAACGATTAAATATTGCTGACAGAATTGGGTAAAATATCACTGCAGATTTTCTAAACACCCCTTGTCTGGTAGTGGTCGGCCATGGAGATAGTCCCGCCCCCAAGTCATGTCATTGGTTTTAAACATTAAAAATATTATGAAAAAAATAATAACTTGCATTTAATGTGAGAATTCATCTACAATCTTTTAAATATTAGCATTTCAATATTATGCTAGTAGCTAATTACAGCCTATGGTCTGGTTTTATTAGATTTTAACAGTATACATCTGATATGCATCGTGTACATTTTAGTTTATTACACAGCTCCATAAAAAAATTCCTGTGTGAGAGATCCCTTTGTTTATATGAAGGTTTTTTGGTGAATCAACACAAGCTCTTAGCACTATGGCAACCCCGAGGCCAGGATATTATGTTCTTAAGGAGGGAGACTGTTAAATTTAATTGACACATCCAACTGGCTGCTGATCTTCATTTGTTTCACAGTCAGACAATTAAGCTGCAGAACCCCCAAAAAAATCATCATTAAATACCACAGTATGAATAATACATACGGACGACTCCTCCATTCTCTCCATCACAATGGCTTTATCGCCGGCAAATGTGCTCTGTAAATCAACGGGGACGTTTGCGCACAAAGCCCCGTTGGATAAAACATTCCTTATTTTAACACTTTTACTGACCCATAAAGCTTCGGGGGCCATTTCGGCACAAATTACCCAGCAGAATGCAAACGCTAAATATGAGACAGAGATATCCGCTACGTTACGGTCCCCTTGATTTAGGATTATTTGCATTCTGCCTGCCTTGACAAAGGGTCCATTCAGATTGTTTATGGAATCATCGTGCCCATTTCTTATGGGTGGAAAGATCGTAATAAAACGGTTCGTCACCATTCTGGTGGTAGCAATATGTGAAATATGTAGAGTTCAGTGGCATAACACAACCAGAGAAATTAGACAGTTGAAATGAAATTGTTTTTCCAAAGTAAAGTTTTGGGAAGACATATTTCTCACATATTGTGAGGTACAATGAATAACTTGCATTTCTGGAAATTTATTTGGATGACACATTAATAAGTGACTATACAGCTGCCCGCCAAAGCCACTCAAATGGTGGTGACTTCATGGGGGATTTTTGTAGAAACTGTTTCTCTGTTTGGATTGAGTCTATTTTTAAACCGCAGGGCTCTTGGGTGGAGTGAGATCAGGAACTGAGGGCAAGAGTTCACTGTCTCAGAGAGTAGAGGACTAAGAGAGAGAGAGAGAGAGAGAGAGAGAGAGAGAGAGAGAGAGAGAAATCAATCATTTTGGTAACCTATACTGGAAAACAATGATGTCACAATGCTGACATACTAAATTGTCATCGTAAGCTTGAGGGATTCCATTATTGACTCTTTTAAGCATGACATCACAACCTACCAAGGCCACAATATTATCCCAAATACAGAACCCAGATCAGCTTAAATAGTGCACAGAACTGCAGCGTAGAAGTTTTATTTCTAAAGCCTTGGCACACATTGCTGTTGACTTTGTCTATTTTCACAGTGGCCTGTATTTCCAGTAGGAGTATTTATAGGTGCCGTACCCAGAATATGTCGTGCGTAAACCATAAATGATTAGAGCTACTTTCTCTACCACCATTTCCAACAAAGCAGTCTTTATTAAAACCATCACAACTATGGTCAACTACACATCAGCCAAATCCCACAAACCTCGGGTGGACAGGTTACGAGCGTGCCCGGCCACGGGTGGGGGGATCTTATTGGGAATCAACTGGAAAAACACCAGTTCTAAATACTGAACCGAGTGGGAGGTGGTCACAAATCTCAAGAAGACCATCTATTCTGTATGATGCAAACCATATGTCCTTTTTTTAGTAATGTGTCTGGATTTTCCCCCATTAATCCAAGGGATATGCGATGTGGGTTGTTTTGACAAAGTCTTATAGATATAAGAGGATAAGAGTTGAAGAAGAGAGTCTGGGTGAGTTTAGGCTGCGGTTGCATACTGTATGTAAGAGTGGTATCTGCAGAGATGGGCACCCACCCAAATGGTGCTATACAGGGTTAGCACAGGACACGCACTCCATTATAAAGCACAGGCTATGATTGTTATGACAGGAGTGGCTGGGGTCACAGCAGGACAGTGTCAACTCTATATCTCTTTTTGATTACTTATGATCGCACCACGACCTCTAAATTTATACTTCCCACACATTGCTTTTCAATGTGAACATTCTTTAAAGGTAAACATTTTCATTTTTCATTATCTGATTTCCTTTCGCCTGAGGTTGAACATACACCATTGTTTCCATTTGCACTTAAACAGGTCAGGAGATTGTGTAGATGTTTAATTTGTATGCCTTTGAGTGCTTGTTACGCATGTCTTTCTCATTGTTATTATTTATATTTGTATTAAAAGATCCTTTACTGTGGATGTTTACTTAAACTTTGCCAACTGAAATTCAGGTCCCACAATGTAATGATGGGAATAGGAGCATTAAAGTTTATATCAATCTTTCTTTTTAATTAGTCAATATTAAAGATATCAAGGTCATATTTTCACACAATGTTCTTTACGTTATGATTTTATATAGAAAACAGTAAATTACAAAACATTACTTGGGCTGGGTTTTTACCATCGACTGTAAAAAAAGATGGACAATGCCCATTCGCTCTCTTCCATTGGTGGAGCCGTCAGCGTCCCGATACGGCGCTGACATCTTGGGTCTTGAGTCTGCGCAGTAGCGTTTTGGGACCAATTCTGTGCAGTAGTAAGCAGGAAGTAAAGCCGCGAAATCAAGGCCCCACCCTCGCAGAACGCGCTTATCACAGCTGTCAATCATGACGTGACACCATCGTTATATCATTAAATAACTAACTAAAAACAAACTTATTTTAAAAACAAACACTTGAATTTACATCAGCGTGATAAAAACTACAATAAATGACAGAAACCAGCTTCCGAAAAAAGATAATTAAAGTGTAATTAAATTGTTTAGTTGGTCTCAAGTCCCATTGAATTACATGAGGAGGCGGGGTTTATGACCTATACTAGGAACGGTCACTGGGGGGCGATCGAGACGTTTTGGCTTCACTTTTCAGGGCTTGTGCGGCACGCTTGGTTTTTACAGACAGGGTCAAAAATTAATTAAATATCCTGACTAATTTTACTATACAAAAATTTTGAAATTTTGTCATTGTTTACTTATCCTCATGTCATTCAAATGGTTTTAATGACATGATGTTTGGTAAATAATGACAAAATTTTCATTTTGCATGAATTAACCTTTCATAGGACCAGTGTGTAGATTTTTAGTGGCATCTAGTGTGGAGACTGTAAAATTGCAACCAACGGCACAGTCCACAGCTCACCCCTCCCTTTCGAAACGCATAGAGAAGCTACGGTAGCCGCCACCGGTAATTTCATCGTCCGAGACGTCCTCTTTAGAGCAGTTTTAGGGCTACCTTAGAAACATGATGGAGACTTCCATGTAAGGAGACCTGCGGTTTATCTAGATAAAATGGCTCATACTAAGGTAATAAAACAATAAAGTTCACTTTGTAAGGTCTTTATACACCACTAATAATATAGTTATGTATATTATATAGCATGCATGTCAAGAGATCCTTATAAAAATATGCACTTTTAAATCTTTTAATACTGTATTAAAGGCAGGGTGCATGATCTCTGAAAGCCAATGTTGACATTTGAAATCACCTAAACAAACACACCCCTACCCCAATAGAATCTGGACCTTCTTTTGATAGACCCACCCAACACATACGCAACCCAGGCAACAATGTCGTTTAGTAGACACGCCCCTTACTGCTGATTGGCTACAAGTGTGTTTTGGTAGTTGGCCCAACTCCAGTGGCAGCTGGAGACTTCTTTTTTCGAGGGCGCTCGACGCGAAGTTCGTCACAACATGTATGTAGCCCGTCATGTGTTTGGTTCCTTTTTTCAAAATATGTGTTCTGCGCATCGAGAGATTGTGTGTGCATCACATGTCTTGTCAAAATAAGTGCCTGCTACGAATGCGTCTAAAGGGTTTATGATAAAAGAGACGCTCGCGTTTGCCAGATACTTGCATAATCTCATGCGTAATTAGAGTTTACTGTATTACTGGAGTGTCTTGCCTGTATTTTGTGAACGTGAGCGTCTCTTTGATCACAAACAGCTTTGACGCGTGTGCAGCAGGCACTTATTTTGACAAAACACGTGATGCACATGGTTCACATGAAGCAACAAACACATTTTTTGAAAACGCAAGCAAGACACATGACACTCCGAACACTTATTTTGAATTAGTACCCCTCGGATGAGCAGTCACAGTCACTGCCCGGCTCCCTTTTCCAAAGTGTTTTACAAAAATCACGCACCCCGCCTTTAAAATACTTTTATTGTCATAATGCAACATATAATTTCTTGTTTATCCTGTGTTGGAGTGAAATTAGGCCAAACCTGTACTAGTATAGGTAGTCAGCAGTGCGTGTTTGATTTAGGTGAGCTGTACTGTTTTGTTTGCCCATACACTATATAAATTTCATAAAGGACTCGTCCATATTTAAGTAACTCGCTGTGTGCTTGTTAATATCACCTCAAGGAAATGCAGGCTGGATCTCACCCAGAAGAAAGAGCAACAAATGCGGTCAGCCGATTAAACTGTCATTATATGTACCCGCCGTAATCTGGCAAAGGTGGAGGAAGGAAGCCGTGCCACCTGGAGCAACCTGCCAGAAGTGACCTGTAATGGAGAAACGGCTGGCAGCTTGCTTACACGCCCGTGCCCCGCTGTTTAAATAAAAAGACAAGCGTGTGCAACATGTGCGCTTGTCAGTCTAAATAGCCTCTTTCTATTCGTCTTCCAGTCTTGCATGTGAGGGGCTGTGTGTCTGCGTGTGTAAGCATACGGTGTTAAAATTGCATTTGGCTCCAGAGCAGCCGTGACTTTTGGCAGGGACGGACCTCGCACCACCAGCCCATGTGGCTCACAGGGGTGTGTTTTATTTAGAATTGAATTGAGAATGCCTTTAACGCTCCTATTCAATTTCTGAATTTGTGTTCATTTTGAACTGGCAAACAGGATACAGAATTTAAATAGATCCTATTCAATGAAATTAAAATTGTATTGCTCAGAATTAGCTCTTTCTAGCTCTGGAGATCAGATTTTTTTATGTGTTTATGTGAGAGAGAAAGCAAAAGGTGTCATATTACCAATGCAACTGCTTTCTTTTTCAGTTCATTCAATGTCTTCATAGCTCAGCTGCTATCTCAGTTAAAACTGTCTCTGTTCTTGTGAGTTTGACATCTATCCGGGTGTAGGTGTAGACCCGGGTGACTCTGTTTCCGTATGGCTGTCAGCGAGCTTTAACTCTGCCTTTCCCCACTGAGCTCTCGCCCGGTCATAACCCCGCCCTAACCCTGTCATAACCCTCTCTGACAGCCTCGCAGATGGTGGAGAAAATGGGGGTTAAAACCCAGAGGCCACATCAACGCATCTCCCCGTTCCTCACCGCCCACCCCCACGAAAGACAGAGCGACCTTGTGCTGCCATTCTATCACGTACAGGAGGAACGAGGGATCAGAGATGCGAAAAACAGATCCTGGGTCACATATGCACTTGAAAGGTTTGAAAAGTAAATATTTTGGGTAAATAGTTTGGATAATGTGCATCAACTCTTGTCTTGAGTAACTCTTAAGCAGCAGTTATATGCAGATGTAGCACACGTGCCTTCAGTGTGCATGAAGGCTGGGTCAGAGGGATAAAGCAAGACTCCCTGGAGTGATTCGGGATATCTGGCAGGCTTAAACTTTAAGCTTGTTCCAGAGCACACAGGTGAGTGGGTGTAAGGAAGTTTTGAATCTCGAAAAAATTTAGCTTAAAGGGATAGTTCACCTAAAAGTTTTGTCATCATTTTATCACTCTCATGTATAAATTTCTTTGTTCCTGATGACCACAAAGGAAGATGTGGTGAAACGATGAGAAATCTATGAAACAAAACCGATCATGAGCCACATTGACTTCCATAGTAGGATAAAATAATACTATGGATGGGGCTCACAATCTGTTTGGTTTTAAACATTTCTCAAAATATCTTCCTTTGTGTTCATCAGAACAAATAAGTGTATACAGGTTTGTAACAACATGAGAGTGAGTAAATAATGACAGAATTTTAATTTTTGGGCAAACTATGCCTTTAAATCTTACTGAAACAAAATACCCCATGGAAACATATCAAGTTATAACAGCTGTCTGCTCATTGCTTCCTACAAAATATTTTTGCTAAAAAATAACATAAAATCTTACAGTATCAGTATCAATTTGTAATTATTTTAGGAATTCCTGCTTTCAGTCTGGGTTTGGCAGTTTCACTTTTGTGTTACTAATAATCTTAAAGACGACATATCTTGACTATTTATGTTTAAGTGCTATAATTGGGTCCCCAGTGCTTCCATCAACCTAGAAAACGTGAATAAGATCAACCCAGTAACTTAGTTTTCTCTGTAAGCATGTGAAAAAATAGGTAATTGAAATTTGGCTCCCCCTGTGATGTCAGAAGGGGATAATACCGCCCCTTAATCTGCACTATCCAACCAAGAGATCAGCTCATTTGCATTTAAAAGGACACACCCAAAAAGTTTTTTCTTACACCTACAAAGTGGCAATTGTTATAATAAATAATCTATATGGTATTTTAAACTAGAACTTCATACACATACTCTGGGGACACCAAAGATTTAATTGACATCTTAAAAAGTCTTGTGAAATATCCCCTTTAATGCATTTTGGTATGATCCGCAACATACAAATTCATTCTATTCAGCCACCTCATAAAATCTTTGCTAATTCCTGTGACATCCGGCTGGATCAGATACTACCAAACATTTCTCAGGTCGGTTGTTGTGTTTCATAATTTGGACAGTATGGTCAAATGCTGGTGGTGTGATGCAAGGGTAGTGCCTTAGCTTTAAAAAAAAAACTTAAACAGAATCTAATGAAACAGCTAAACATTTTTGTGAGCTCTAGCTGTGATTAAAAGTCCATTTAATGGAAGTACTCATAGTGTTTCTATGGAACGGACAGTTTGAGGAGGAGCTCCACTGTCTAATATGTGATGCAAGCTACTTGAAATCTGGAGTTGTACTTTACTGGATTGTTCTGTATGGCTACCTCTACATTTATTACTTGTCTGGATTCTGACAGTTTAAAGCAGTCCTCATAGAAACCATTTATATCTATTAATATTAATCCTTTAGGTGGCAAACTTTTTGATGAATTACAAAACCGTGATCACAGATTTGCTGTTTTTTTTCTCCCAACGGGTGGCCAAACTTTCGAGTAAAAGTGTAATTCTTGCCTTGTAATCTGAAAACAAATTCAAGCATTGATTATGAAGTAGATAGTGGGGTGGCCATTAACTGGAATGATGCTAAACAAGCGCAATTTTACCACAAGGGACAGCTGTTTAGTATGTATTTGCATTTGAATAGAGCCATGTTACCACTTTCAGACATTTTTGAATAAAACAACGCCTTTCCTATCTTCTTCTTCGTTGGATAACCCCTCTCCCCTGCGAGATAGCAGTGTCTATCAAATTGACACTTTGAGATCTTGCCGGAAGTAGTAAGTAATCCGGGTACTTTTCGCCTACTGTTTTTCGAATACTATGAATTCGGACATACTACTCTTCTCACCTGCTTTTCGCCTACTATATAGTAGGGCTGCAAAACGATTCATTGCGACTAATCATTTGCAGAATAAAAGTTTTTGTTTACATCATATATGTGTGTGTACTGTGTATAATAATTAAGATCATATAAATACATACAGATGCAAGTATATAAAAAATATTTACATGTGTATATAGATTTTTAGATTTATATATAATTAATATGATAAATATTTATACATCTTAATATTTTAATATATTTTCTTTCATGTATATGCCTTTTATTTTGAAAGTGATTATTGCCATGCTTGTCTCTTGTTTCCCGATTCCCTGATGTGTCATGTTCTGATTGGTTCCTTGTCTGTATATATAGCCCTCATATTCCCATTGTCCTTTGTCAAGCTTTGTTTGATAACTCTTTACCCACCAGCTTTTTTTAAGTTGCCAGCCAGCGCCAGCATTTTTCATGATTGTCACAAAAGTTTAATGCCTTTCAGAAAATGTGCTTCTTTAAATGTATGTTTGTATGTTTGATAGAGATAGAGATCAGATTCAGAGCGATCCTCAAAACATACAGCTGTTTGCCCTAGGGCAGTGTTTCCCAATCCTGGTCCTCGAGCACCCCCTCCCAGAAAGTTTTAGATGTCTCCTTATTTAACACACCTGATTCAACTAATCAGCCTCCTTCCAAAATGATAAACATGTCTCCCTAACAAGCTGATGAGTTGAATCAGGTGTGTTAAATAAGGAGACATCTAAAACTTTTTGGGAGGGGGTGCGCGAGGACCAGGATTGGGAAACACTGCCCTAGGGTGATACTTTTGGGTTTTATAAGTTGCAGAAGAGCACCACCTGGTGTATGATAGTGGTATTACGGATTGCCGCAAATACTCGTCATCGGCAGGGAAGCGTTTTCTCTTAATTGACGAGTTAACTCATCAGTGGCGGGGAAAGAGTTAATCTGTATGTCTTGCTGAAGTGAGTCTCTCTGTTTTGCCATGCCAGGCCTTGTGTTTGTTTTGTTCTTGTTTTATGTTACATTAAACTGCACTTGGATTCTCATTATGCTCGCCTCTTAGTCGACATATTCAAATGTATTTATACATACATAATTATCATACACTGTACACACACATATATGATGTAAACAAAACTTTTATTTTGCAAATTATTAGTTGCGATTAATTGTTTTCAGTTCTACTATACAGTATAGAAGTAGGCAGTTTCAGATACAGCGTAAACTTTTATATAGGTGAATTGTTGTTTTTTTAGGGAGAGTCGAGCTAAACTCTCGGCTCTCTAGGACCGACCTTACCTACCCCTTTTGCATTTGTAGGACAGCATAGGGCCCTTAACACATACAGCAAGTGCTGACCACTAGAGCTTTTAAAGCACTCAACAACTCAAGCCAGACCCTCCCGGCAATCTTATTTTTGCCCACCAAAACATTTTTTTAGTCAAATCAGCCTTGCTGCTTAAAGAAGGATAAGGTGTTTGCCGCTGGGGTGGAGGGGATTTGGGGCTCTCACAGGATCTTACTCTGCATTCATTATTGCCGTTTCTAAACTCACCCAAAAAGAGCCAGCCAGAGCGCCTGCCAATTTTGTCAACTTGTTCTACATATCATTGTTTGAAATCATGCTTTGCAGCGAACGACCGAAATTCAAACATTAATCAACGTAGTCACTGCAGCAGCGCGATCAAACGTTAATCATTTCTGCACCGAAGGAATCCGCTTTTTTTCTGACGTCCCCGCCGTCTGGCAATTCATTTGCATCTTGCATGCACTGCTATGGTTAAGCATATAAGACGTAAGGAATTATTGCCTCGCATTTGAGTAGCATGTTGCAGTCTCCAGATTGATCGATTGCTTTGTTTATCGTTCATAAAGCCATCTGTAATAAATCTATTTCCCCCGCTCCTTCCCGTTCCATTTATTTAGGCGTAATTATGCATTAATTGACGCATGGCTGGTTCTGATTGTGTCAAACGATCCATGCGTTTAGTTGGAGATGTACAGCGCGCGGCCCAGATGCTCACAATGGGGAACGTGCTCATTAGCCCTCGCTCTACAAAAGCCTCAATGACTTTCTTTTGTGTATTTCTAGATGAGGGGTAAGACTTGCTCTATGGGGACTGAGTTATCCTGGGGGAATAAAAGGTGAGCGGTGGTTATAACGTTCATCTAGACTAATGGTTGCGCACCAACCCATTGTCTGCGCTCATTGAGGTCTCCTGCCATAGCCTGCTATTAATCTGCATGCAAGGGCTACACAATGTATAGATAATGGTTAACGCTCTTTAACCCAATGACTCTGACTGTTATTTTGTACTTTCCCGAAATAGACTGCACTTAAAAACGGAACCATTCAGTCAAAGGTTCTTAACAGAACCATTTCTTTCTTTAGGTACTTACTTTTCTATTAAAGTTCAAGCTGAATTCAACTCTGCTACTTTATGAAAATGTCACGTTCACAAACCAATTTGCCTTAGAGATGCTCCTGGTTTGTTAACAGATTGTCTGTCACTCATTTTGGCCCCTCAGTGATTATGCCCACCGGAATTGGTGCCCATACGGTCTGCATGAGTTAATAAAGTAGATCTGCTCTCCATGCAGAAATGTCTTGACCCTGAGTAACTGAATGATAAATGAGAAGTTGAGTGTCTGTGTTTTGATGTGGAGATGTAATGAGAGGGCATGCATTCACCTTGCCCTAGGGCTCGCTGGGAGGTAGATGGACCAGATGCACGTCCAATCCGATACCTCAGTCAATGTTTGGGTTCCTTTAAAGATGAATGCTCTCGAAACGCGGGCCTTCCCTCCCGCAACGGCAGTCAACATTTGATCGTTGTGGAAAATATCAGCTTGTGGTGAATTAATTTTAGAACAGAATATGAATAGACAGCTTTGGAAATGCAATAATGATATGAGTCTTTTGGAAAGATTGCATGTGAGGTAAACAGCTGCCTTTGGTTTAAACCCTCTGACAATTCCCGACTGCTCTTGAGCTGTCCGTATAGAGCGGTGTGTGGTCAATGTTAAGTGTTCAATCCCTCTGGTGGATGACCTCGCCTTTACCCACATGTCCATCAAATGTGCAGACACAACACAGACACAACAACCAATGTTTGAGTGTGTGTTAGCATGCATTAAGGGGTTTTATTCTGACCTACTTTGACTTAGCTTGAAACCCAGTGACCCTCGTCTCCCAAAGTAAATCTGCCACTGTCACTGTCTGAATCAATCAAAACTGTGTTCACTGCGCATACAGTACACTGTAAAAAGTGAAAAGTTGAATCAACTTGAAAAAATACTTTAATTGGTAACACCTATTTCAAACAAGTTATGTCAACTTAATTTTTTTTAATTGTAAGTGTTTTTCACTTAAACATACAGCCGGTGAAATAAGTATTGAACACGTCACCATTTTTCTCAGTAGATATATTTCCAATGTGCTCTTGACATGAAATTTTCCCAGATGTTGGTAACAACCCAAGTAATCCATACATACAAAGAAACCAAAACAAATTAAGTAATGTGTAATAATGTGAAATGACACATGGAAAAAGTATTGAACACATGAAGAAAGGGAGGTGCAAAAAGTCAAGAAAACAGTTTTTCAGATGTTACCAATTTAAGTTGATCCAATTTTTACTTTTTACACTGTACAATAGCTGCTTCAAACAAAATGGATAAAAGTTTCATCCCATCTTCATTTGTTCTCTTTTTATAACCTCTTTAATATGTAGGTTTCTTCGAAAATACCAAAATTTGAGCAAAAAGCTAAAATAATTGATTTTTTTTGTAAATTACTTTTGTTAGAGATCAGATTTAGAATGAAGATCAAAACATACACGAAGTTTACAATGTTGTAGAATTAGCTGATGCTTCAGTTTTTTATAAATTGGGTAAGAGCGCCATCTAGAAGATAATAGCGGAATTATAGATTAGATAACTCGTCAATGGCAGGGAAAGAGTTCATGGAAATAGAAACCTAGTTATTGTTGTTTTTATTTAGACAACATCAAACACAATCGAATTTATATCGTGTACGTTATACTTATACCCAGGGTGCGATTTGCCGGGGGGGATGCGTGGGATTTCCCCCTTTCTGGTCAATGTATCCCTGCCTCTGCTTAATTATTTTTATCCCCGGTGGGGATAAATTTATCCCCCCCCTCAAAGTGATCAGTGCTACTACACTAGTGGCGAGACGGATCACAAAACTTATCACGGATCGTTTGATTAAAGTCAATTTTGTTTTAAAATGCGCTACTTTGGCTGGCTCTGATACAGCTGCCGCGCAGCCTCTCTGTATTCACCACTCTGCAGACTTGCTCAATGTCCCGTCCGCGGGCTATCTGATCGGTTACAGACCCGGTTACACCTCACAAGTAATAGCCTATCAACACTTGCGAGATGGTTATGGAGCTGTGTGTCGAAACGATGAAATGCCGCATATTAATAAAGCGGGAATAAACATAACAATCTGATTATCTGTTTATGATGACAAGCAGAGTTAGTGTCCCAGTCACACCACTGAGAATGGCCGAAGTTACACATGATAAATGCCGATGAGGCATTTAGCGAGGCGCGGGCACGTCCAGTTTGCGCAAATGAGACTAAGTGACTAACACATAATGCATCTGACTTTTCTATCATTTCACTGTAGCTCAGCATCGCGGTGTAAAGTTAATGTTATTACTTTAAAAGCTGCATTAAAACTGTGTCTACTGTAATGGTTTAACTTTGCAATCAATACATTGTTCATATTTATGTTTAAGTTGACACTACATTGTGCCATATAGTTTTGCCATTCAAGATTTAATTCTTGCGTGTTTTTTCGTTGTGCATGATCACAGTTCATATGTGCAGAGGCGCACCTTGTCAACAGGCAAGGCAGGCAACTGCTTGGAGCCCCGAGCCACTAGAGGGCCCCCGAGTTTGTTTCTCGGATGGCCAGCAACACCCGGTAGATGAAAATAGATACTCAACATGACTGCATATCAAAATTCCGATTGGATGGAATGTTGATTGACATTGGCTTAGCCCAGTCAAAATCCAACCCAGGTGAATAACTTGCCAGTTTCGAAAATGAACGTAGCGAATGGGTGACGTTGTATCGTTCAGTCGTGCTGTCGCAGTTGATCCGTACGGATCACAACCCACGGTTTGGCTCGCATGTGATTGCCAGATTAATACGCAAATTTAAATAGGAAAAGTTTATCATTTGCACGTGTTTCAAAGGCTTGCAAATGCTAACACTCAAGTGATTTAAAACAATTTAACCGCAAAAAGGCGCTAAAGTGAGCAGCCTTCTGTACCCACATGTGGTTTAATGTGTCCGGTCCAGCTCCAGTCAGGCACGTGCCCCAGTGTAAATCTTTTGTGCCCTGGTGTAAATCTCAAGTTTAAATTTTAACAGTTAACTAGTGCAACCCTTTACAAAGACAATCGCGGCAAAACGGATCTATATGCAATGTAGTTACCCAATTTACGCTTGTAAAAGTGACGAAACAGTCGCAATGACGCGTGCACGCACATATTCATGTCCGCGCGCGTCTTTGCGTTCATTCGCGCACAACCCCATTCAAAAGACGCCGCGCGAGTGAGTTAGCTTATGAAAACATGACGAGACTAAAGGAAGTTTCTAAATAACAATGCTAATCTTATTTTGAGTCGATCACTATTGGCTTCTGTAGATGGACATCAAAAATGTTTTGTGCAAAGCAGGGAAAGGGAAGAAGAAAGGAGAGGTGATGAGTTAAGGGAGGTAAGACAAACTACATCCTTACTCAGTCAAGTCTCAAACATTAGAGGAAATATCTCAGGGAAACCTCTTGTCAAGTCTTTAGAATTGCATTGTTGCTGAGAAAATCAACAGATGTATGTGTTATACTGTTCTGTATTTTCAGATATGAAACTAATATTTAACTCTAGGACACTAACTTACATAACAGTTAGCAGTAACTATGACTGAGATTATTTAGTAGCAGTCATAAAATGACTGGTTTCTTAAATATAGAAAATATAGAAAAATAGAAAATATTTCTCTGCTGTCATTATTTCCAAACATGTTATGCCATTTATGCATTCAAACATGTTAATAATGTTAGGTATGATGAGGATTATATGTATCTTTCGCAGTAACTGTTGCACTGTAGAATAGTGGGTTAAGCAAAGGACATTGTATAGAAGTATTGCACACTTCTTGCACACAGGGAATTTTCTGCTTGGGGCCCCCATAGACCCTAGAATCGCCTCTGCATATGTGTGGGGAAAGATAAGCTATTAGAGTAAAAATATTGCGTTAGGCTGCTTAATGAGTTAATAAGAAAAAATATTTTACAATTGCTGCAAATGCAGTGATGAGTTCATAATTTATTTTTATGAATTAAAATGTTTTGAAATGTGCTGTGGACAGAGACGCATTATGTCAAGAATGATAAAAAATCGTCAATAAGCTCATAATTTGTGCTAAAATAGTATAAATGTTTAGTTTTAAAACCATTTCGAAAAGCTGGTTATATTTTGATGTTTTTTGCGCAAGTTCAGCAGACAGTGAGGTTCGGGTTTGTTCCGATCAGAGCTCGTGAGCGGAGAGCGCATTTCTGAGTATTAAAAAATATTTTAATTATAAATATATAAAAAATAATAATAATATTATAATGGATTTTTGTCAGGTCGGACAATGATTTCCAAATTTCTCATATTGCTCTTCATAACCACTGAAAACAGTCAAAAAAGTTAAAACTAGTGGTGGGTACAAAATGACTCATGACGAAATATGGTGGGTACCCACCGTCGCCGAAATCGACGCCTATGAAAACATCCCCCCCTCTGTTTTTTTCACAAATCGCACCCTGCTTATACCTCTTATACTTTATATACAATGCATTCAGAAAGTATTCAGACCCCCTTTACTTATTTCAATGTTGTTATATTGAAGCCTGATACTACAAACGTTTTAAATTCTTTTTTTTTCTCATTAATCTACACTCGGTACCTTATAATGACAAAAAAGTGAAAACATCAAATTTTGTTATACTGAAGCCTGATACAAACGTTTAAATTCTTTTTTTATCTTTATCATTCATCTACACACAGTAGCTATATG
Organism: Misgurnus anguillicaudatus; assembly: GCF_027580225.2. Taxonomy (NCBI): domain Eukaryota; kingdom Metazoa; phylum Chordata; class Actinopteri; order Cypriniformes; family Cobitidae; genus Misgurnus; species Misgurnus anguillicaudatus. The sequence goes on from NC_073356.2 coordinate 12,033,986, forward strand.
CGTAGAATATGCGGGGAACAGGTATGACATGTCCTTCCCACTTTGAAGATGATTCTGTAAATACCCCCCTGAACTGTCTTGTAAATGAGCCGCCACCATTCCCGCCCATATTTTTTGTTTGTTTCTTAGATTTTTAGTGAAGTAACATATACCCAATTACAAACAAGCTTTATATGACGAATCATCTGGTTTAGCTTTAAAGTTTAAAAGACAGGAGTGGAAACATTGTAGACCTGTCACTGCGTCGTCTCAAACGCAGTGCTGCGTCGGCACATGCAATAATTTCACTCGCTTTCAGGTATTGCCAATTTAATATTTAAGCACAAGAAGACGCAATATAGATTTACTCACACGCTGTTTAAAATGTATCTGTGTGCTTTTCAAGGCTTCAGAGTGCTAACTGATTTCATGTTTTCTTGTGTGTGAACTGACATATTTACTCAAAACTAAAAATGCCATTTTGTTCTCGTAAACACACTCTGTTTTAGGTGAATGTAAGCAGAATTTTGTATCCATGCACTGTACTATGCTGTCTGTTTCTAAAAGAAAAAAAGCCTTCATGAGACAATTCTACTGAACCCACTGTATCTATATAAATGACTGGATTGAGCATAGAGCGCTATACAGTGGCAAGAAAAAGTATGTGAACCTTTTGAAATTTAATGGCGAGGCATTGCTCACAAAAGCGTGTTCTTCTTGTGCAGAGCAAACTCCAAAAGTTTGAGTTTTAATCAGTAGCTGTAGTTCACACCTCCAATTGTATTATCTTAAAGAGACTCCAGGGGCCTCATGTATAAAACTGTGCGTAGGATTCTTACTAAAAGTCTACGTACGCACAACAGCCAAAAATGGCATACACCAAAAATTATGAAGACTTATAAAACAAAGCAATGTTCCCTTTATAAATCACAGATCACCTGCAAGTGTGCGTACATGAATCATCCTAATATCCCACCCTGCAAGCCCATTCTCCCATCAAGTTTGTTTTTTTCTAGATCACAACCTTTGCGTGGGAACTGGCGTACGCACGTTTCCAGCCCTGTTTTATGCGTACGCATGCTTTATACATGAGGCCCCAGGTGTGCTAAAACCTGACTGCCATTAGCTTTTTTGAGGTCATTAACACAAGGGATCACATACTTTTTTCACAAGCACTATAAGGTTTTAGCCTGGGTTTCCCCATGCTGCTTTGCGCGCAAATTTATTCACGCTGCAAGTCTTGCATGGAAACCATGAACCTATTTTTCCCCTGAAATAGGGAACCAATCACAGAACAGGGAGGGGGCAGCAAGACGATGACGACGTCTATGCGACACACCGAAGCAGTTTTGTTTATCCAACACGGGAGCAGATGCGAAGTTACTTTTCAATGCAGCCTTAGATAGTGTTCGAAATAGTTTTGAACACAAGTTTATTTAAAAAAGAGCAAATTTTGGCGTTAAACAGTTTCATATCCAAGAAGGATGTTTGGATATGGCAAGACATGTTGAGTTTTATAGGACCAAACTGCTAGGCGTCGTCGACAAAGTACATTTAACTAACAAATGGTAAGTGGAATTTATTAATATGATATTGTCATTATGCCTGTACTGTGGTTTTCACAGTGCCACTAAGTTTTGTTGCTTTTCAATATCAATATACAGCTACCAGTTTAGTTGCATAGCTTTCAGCTGTGTGCTCATGAACCGATAAAAGTCGTGTACTTTTGAATTAATGTCGCTCTACATACGTCATCTGGTATAATTGAAACGATTGGCTATGAGCTACGTACAGACGCATTTGATAGACATTAGTAGCGCCCAATAAATGGCTCTGGGCATTCGTAAACCACGCCTCAAATACGAGAAAATAAGCATATGGTTCCCAGACCACGTCTCATTCTCTATGACACTGGTCTGGTGTTAGCCAGACTAATAAGGTTTTTGAGTTGTTTTAAAGAAAGAATTTTCAGAATTTTTGTTTGTGTTATTATTTTTAGACACATTATGTTTGTCAATGCCCTCTCAACTTAGATAAGGATCAGATCACATTTTAGCACAAATTTATTCAGAAAACTATGAAATTCCAAAAGGGTCACATACTTTTTCACTATAATGACAAAAAAGTGAAAAAAAAATCTGTTTTGTTATATTGAAGCCTTATACTACAAAGGTTAAAAAAACACAAAACACAAAACACTAAATGATTGTAGTATTAGGCATTTTTAAAGTGAAGATGTCTGAATACTTTTTGAATGTGTTGTAGATCATTTCAAATCCAGCCATTATTTTCATTGGTAATTTTTATTTTATTTTAATTCTTAATTCATAATTGCTTCTTACACAGTTGCCACTTCTCCATATTTTCTCCCAACCTTCCTTTTTCCATTTAGTTTCAATTATTTATTTAGTTTAATGCATACAGTACCATCAGTAAGTCAGGGTTATGTTAGGGTAAACTGTAAATGGACCCAATCCATTTACAAAAACAAGTATTTTGTTTTACCTACCAATGCCAATAGCATCCCAGGAGCAACATTTTATTGGATCAACATCCTGGTTGATCCTGGAAAAACATTACTATCAACCAATCAGATTTTGAGAACATGACTTCAGTTAATTAAAAACTTAAATTAAGATATATGGTTATTGGCATGATTATGCCAGAAAGACATCTTACTTCAGTCATACTGTGCCTATGGACATGGTGTCACTTTTATAGCTCACTAATGCTGTGTGTAGCATTTATAAAGGTATGAAAAAATTACTTTAGACAAATCAAATGGCGGCCAGATGCAATAATTGATTATTTCATCACATTTGTGGCACTCTGCTTTCTTGTATGACTAGAGGCAAATCCTGACATTTGCATGTGTACAATCTGAACTGTATATTCTAATGCATTGTATATGTTTTATGCATATGATATATGATATTAAAGTTTTCTGTATAGTTCCAATACAGTTTTCTGGCTTTCTCTATCTTGTTCATATGGCCATTAATATTCCTGTAATTTCTTAAAGTTTACTGTAATCGTGGGAGCACAACTGCTTCTGTTTTTGTAAGAAACAATTGCACCCCATTGCATCATAACGTTAGTTAAGGGTCATTTCTCTGCTTCCCAGTATTCCCTGTGTCGTAGATGACCTGAGCCATTCGTTAAAGTGACTTGGCCTTCAACCGTTAATAATCTGCGTGTCTCTCCAATTGTGCCCAAGTGTTGAACTCCTTCTGCTCTGGGTCATTTTGGCGAAGATGTTATGGGTACCAATATGTAAATGAGTACCTGCAAGGACCTGAAATTTAAATAGTTCCTTTGTCTGGACTGGAGACTTAAAATAATGCTTTGTTCTACTGTATAACTGGTATTGCAAGTGGAGAAAGAAAGAAAGAAAGAAAGAGATGGATCCAGAACTCAAAGTCTGGTCAATAACTAGCAATTACAATATTAAGATCTGAAAACCCCTGTTAGCATTTATAAACAATTAACCTTTATGTCATCCGAGACAGGAAACCAACCATGGAAAATATTTCCAAATATTCAAGTTACATAACAAAGTAATTGTGGAAGATGTGACATAGCAATGCAAACTTCTGGCAGACTATTCCCAAGATCTAATCCTCCACTGAACCCATTCAGACTGCTGATTTCACCGTCTGGAAAAGGTTTCTTGAAGCTTAAATTCCAGGGCCGTGTATATCCCGATACACACCGAGCTCATGTATGTGACCCAGCGAAGAGGATTTCTAAGCATGCCTGAAGTGCAGCTTTTTGGAGAGTTGCATTTTGGCTGACATCTCTTGAAATTGCCCCCTCGTGTCTTTCTTATCTAATTCAAAAGAGATTTTCTTGCAATACTCAGCCAACCAGATTTCCTTGCCAAATTGCACGCTCCTTGCTTTTTAAGTCGGGGCAAAATGTCATGTACTTATTTTTTCGGATCCCTACTGTAGTTTTATTGACTGGCTCCTGTGTTATCAGAGTCGCACAGCCTGTCTGCTAACCTCGGGAGGCATCGGGCGTTTGGACAGACACTTTCAGGTACAATGCTGTCTGGCCCAGACGGTTCAATCAAGTAATTATGGAACTTTGCCCACTCTTAGCATGGGCTAATGAATGGAAATGACTGATTTGTATGCAGTCCGTACACGTGGCTTAAGTACTACTGACCTGATAAGGACTAAAGCTTTGCCCCGCGGTGAAGAACTTCATTCACGCAGGGTAAAGATGGAAGCATTGTTTGAACGAATATGCTGCAAGACAAGTCTGCTTTTCTGGGAATTTTAAACAGTACGATTGAAGGGTATGAATCAATAATACGTACTGCTGATTTACCAGCCTGGACTGTGTTGAAGGCCAGCAAGATTTGAAGTGAATGCTGCGTTGTTTTAAATTTTAAAGTTTGCATTGTACTAAATTACATACGGGAACATAAGCGTTTTCTTGGAAGCACTCCATAATCATTACCGTAGTACACAGCATTCAGATGACCTTTTAAAACCGCAGATAGTTTGTCCTCGTTTGTCAGAAGAAAGCAAATAACGGTTCCCCTTTGAAATCATCACAAACCTGGATCCTTATTGGATGACCTCTGACCTTTGAAATGTTATAATCACACAACACAAAGAATCAGCGGTCTACTGGGATCTGAACCTCAGATGTTCTCCCACAATGAGGTTCTATTCACGGCCTTAAGTGCTGCATTGACTCTGCTTATGGTATTAATGCTACAGTATGCAGACCAGATGGACTATTTTGGAAACAAGGACAAACAGTGGCGAATGATATAACTGGTCCTCGTGTACATCTGATGCTAAGAGCAAATGGAGTCATGTTTGTTAAATGTCAAACAGCTCTATAGATTTGCATCAATTCAATTCATAAGTAATCATTTCAAATTAAAAAGCAATGTAAATGTATTAATTGCTTGGCAAATAGTGCATGGTTGCCTTACATTTATATAGGGGTGACCCCGAATAGTCGAAGATGCGACGTATCGATAGGAGAAGCGTGATTTGACTACCAAACTCACAGTCGAATCGTCGCAGATGTGTTATGAAATGAGGATTATTCAATTTTGCCCATACTGTATGGGTGCACATTATCTGATTTCACATATAATAGCTTTCTCCCAATATATTAATATCGTCGCTGTCCAATGAAAACCACGTATGTCCAAAACGGTTACTTTTCAGGAAGTGAAAAAAAAACCACAGTATTTCAAAAGCAGTTGAATGTAGCGTTGCAATACTTGGTACAGCATCTTTACATGTAACCATATACTTGCCAGTGTAATGATATAATCCACGTGACCAAAACTGAGTTTAAATGGACATACGTGCATATTTTACAGTAACGGTGGTCGATAAGCATTCTTACGATCATTAATTAGAAGTCACGTTTTATATTGACAGATGAATATGCTCAGTTTATTAAATAGCCTACGTATCGGTTTATTAAATACACTTAGTTTATTTAATATTAATTATAAATTTATTAAATGTCTCTTGCAAACTATGAAGGGACAATGAATCACTGACATGGTAATGCTAGACAGATACTTTGTTTGCACAGTCCTACCGTAATTTTGTTACTCCTAGACGTACGTCTGGCGTCAGGGGGGAAACATTTACCTCGATGAAGGAAAGTCATTGTCTCAGTAGGCTATGTTTATTCGGCTATCCAGTGCTGAGCTTCGATGAAACTTTACGAAACCGGCGAGATGCTTCCACAGGGCAGGAGATACGTGGCATGATTGACAGCTTTGACACCAAATGGATATACGTGAAAATCAGATGACATGATTCACAACTTTTCATAGACCATTTAGATATGTGAAGCATACTGTATACGGAAATGAACCTGGACATTCAATCCGTCAAAAAATCTCAAAATCTGCAAAATGGACATACGTGGTTTTCATCGGACAGCGACGATATACAGGTTATTATTATAATGCTATGCAAATAATATATATAAAAGTAGCTTTCAATAAATATTTTAAAAGTGCGTGAATACATTCAACAATCCCTGTGACAGGGCTACAGGTCCATATGTAAAGTGGTTTCTGGGTTAATAAACCATTGCTAAGCAGTTGTTTCTTTGTTTCTGCAGTTAAAAGACAAAGTTGTCAATTCTGGCTATACTTGTGTTATTTTAATAATTTCTTTATTTTTATTTTATTTATAGATCACTTAGGGGTTATCTGATTTAACTATTTGTGGCTTATTTGTGTACAGATTTGTTTTGCGCCTTACTTGATTACGACTTTATTATGTTTTTTATTTTTTACTTATTATAAAGGTAAATTCTGATCTAATTTATGACTGTAAATTTTGGATTGCTTTTTGTTGGATCGATGTTGAGCTGTTGCGTGCTGGCACATGCAATTTAGGCAAACAACTAGGTGCACTGCGTGTTGTATTTAAGATCATATTTAGGAATTTAACAAACTAAACATAAAAAAAAATATTTTTTCGACAGGTATAAGTGTTTAAACGCATTTTAAACAGGATGGTTATCTTGTCAAAAGTTGAGCTATAAAACAGGTTAGCTGTTCATGAAATAAATGATTTCATATTATAGTCTGTGTTCAGTTTCAAATTATAGAAAAGATATTCCTGAAACAAATAATTTAAGAATCACCTTTCTTACCTAAAGGAATACAGAGATGATTAAAGTCAAAGTAAGCAAGCAGGTATTTCTGTGCAAAATTAGCACGTACTTTCTATAAAATCATTCATTTCAGTTAAATTTTATATTGTAACGTTTATGGAATTATATATAAAGCTTAGTTTTTATCATTTACAGTAACAATCAAAACTTCTGTGTAATTGTTTTTTTGGTTAGTTATCAAAAATGTTTTTTTATTATATCTTTGTGTGATGTTCTGTACATCGTGGCTTTAAAATGTTACGAGGAATCTTTTAACAAATGTTTATACACATTGCCTTTCATTTTAACTTAAAAAAAAGATAAAAACGACGACAGTTTTGTATTCCTTCATCACTTAAAAGGCAGTTTTGGTCACTTTATCAGAAAGGTGTTTCTGTGTGCTACTTTTAAAAGAAAAATACCATTTTGTTGACTATAGATGATTCGACTCTCAGTCAACTATTCAACAATTCTTATTCGAATGTGTAAATACTTAGTCGGGGACACCCTTACATTTATAAGACATTTACATGTGGTCATTTAGCAGATGCTTTTATCCATAGCGACTCACAAAGATCAGGAAAAAATTAAGTGATTTGTCATATGGAGGCAATAATACATAGGTGTGTTTATCAAGATACCAATTTTTCACTATTCCGAGAGAGAGAGAGAGAGAAAGACCAAGTCAAGTATTTTTGGAAAAGATAGGATTTTAATAATTTTTTGAAAATTGCAAGAGATGTGACTGAACGGATTGAAATAGGAAGATGATTCCACCAGCATGGAAAAGTAAAGAAAAATGAACGGGAACGTGATTTAGTGCCTCTTTGGGAAGTTAACACAAGGCACAGCTCATTTGCAGAACTTAAGGTTGTGGATGGGGTTAAGGAATGTATGAAGGTGTGAAAGTATGCCGGTGCAGTACCAGTAAAAGTTCTGTAGGTGAGTAGTAGTCTAGTGACTTATACCTGACAGGCACTTTAATCAGTAGCCAGTGGAGAGAGATGAAGAGCAGTGTTACATGAGCCCTTTTGGGCTCCTGGAAGATGAGCCGCGCTGCTGCGTTCTGAACAAATTAGAGTGGTTTAATAGACCGTAAAGGAAGACCAGCAAGGAGCATTGCAGAAGTCCAGCCTAGAGATTACAAGAGCATTGATCGGAAGTTGTGCAGCATTTCCTATGTTAAGAAAAGAAAGAGAAGAAAAGTTTGTCATCAAAGATTACACTGATGTTTCAGGCAGTTTTGAAAGGCGTAATGGTTGTGTTGGCCAGTTGAATGGATAGGTTGTGCTGTATCTTGGTTTGTGCCAGAAATACAAGCAGCTCCGTCTAAGCTAGGTTCAACTGAAGGTGGTGTTTCTTCATCCAATCCGAGATGTCTTGCTGCAAGAAGCATTCTGCAATACGTGCTGCTACGGTGGGATCATCTAGGTGAAATGAGAAGAAGATCTTGGTGTCATCAGCAGAGCAGTGGTAGGAGAAGCCATATGCCTATATAATAGGTCCTAAGGATGTTGTGTTGATAGAGAAAAGGAGTGGACCAAGCACTGATCCCTGAGGAACCCCAGTGACCATCTGGTGAGTTGTGGACAGCACACCTTTCCACAACACCCTAAAGGATCTATTGGAGAGATCCTATTTTACCTTTGGAGAGGAGTACCCGTGGTCCCTAGTGATGATAGGGTGGCAAGTAGATCAGATCAGATGATTGACTCTGTCAAAGGCTGTGCGTCGTGCCTTGCGTCTGAAATGCAGGCAGTGTCTGTTGTGAATGATTGGAAACACATGTTGTTAGTAGAAAGTAGAAACTGTAAAGAAAATTTGAAAGAAAGTATAAAATACAGAAGTGCCTTGTCTGTGTCCTTGCTTGGTGGAGTTGCACAGGTAGAGTCGCGGGACTTTATACTTGTAGGTCAAACAAGGAGGGCTGCACAGGAGGGCTGACGCTTTTTTTTTTTTTTAGAAAATCGCCTTTAAAGTTGTCCAAATGGTCCTGAGCAACACATAATACTTATGATAAATAAAGTTTTGATATGTTTACAGTAAGAGATTCATGAAACATATTTACTTAATATTCGAATGATTTTTGGAATTAAAAAAATATAATTATAACCCACAATATGTATTTTTGGCTACCCATGCGATTGGTTTTATGGTACAGGATCACATATTAGCATGTAATAATTATCGTTGCAAGGCTAGTACAAGGGTACATAACAATATACTAAAAACAGAAAAGTTTTTCTTTCGCTTTATTTTTGAAAAGTTTCACATACGGTACAGATAACAACATTGTCAAAACAATCCCCGTTCACACGCATCTATGGAAGTAACTACACATGTGAGCATGCCAGGCTAGCAGATGCCAATGTTACATAATGTCTGAACATGTAATGCACATGCACATAATGTCACAGTTTCAAAACTGTGCAAAGATTTTGTTTCATAAAAGTTTTCCAGAGTTTTCCACTTTCAAACTCTTAAGACATAGCCGTGTCTTAAGATAAACACATTATATTTTTAAGGCATGTTTATAAAAATGCTTAAACGTCTTAATTTAAACAAGGCCTAGTCCTGGCTTTAGCTAAGCCTTGTCTGTAAAACGACCTTAATTTTGTTTGATTTCATACCTGGTTAAAAACAGTATCGCGTAACCACCCACAGTCATTGGAAAATTCTAGGAAGAATAGAATAGTACCTCACAAACACACAAATACTCTTGTGTATCATACCTATAGCCTGCATGTTATCCATTATGTGCATGTTTTAGTTTACACTAAACAGTTATATTTCAAACCATCTGTTATGATGTAAGTTAAGTGATGAAAAATGCTTTCCAATCTCTTCACATAGTCCATGTGGTTTTACATGCAAACACTGAAAACTTGTGTTCCCCTGCTGTTTGTGTATCAGTGCGTGTCTGTGCATGATGGAGAGTATTTATGCGAGTGTGTGTTTGTGGTTTACTGCTCTTCACCAGAGATGGACAGTTAGATAAGCCCCTGGTGTTGACACAAGGGTGAAAACGTCAAAAACACAGTTAGTCAGATAAGACCCTCATGTCAGCAGAAATTGCAGTGAGAACACATTGATCATACTGTGACATAATGACAGTTGAAGGGGTGCGATGTCTCACTCCTAAACAGAGATAAACTAACTGAAAACAGACGCGCAGGGCCACGGCCAAGAACACTGACCATAATAAATAATATTCAGCTCTGTGCATTTCAGCAACTACTGAAAAGAAAGCTTTAAGTTGGAGATTTTACACTGGCTAGTACATTTATGCATTTGGAAGATGCTTTCATTCAAATAGGCTTGAAGTTTATTTAAGGTATACACTTTTATCCGTACACGTATTTCCTGGGATTTGAACCTTATGTCAAGGTTATCTTCGGTTTCCACTTTTGCTACCATAGAAACCAGGTGCTTTTGACTTTATGTGGCACAGATGCTTCTTCTGAATGTGTAATTGTTTCAAAGCAGCTTTACATTAATAGATGCAGGAGAAAACACAGAAAAATTGTAAACATAAGCAGTAAGGTATATAAGAGGGTGTTAAGTTAAGCCAATGTCAACAGACTCCCCAGGGGTTGAAAAAACCCCTAGGAGAAAAGCCCTTGGCGAAAGTCCTAGAAGGGAAAAAACCCTGGGAGAGAGCCAGTCATAGCCAATTCTATAGAGGATATATTAGATAACGTCCACACAAGTCACCTCCTGATGCATCCTCCATAAAATGGTGGATCAAGAACACATCCCGGGATGTTATTTGAACTTGGGTAAATGCAAACTTTAAATTGGAACAGGACTTGGGCCATGACTGATGATGTTTAACAGGTCCAGACAAGAAAGCATATCGAGGAACAGCCTACAACTCCAACCTCTTCACGCTATTTCACAGCGTCATCAAGCTACACCAGTGTTATTGTTTAGCAACCTCTAGTGACAAAAGTTAAAAATTTGGCATTTAAAGGTACTGTACACCATAAAAGTAGAAGTATCAGAAAAAAGTCTGGAAATGGTAATGAAAACACAAAAAATGAACATAAAAAATTTAGATGAAATATAAGTGTCTATTAACTCTTTCCCCGCCAGCGTTTTTTTAAAAAGTTGCCAGCCAGCGCCAGCATTTTTCATGATTTTCACAAAAGTTTAATGCCTTCCAGAAATTGCTCTTCTTTAAATATATAAACATACAATATATCAAAGGAAAGAACAGATCCTCTGCCTTCAAACAAAAAAAGTTTCATCCTACCTTCATTAGTTCTCTTTTTATCACCTCTCAAATATGGGTAGGTCTCTTCAAAAACACAAAATTTTGAGCAAAAAGCTGAGATAATTCCATTTTTGTGAAGGACTTTTGATAGAGATGAGATGCAGAGCGATCTTGAAAACATACGTGGAGTTCTTACTTTTTCACGTAAGGCGTTACTTCCGAGTTGTAAAAGTTGCGTAAGTGGATAATAGCGGTATTGCTGAAATCCGGAAATTCTCGTCATTGGCAGGGAAGCGTTTTCTCTTAATTGACGAGATAACTCGTCAATGGCAGGGGAAAGAGTTAAAGGCGGGTGCACGATTTTTGAAAAACACTTTGGAAGTACAAAACCACACTTGTAGCCAATCAGCAGTAAGGGGCGTGTCTACTAACCAACATCGTTGCCTGGGTTGCGTATGTGTGGGGCGGGTCTCTCAAAAGAAAGTCCAGAATTCGCCTTTTATCGACCTCGCCCTTCTCATCACATATCTCATCGAAAAGTCATTTATTTTAAATAAAAATTAATTCTTTCCCCGCCAGCATTTTTAAAAAAAGTTGCCAGCCAGCGCCAGCATTTTTCATGATTTTCACAAAAGTTGAATGCCTTCCAGAAAATGTTCTTCTTTAAATATATAAACAAACAATATATCAGATGAACAGACCCTCTGCTTTCAAACAAAACAAAAAAAATGTTTCATCCTACATTCATTAGTTATCTTGTAATCACCTCTCAAACATGGGCAGGTTTCTTTAAAAACACCCAATTTTGGAGCAAAAAGCTGAGATAATTCCATTTTTGCGTAGGACTTTTGATAGAGATCAGATGCAGAGCGATCTTTAAAGCATACACCGAGTTCTTTCTCTTTCACGCGAGGCGCTACTTCCGGTTTGTATAAGTTGCGGAAGTGCGCCACCTGGTGGATAATAGCGGTATTTTCTCTTAATTGACGAGATATCTCGTCAATGGCGGCGAAAGAGTTAAGAAACTGTTTAAAAAGTGGAAATAAAGTGACTCTTTATTAAGAATTTAAGTAGGCCTATTTATTGGGTAGGGTAAGGGGTCAGTGTTGAGAGGGATTTTATTATCACAATAATGCAGCATCCATTTAATAAGTTTACTAAATATAATCATTTACATTCTACGTTATTATCGCATCCCGTTGATTTACGAAAAGACAGCATCTGACAATACAGATAGCATCTAATTGCCATTTACACTTATTGCAAATGAGATCACTTTAATTTATTAATTATTACTTATATTCATGTACTGTAAGTAGCATATAGATAAGAAAATGCTAATATTGTCACTTAGTGTAAATAGAAAATATTTCTATATTTTTAGTGTAAACATGCTATTTGCACTTAGTGTAAATAGTCGCTGCATGGAAAAACCTAATGAAACAGCAATGAGTTGCAGAAGTGACACCTATCAGTTTTTGTGCAGTTAAACTGCTTTTAGAGAATCTGTGAAGGGTGCAGGTTAGTATTTTGTACCCTCTCTTTACATCTAAGCTGTCCACATCTGGAGAACATTTCCCTCCTTTTCCATGGGCCTGTTAAACACAATCTGTCATCCACTTTAACTCTCTCTCTCTCTCTCTCTCTCTTTCACCTCAGTGTCTTTGTGACAGGCAGATGTTAGGGTGTAACATCCTTTAGTTCCTCTAGGCACATTTTCAAGGCATAAAATGGCACCCTCACAAATGAGAATGAGTCAGGAAAAAATGTTTCTTCATTCTTGCAGGCTTTCGCTTCGGTTGTTAGTCAGTCTTTTGCAGGTCTGCTCAAAGTCAGCTGTTATTTGAAACAACCTCCAAACCGTGCATCTGGAACTCTTTTAAGTTGCGGTTATGTACACACTCAGCGAACTTGAGTCTGTCCTGACTAAACCTTTAAAGTCGTAGGTCCCTAAATAATGAACATTCAGTCAACATTTATTCAGAATGAATTTCTGTTAGGAGCACAGACCAAGATTTTGTTCGTGATTGTTTATGCTGTGCCCTATTATGCAATAAAAATGGATGAGGACGAAGAGCTGCCAAGATCTAAAAAGTGTACAAAACACGCTATAAAAGCATTGTACCATGAAAGCACACTGTATTCTTAGTCTACTGAAGCCATATGATACTTTTGTGTGAAGAACAGACTGAAATTTATTCACTTGGCTTTGAGATTTTTCCTGACAGCTGTAGTCTTCATTTAGTTTCATTGTGAGGAACACAGCAGCTTGGACATTTTGGTATAAATAATCCTTTTGGGGAAAATGTAATCCTACAGGTTTGAAAAGAAATAAGGATTAGTATGACTTTGTTATTCAACTGTTCATTTAACACAGACAATTATATTAAAATCACAACAATTTTTAGCTGTTACACATATTTTAAATGCTGAACAAATGCCTCTTCTGTACATTTCTGGCAAGCTTGGCATCAGCCTCCGTCTGTGACCTGGCAAGTTTTGCCATTTTTCTCTGGAGCTGTTTTACATTACAGTAATACATTAGGGCTAAATGGTACAGCTGTTAGGACTATCGTGGGTTTAATCAACGCAAAAGACGTTTTCCTAAGCTTTCAACATGAAGCTTGCGTGACTCCACTTGTTATTTAACAGCAGCAGCCCTGAACGCACACACAAACACACACGCAGGATGCATGTCAGTTAATAGTTTCCCAACACGTCACGATGTGAAGATTATGTTTGCTAACTGAACACATCGCAGCTGCACTCGCAGTATCACATTTACACACAAAAAAACTCTGCTTTCAGGAGCTGTCAATACTTAAAAACACTTTAGGTAAAACTTGTAACCTATAAGCCCTTTGGTGAACACATCATAGGAGCAAGCGTATATATTTGCTTTGTTAAACTTTAACGGTTTCTGAAATCTAGTAAACCATTGCATAAAATTGTTACTGATTGTTTATGCTGTGCCCTGTTATACAATAAAAAATGAATGAGGACAAAGAGCTGCCAAGATCTAAAAAGTGTACAGTAATTATGGTTAATATCGCTCGAGTAGGAGTATGAGGTGCCCCTAGGGACTTTTTTCAGAATTACCATGCATATACATGTACTTTTCCTCTCACATACACATATGAAACCAAATTCATTCACATACTATAATGAAATGCTCACACACATACAAGTGAAATGCTTCTACAAACACAACTGAAACGCTCCCACACACACAACTGAAAACACTACACTCACAAACACAACTGAAATGCTCTCACACACACAACCGAGATGCTCTCATACATACAATTGAAAATATAATGCTCACACACACACAACTGAAACGCTCCCACACACACAACCGAAATGCTCCCACACACACAACCGAAATGCTCTCACACACACAACTGAAACACTCTCACACACACAACCGAAACGCTCTCACACACACAACTGAAACGCTCTCACACACACAACTGAAACGCTCTCACACATACAACTGAAACGCTCTCACACACACAACTGAAAAGCTCTCACACACACAACTGAAAAGCATTTCAGTATGTTGTGTGACAGCATTTCAGTATGTTGTGTGACAGCATTTCAGTATGTTGTGTAAAAGCATTTCAGTATGTTGTGTAAAAGCATTTCAGTATGTTCTGTGAAAGCATTTCAGTTGAAACAGAAGCTGGTTGAAGTCTCCAGTCCAGTTGGTGGCAGTAGTGCACCTCAAGAGACCGAGTGTGGGCGAGAGAGAACGAGTGTGCGGGTAAAGGATCAAATAAACATACAGTACTGAACCATTTTAACTTGTACGGTAGCATTAAGTTGAGGTATTCTGCAGTTTTTAAATATGCCTAAAAACTTTTATTATCAATTATAAACTATTGTTTGTAGTTAAGGGATTGGGGGCGTATACAACTCGCCTGCGTGTGTTGCGTCATCAGCTTGAATCACAGACGCAGACTGAGGTGGAGCTGAATCAGACAAGAGACATGCGGCTGGATCAAAGTTACGGTATGTGTAAATTATTGTTTTCTTTTAATTCGCCAGTATTAAAATGTCGTTTAGTTAACTAAATGAACACGTTTACTCAAATTAAAGAAGTTAGAGACTAATCAACGCGGTGATTTTATTAGCAGTACACTTGCCGCAGACAAGATAAGTAGAAATAATACTTCTGTACTTTTACTAGGATAAAGCCATGTTTTGATTAGCATTTGTATTACAAAATCATGGTTAAACTGTAGGGCCATGGTAAATTCGTGGTTACTACGGTTTTAAAATACCATAGTTAAACTGCTTTAGTGTTTTATGGGTCGTGGCACATCATTATGAGTCCTTTGTTATTGTCACATTAGTTTGTGTTTCTGAGTTTGTAACCGCATGTTTACTCTGTCTCTCACAGGCAGAGGACACACTTTGCATGGCTTGATGGTAAGTGTCTTAGTACTGTAGGAAAGATTGCTTATGCTAACTTGTGTAACCTTTTCATGAACATATAAAATATCTAATAATTCTGTTGTTGTGTGTGTTCCAGGTGTTGTGAACTGGAAGAAATAAAACATTCAAGGCTCCTCCGACAACAATTATCCTCTTTGAAAGTTTATACTGAAGGACAATGTTCTTTAGTTTAAAACCTTTTGTTTTGTTATTGAGATGATCAAGAACTGTTCTTATGTTCTGTGATATGTTTGATCTAATGGGAAAATTAGAAAGAGCCAATAAACTCTCCACTGTTTTTCAGAAAAATCCTTCAGTATCTGGATATTCTCTCCTTTTCCAGCATCTTATTAAGCTCCATATTAAAGCTTACCTGGGGAAGAGTCTGTACTTTATCCGGTTGTTAAGTCATGACGTAAGGAATTTTGTTTCCGGGTTCAAGCCTCCACTCATTCAATAGAGGATATTATTTAAACAGCCCTTTATGAGCACTATTTATTCATATCACACATTTAAGATATATTTTATAAACTTGCAGACACATTCTCTAAGCTCACAACGTTACAGACAACAATACTTTAACAATTCATAGATGATTAATTATTTCCGGTCATCAGGGATTTCAGTATGGAGATAAAGGTTAGGATTGCGATTTTTCGGTAGTTTTACACTGCACTGTAAGTGTAAATTATTATTGTATGTTGTTTATTTAAGGTATCTGATGGGAGCGTTTGGACCCAGAAGTTGTGCTGTCAGACTTAACAACCGGATACATACTAGGGACAAACTCTCCTGGAAAAGCACTTCTGATATTACTAATACAACTTTTGTTTCTCAACAAATAATTGTATCATGTTTGGTATTATTTTCAATTTAAAGGTACTTTATTGGCATGATTGTTTGTAGTCACAATATTGCCAAGCATATACATTAAACGCAATAGTAACAAACACAAAGGTGGAATTTCAATAAGGTGAAGAAGTACTAAATACATCTGAATCAGAGAATATTTATTATAGAAAACAGAATTTAAGGTATAAACATTCGAAGTAAATAAATGTGCATTTTAAACAGAGACACGTGAAAGGTAAAATAAAAGTGCTGTACAGATCAGGGCTGTAGTTTATTATTGAAACTGTTTAAATAAATTTAGCAGCAGCTAATGGATGTCTATGTTCCCCCAGGAACATCTTTATTTGGTCTGATTCTGAAAAACTGTGAAACTCCACTTTGAGCGTTTTTTGTAAAGTGTTTCACTATAGGATCTTTACATTTACCACAGTGAATGAGAAATTGTGTGACTTTTGACCTCACCACTGTCACAATGAACGTTCTTATTTTGGCTATGTTTGTCTGTGTCTGCCTTTATTGCCAGATTATTTTCTCTGAGTCTGTATTTGGTAAAGATTAATCTCTAAGGCTGTAAAGATATTCTGCCAGATTGTATTTTCTGTAATTTTGTATTATTTGGCACCATATGAATGAAGCAGAAATGGTAATGTGGTTATTTCTCATCCGGACACTGTCCCACCACTGGAAACAGGCAATTTGCAGTGACCCGCCACCCTACCTCACTGGCACACTGCACTGTAAGGTCGTTTCACTAGTTATGTCTTCTGTTTTATTCTTGATGTATGATTAACGATATCAAATCTTTCCTTTTAAACTGATATTAGTGGAAGGCTAAAGTGATCGTTACCTTGATGTCAAACATTAATCATGAGAACATAACTTTACATGTTTGAAAATTTCAATTGCATTAGATTGGTATTTCTCTTTCTTGTAAACCAAAAAGGATTTTCATAATAAAGTTATCTGAAATTCTTAGTAAATCATATGCTTTCCTATCAGGTTGTAAGAATTTGCTTTACAATTATAAATAATATATGAAATAAAAACAATGAAAATGGAGTCAAATAAACGTCTCGGTTACGTATGTAACCCTCGTTCCCTGAAGGAAGGGAACGGAGACGTCACGTCGTGACCGACAAACCGGGAACCGCTTCGCGGGTGACCTATCTACTTTGAGAACTATCAAAAACGCCAATGAACTTGGCATGCAGGTATTTGCATAATGCCGGCGCCGCCCCGCCAGGTGCGTATATAAGGCGCAGGTGCATGATACCAAATCAGCTATATTATTGCTAAGGAGCCGAGCAACAGTGCCCGGCCTGAAAACAGCAATGGAACAGCAAACTGTGGCGACGGGACGTGACGTCTCCGTTCCCTTCCTTCAGGGAACGAGGGTTACATACGTAACCGAGAAGTTCCCTTTCAGTCGGTCACTACGACGTCACGTCGTGACCGACGAATTGGGAATCCCTACCAAAACGCCACTGCAGCTGAACCCTTCCAGTGCCTGCAAAAGCCCTCCGCCCTCCACATAAAGGGGCGGAACCTAAGGCAAAATGCAGAAGGCCGGTCACTACCTGTTCCTTAACCCACGATAGTGAAGCAGCGAACTGGGGAAGCGTCTAAACTGAGCGGAGCTAGAACACTGCGGAAGCCATCCCCTAAGAAGGTTAAATGGATGACATAAATATATGAAACAACCGACAGGTTGCTCACAAAAAGGTCTCTGAACAATACATGGTATGTTGAGAGATGCAGAGCAGGCTCTGCTAAGGAAAAACGTGGAGGATTGGAACCCCACGGACTATACACACAAATGAACCCCACGTAGGGGACAAATGTGGACGCCTAGCCTACACAGGTTTACAGAGAATACATCAGTGATAGGTTGACAGCGGATGCTCCGCAACACCAGCTATCAGGGCGGTGGAGGAGAGGCAAAAACAGTTTTTGTGACGTTTTTGCCCCGATGGCCTTCCATATTGGTGCAAATGTACAGCACCAAAATAGAGGCTCCAAGCCGACACACGAGCCGACCCTCGGCATTCTTAACTAGTTAGTAGAAAGAACCCGAGTGGAAACCAGTTCGACACGAACACTATAGAATCTTGTGAACGTATTAGGTGTCGCCCAGCCTGCAGCTCTACAAATATCTGTTAGCGAGGAACCACGAGCCAGTGCCCAAGATGATGCCACACTGCGTGTAGAGTGAGCACGTAAATTAAATGGACAAGGCACGTACTGCTTTTGATATGCAAGGGCTATAGTATCCACAATCCAATGGGACATCCTCTGCTTGGTGACAGCTTTTCCATTCTGCTGACCACCGTAACAAACAAACAAAGAGCTGATCTGAGGTCCTAAAACTTTGCGACCTGTCTATATACACACGTAGTGCACGAACAGGGCATAACAAAGCCATGGCTGGGTCTGCCTCCTCCAAAGGCAACGCTTGCAGGTTCACCACCTGATCTCTGAAAGGAGTGGTGGGAACTTTGGGCACAAAGCCGGGGTCTCAGTGTTACGCTGGATGCAGCCGGCCCGAACTGAAGGCACGAATCATCGACCGAAAATGCATGAATATCCCCTATCCTCTTAACAGAAGCCAAAGCAAGGAGAGTGAAGTTTTCATAGTAAGAAATTTAACACTCACACTATGCAGAGGCTCAAATGGGGCTTCCTGGAGTGATTTCAGCACCAAGGACAGGTCCCAAGGAGGAATAGAGGGAGGACGCGAAGGATTCAGTCTTCGAGGGCCTCTGAGAAATCTAATGACCAGGTCGTGCTGACCCACTGTCCTACCGTTTACGGGTGAATGGTGAGTTGATATCGCAGCGATATCGACCTTAATAGTGGATGGTGACAGCCTATTCTCCAAACGACGCTGGAGATACAAAAGCACAACACTAATCGGGCATTCTCGGGGGTTTTCACTTCGGGAAGAACACCAGTCGACAAACAGGTTCCATTTAAGCGCGTAAGCCTGTCTCGTAGACGGCGCTCGCGCAGCAGCACTCGTGTTAGATACCTCTTGCGGTAAATCACTCACATCATCCGTGCCCCGTCCAGAGACCACTCCTGGAGGTTCCACAGGTCGGGGCGCGGGTGCCATAATGTGCCCTCTTGTTGAGAAAGAAGGTCCTTTCTCAGGGGAATCTTCCACGGAGGGGCTGTCGCGAGGAGAGAGAGTTCTGGAAACCAACTCCTGGTTGTCCAATACGGTGCCACCAACAGCACGCTCTCCTCGTCCTCCCGGATTTTTCATAGTGTTTGCGCAATGAGGCTCACCGGAGGGAACGCGTATTTGCGCATGTTTCGCGGCCAGCTGTGTGCCAATGCATCCACGCCGAGCGAGTCATCGGCTAGTGAATAGAACAGGCGACAATGGGTCGTCTCTGGGGAAGCAAACAGATCTATCTGCGCTTTGCCGAAACGTCTCCAAATCTGCTGAACCGCTATGGGGTGGAGCCGCCATTCGCCGGGACGCGCAGCCTGAGAGAGCGCATCCGCCTCTACATTGAGCGTGCCCGGGTTGTAAATGGCACGAAGAGACCTCAAATTCTTCTGACTCCAAGTGAGGAGGTGACGGGCGAGATGCAACAGGTGACGCGAGCGTAAACCGCCTTGACGATTGATGTACGCCACGGTCGCAGTGTTGTCTGTTCGAACTAATACGTCTTTGCCCCGTAACTCGTTGCTGAAACGGACGAGCGCAAGATATACAGCCCACATTTCCCGGCAGTTTATGTGCCAATGCAGCTGGGGTGTCGTCCAGACCCCCGAAGCCGCAAGCCCATCGTACGTGGCCCCCCACCCCGTGTCTGAAGCATCTGTGCATACTATCGCATGCCTGGAGACCTGTCTCAGAGGCACACCGGCTCGGAGAAACGCACGGTCTAACCACGGAGTGAAAGTGCGACGACACGCAGGTGTAATGATAACACGGTGAATGCCGCGCAGCCACGCTCTCCTCGGGACTCGATCGTGAAGCCAATGATGAAGCGGTCGCATATGAAGCAGTCCGAGCGGAGTTACAGCTGCGGCTGCTGCCATATGCCCCAAAAGCTTCTGAAATTGTTTCAGCGGGACCGCGCTCTTGCTCTTTAATGTATTCAGGCAAGTCATAATCGACTGTACACGCGCTTCTGTTAGACGAGCTGTCAAATCGATCGAGTCCAGTTCCATCCCGAGAAAAGCGATTCTCTGCACGGGGAAAAGCTTGCTCTTTTCCCAGTTGACCTGAAGACCCAAACGAGCGAGGTGTTTTAAAGTTAAATCTCTGTGATCGCACAGCGTCTGACGTGTTTGAGCTATTATTAGCCAATCGTCCAAATACGCGAGAATGCACACACCTCTCTCTCTCAGGGGTTTTAAAGCCCCCTCCACTACTTTGGTGAATACACGGGGCGACAGAGAGAGCCCGAATGGGAGGACTTTGTACTGGTATGCTCGCCCCTCGAACGCAAAGCGGAGAAACGGCCTGTGCGGGGGGAGAATCGATACGTGAAAGTACGGGTCCTTCAGGTCGATAGATGCGAACCAATCGTTTGGACGAATGCATGGAAATATGCGTTTGGGCGTCAGCATTTTGAACGCCATTCTGTGAAGTGCACGGTTCAGCGAACGCAGGTCCAGGATCGGTCGCAAGCCGCCGCTTTTCTTGGGTACAATAAAGTAAGGGATGTAAAACCCCGACCTCATTTCGGCTGGAGGGACCGGCGAATTTGGGGGGACGCCGGGCAAATTGGATCGCATAGCCGAGACGAATCGTGCGTAAAAGCCAACGCGACGGGCTGGGAAGCTGTTCCCACGCCCCCAGATACCGTGCGAGGGGGACTAAAGGCACGATCGGTGTACCCGCTGCCGGCGCAACGGAGGTGATCGCCGGTGTGTGCGTAATGGCCGCACCGACAGCAGTGTTGTGTGTGATAACACTCACCTGAGACCGTTGCTGGGTGGGTGAGTAAGGGAGGCTCTGCTGAAGACACCTCACACCACTCGATGCACCCTCTGGCGAAGGAGGAGGAAGACGATGGGTTATGAGCCCGTAGCTGTCTCCTTCCGCCTGAGAAGTTGGAGAGCGCGGTGGGGTTATGAGCCCGTGCGTCGCTCTCGTTCTCCTCTGATGAGTCAGAGAACGAGGGGGGGTTATGAGCCCGCTCGTATCTCCGGCGCTCATCTGAAGACCTAGAGATGGAAGTGGAATTCGCTCTTTTTGTGAAATTGTGGGTGCCGACTGAAAATTGAAACAAAAGATTCCCCAACCGGCCCTCCTCCGGTGGGGGGAGTGGTGCCTTCACCATCTCCCGAAGAGCGATCCCCTCCATCTCTAGGTTGCCCGTCTCAGGGCCGCTTCAATCTCCTCTTTCCACCCTTCGAAGCGGGCTGAGCGGGCGAGGCGGGCTGCTGACGACCGGTTCCTCGCTTCTTAGAAGAGCCCCGGGGAGGAACGGAGGCGGCCGCCGCAGGACGCCCTCGGCGAGGAGCAGGCTGAGGCACCGACGTGGACGGGGCAGGCGCAGGACGCTTCCGACGTGGCATGATCTGAGCGATGGCCTTGTAAGCCGGGTTTTATCAGCGTCCTTCATGTCCGCCAGACACAGCCAGAGATGGCGTTCCTGGACTACCAGGGTAGACATCGCACGCCCGACGGCGCGTGCGGTGACCTTGGTCGCACGAAGCGCCAGATCCGTAGCCGCACGCAGTTCAGAGAACTCCGCCGAGTCGTGACCTCCCGCGTGCAGGTCCCTCAGAGCCTTAGCCTGGTGAACCTGCAGCAATGCCATGGCATGCAGGGCAGAGGCTGCCTCCCCACCAGCCTTGTAAGCAGCACCGGTCAACGCCGAAGACTGCTTACAGGCCCGTGAGGGGAGAGTAGGCTGGTCCCGCCAGGAGGAAGCGACACCGGCCGGACACAACTGCATTGCGACCGGGCGCTCCACTGACGGGATACCAGTGTACCCCTTGGCATCTCCACCCTCGAGAGAGGTGAGAGGTGAAGGCTGATACAGCCGGTTCCGGGCGGAAAACGGGGTTTTCCACGACCGCGTCAGCTCTTCATGCACCTCGGGGAAGAAAGGCACCGGGGGCGAGGACTGAGAAGCCCTGGCACCCCCGAAGAACCAATCATCGAGGCGGGACGGTTCAGGTGGGGGAGGTTTAGTCCACTCCAAGCCGACCGCCTCCGCCGCCCGAGCGAGCATGGCTGCCATCTCAGGGTCGAACGCAGAACCCGCAACCTGGCCCGAAGGCGGGAGCGGATCCGGATCGACGTCCGAGGCTGACAACCCCCCCTCCGACGTTACGGTGGACATCGCGTCAGGTGGAGGCTCGACAGAGCGCGAGGACACCGTAGAACACGGGCCGCTCGTCTCCATCGGGACCTCCGCTGGCAACGGATCAGGGCGCTGGGAGCTGCTGGACGAACCAGCAGACCGACCCAGCACCGTTATACGGAGATCATCCTTCGCAAGTCTGGTAACTGCGCCCTTAGCAGTACCAGACTTGGAAGGCGGGGGCCGTTGCCGGAGGAACGACACCCGTCTCCGCAAATCCGCCATAGTCATGCCCTCGCAGACAGAGCATGAACTATCACGCAACGCTGCCTCTGCGTGCTGGAGCCCCAGACACGAAAGACAACGCTGGCCATCCTGGGAGGCGATGAACACACCGCATCCAGAAACGGAGCACGGACGGAAATCCATCTTTAAAAAGACGACCCCGACCGTGACACGAATGAGTGGCTGTCTTTAAAAAGACACAAAGCTCAAACGTGCTGCTCTTTTAGGAAAATCACTCTTTGTGCAAGCTGGTGAAACACACAGGGAGAGGCAACGCACTCACTCGAACTCAAGTCCTAAATTAAAGAGACAGAGAGAGAGAGAAAGGGTGGAGAAAAAACACTGCGAGCCTCCGCTGAGGTGTCTTTGCCCAACCAACTTCAGCAAGCTGAGATATTATTTTCTTCCCTTCAGAACAGGATCTACGAAGATCAGTTTGAAAAGCTTCTCGAGAGCAGATGTCTGCCGGCTTCGAAGCAATAAAGCTGATTTGGTATTATGCACCTGCGCCTTATATACGCACCTGGCGGGGCGGCGCCGGCATTATGCAAATACCTGCATGCCAAGTTCATTGGCGTTTTTGATAGTTCTCGAAGTAGATAGGTCACCCGCAAAGCGGTTCCCAATTCGTCGGTCACGACGTGACGTCGTAGTGACCGACTGAAAGGGAACTTTAATTCAACGAACGTAAAACTTTCAAAGAGGATAATTGTTGTCGGAGGAGCCTTGAATGTTTTATTTCTTCCAGTTCACAACACCTGGAACACACACAACAACAGAATTATTAGATATTTTATATGTTCATGAAAAGGTTACACAAGTTAGCATAAGCAATCTTTCCTACAGTACTAAGACACTTACCATCAAGCCATGCAAAGTGTGTCCTCTGCCTGTGAGAGACAGAGTAAACATGCGGTTACAAACTCAGAAACACAAACTAATGTGACAATAACAAAGGACTCAAAATGATGTGCCACGACCCATAAAACACTAAAGCAGTTTAACTATGGTATTTTAAAAACCGTAGTAACCACGAATTTACCATGGCCCTACAGTTTAACCATGATTTTGTAATACAAATGCTAATCAAAACATGGCTTATCCTAGTAAAAGTACAGAAGTATTATTTCTACTTATCTTGTCTGCGGCAAGTGTACTGCTAATAAAATCACCGCGTTGATTAGTCTCTAACTTCTTTAATTTGAGTAAACGTGTTCATTTAGTAAACGCCATTTTAATACTGGCGAATTAAAAGAAAACAATAATTTACACATACCGTAACTTTGATCCAGCCGCATGTCTCTTGTCTGATTCAGCTCCACCTCAGTCTGCGTCTGCGATTCAAGCTGATGACGCAACACACGCAGGCGAGTTGTATACGCCCCCAATCCCTTGACTCCATACACTAGTTTTTAATTGATAATAAAAGTTTTTAGGCATATTTAAAAACTGCAGGATAGCTCAACTTAATGCTACCGTACAAGTTAAAATGGTTTAGTATGTTTATTTGATCCTTTACCCGCACACTCGTTCTCTCTCACCCACACTCGGTCTCTTAAGGTGCACTACTGCCACCAACTGGACTGGAGACTTCAACCAGCTTCCGTTTCAACTGAAATGCTTTCACAGAACATACTGAAATGCTTTTACACAACATACTGAAATGCTTTTACACAACATACTGAAATGCTTTTCAGTTGTGTGTGTGAGAGCTTTTCAGTTGTGTGTGTGTGTGAGAGCGTTTCAGTTGTGTGTGTGAAAGCATTTCAGTTGTATGTGTGAGAGCGTTTTAGTTGTGTGTGTGTGAGCGTTTCAGTTGTATGTGTGAGAGCGTTTCAGTTGTGTGTGTGTGAGCGTTATATTTTCAATTGTATGTATGAGAGCATCTCAGTTGTGTGTGTGTGAGCATTTCAGTTGTGTTTTTGAATGTAATATTTTCAGTTGTATGTGTGAGAGCGTTTCAGTTGTGTGTGTGAGAGCGTTTCAGTTGTGTGTGTGAGAGCGTTTCAGTTGTATGTGTGAGAGCGTTTCAGTTGTGCGTGTGAGAGCGTTTCAGTTGTATGTGTGAGAGCGTTTCAGTTGTGTGTGTGAGAGCGTTTCAGTTGTATGTGTGAGAGCGTTTCAGTTGTGTGTGTGTGAGCATTATATTTTCAATTGTATGTATGAGAGCATCTCAGTTGTGTGTGTGTGAGCATTTCAGTTGTGTTTTTGAATGTAATATTTTCAGTTGTATGTGTGAGAGCGTTTCAGTTGTGTGTGTGAGAGCGTTTCAGTTGTGTGTGTGAGAGCGTTTCAGTTGTGCGTGTGAGAGCATTTCAGTTGTGTGTGTGAGAGCGTTTCAGTTGTGCGTGTGAGAGCGTTTCAGTTGTATGTGTGAGAGCGTTTCAGTTGTGTGTGTGAGAGCGTTTCAGTTGTATGTGTGAGCAGTGTTGGGGGTAACGCATTACAAGTAACTTGAGTTACGTAATAATATAACTTTTCTGAAGTAACGAGTAAAGTAACGCATTACTTTTTAAATGTACACATTAATATTTGAGTTACTTTTTCAAAAAAGTAACTCAAGTTACTTTTTTATATTAATTAATTTGATTAAAAAATATGTACTGAATTAAACTAAACGTATGCACTCTCTGTGCCTGTGTGGAAACAGTTTGAGTCAGAAACTGAGATGGCAGGCCAGAGCTAAAAATTTTTGTGATGAAATATGCAATTTCTGAAGGCAGAACTTTTCAGTCATAAAAACACCTGCAAGGCCTGAAAGAGATCAAGCTTTAGACAAGAAAAAGTAACGCAAAAGTAACTAAAAGTAACGTAAGCATTACTTTCCATGAAAAGTAACTAAGTAATGCAATTAGTTACTTTTTTTGGGAGTAACTTAATATTGTAATGCATTACTTTTAAAAGTAACTTTCCCCAACACTGTGTGTGAGAGCGTTTCAGTTGTGTGTGTGAGAGCGTTTCAGTTGTGTGTGTGAGCGTTTCAGTTGTGTGTGTGAGAGCGTTTCAGTTGTGTGTGTGAGCGTTTCAGTTGTGTGTGTGAGAGCGTTTCAGTTGTGTGTGTGAGAGCGTTTCAGTTGTATGTGTGAGAGCGTTTCAGTTGTGTGTGTGAGAGCGTTTCAGTTCTGTGTGTGAGAGCGTTTCAGTTGTATGTGTGAGAGCGTTTCAGTTGTGTGTGTGTGAGCGTTATATTTTCAATTGTATGTATGAGAGCATCCCAGCCGTGTGTGTGTGAGCATTTCAGTTGTGTTTGTGAATGTAATATTTTCAGTTGTATGTGTGAGAGCGTTTCAGTTGTGTTTGTAAAAGCATTTCACTTGTATGTGTGTGAGCATTTCATTATAGTATGTGAATGAATTTGGTTTCATATGTGTATGTGAGAGGAAAAGTACATGTATATGCATGGTAATTCTGAAAAAAGTCCCTAGGGGCACCTCATATTGGAGTGTCACACGACTCCGAGAGTGATATTGCTTTTATACAACAGTTTGACGGCACAAGTTTGATTAACAAAAACAATAAAACAACAACAACGGAGTGATTTTAAGCCCCTCTTTTGTGGGGAACTACTTTCTTTCGCCATGCACCTGAAGCTCAGAATGACAGGTAACCCATTTGTTTTTAATTTCAGAACTCTTTTGTCAGAACAGAAAATATTACTGGTTCACAAAATGTAGTTTTAAGAGTAGTACAGGCGAGAATATACACTCACCTAAGAGATTATTAGGAACACCTGTTCAATTTCTCATTAATGCAATGGTGTGATGGTGTGGGGGATGTTTTCTTGGCACACTTTAGGCCCCTTAGTGCCAATTGGGCGTCGTTTAAATGCCACGGCCTACCTGAGCATTGTTTCTGACCATGTTCATCCCTTTATGACCACCATGTACCCATCCTCTGATGGCTACTTCCAGCAGGATAATGCACCTTGTCACAAAGCTCGAATCATTTCAAATTGGTTTCTTGAACATGACAATGAGTTCACTGTACTAAAATGGCCCCCACAGTCACCAGATCTCAACCCAATAGAGCATCTTTGGGATGTGGTGGAACGGGAGCTTCATGCCCTGGATGTGCATCCAGCATCTCCATCAACTGCAAGATGCTTTCCTATCAATATGGGCCAACATTTCTAAAAGAATGCTTTCAGCACCTTGTTGAATCAATGCCACGTAGAATTAAGGCAGTTTTGAAGGTGAAAGGGGGTGAAACACAGTATAAGTATGGTGTTCCTAATAATCCTTTAGGTGAGTGTATGTATCATATTTAAATGTGCAATAGATCAGTAAAGATAAAACCTATTCAATTCCTTGTAAAGATAGATTGTTTCAAGGAGGGGATGAGATTAGCGTTTTTGATTAAAGATTATAAGGGCACATGAATTTATAAAAATTAAGCTTACAGTTAAGTTTTTTTTTATCCCACAATATTCCATAAAATTTAAAGTTTTAATTCCAATTTCATTGTGACTTTAATGATGCAAACAAGTTTCTGTATAGTAAAATATAGTAAATGTTGCTATCTAAGTATTATAACCATTGCATCACTATTAAGGTAATGTAAAGGCTAAAGTAAACAATGAAGTGTTGCATAGGCTGAACTATACATTACACACAGCGTTTATACTGTAGCACTGGATATATGTGTGTGCTAAAGCAAGAGCTTTAATGTACTTTATACTCAGGGTGGAGTGCGATCGAGTTCGGCTTAAAGAGAAACATATGCAGTCTGACAGCACAGCTAAAGCATTCAAGCACTCTGCATACAGTACTGTGCTCACAGCGGCCCTTCTCACTGTCATACTACACCGGTGTATCCTATTCAACCATCACGCTGATCTGATGCTGGAAATGTGTGTAAGCCCTTTGAGTCCCAATCAGATATGCAGAGTCGATATCAGTTTTCGAGCTGGTTATTGTTTTACAATACCTCACTATAGAGTCGAGTCAGGTCAGTCTTTGTAAATTGGTAAGAACGCCACATATTAACACACAAAAGCACACGTTGTAGGGGAGACTGAGGCTGTTTGACACATTTTTTACTCCAGTGAATTTTTGCAGGGAATGTTTATTATTTGAAGTCAATTTGCACATACCTTGGCTACAAACCCAAAACACTGCTCATTTAAAGCCACATGTTGGTTTTAAAATAAATTGTCACAAAAGAAACATGTCCTTAAATAGCTTATACCGAACACTTTTTAAAAGGAACATATTATGCAAAATCCCCTTTTACAAGGTGTTTGAGCATAAATGTGTGTTGGCAGTGTGTGAACACAACAACTCTTCAATGAAAAAAAAACTCTCTTTTTTAATCCCTATTAAACCAAAGCATGGCTGTTTTGATTCTCTTGTTAATGTGATGTCACACTGATAAAGCCCCGCCCATAGCCATTGATTGACTGGTTAATTTAAACCCAAAAGCTTTTCTAAATATATGTTACCACATTGTAGTGCTAATGTGGCTAAAGTTGCTATTGTCTTCAGTTTGCAGGTTGTCTTCAGATTGCTTTTATCAGAGCCTAGGGCTGTAAAGACACAAATGTGAATTCTCAGGACGCTTATTTGATACAGTATCTGTTGGATAGTAAAGACAAAAGAGCTGATTTCAGCAGCGTTAGGATTTTTAAATGGTCTTAATGGTTGTCATCTGGGTCCACTTATAATGTTAGCAAATCATATTTAAATGAAGAATTTTGTCATATACGACCATTTTCCATCATCCATCAGACGCTTAAAAATAAAAGGGCTGTTTTTTGCAGCTGTGTCTGTTATTCTTCTGTAAACTGTAAAATGGCCAACCACATTCCGCTGCGAACTGCAGCTCTGCTGTTATGTAGTATACTGTGAATTTAAACCTTAATCATTTAATAACAGCCTCTTCCCCCAAAACAATCAGTTTTAAGTTAAGTTTAACTTTTAAATTAAGTAACAGAGTTTATAGTTCAGACTGTCCTTCAAAAATAATGACCCATAAGTCATTCTGCAAGCAGCTTATTGCAACGTTCGGTTAAGTTTTAGGGATAAGCGCCCTCTAGCGGCCAGCAGCTTGTTACAACCTGTGGTCACGTTTTACGTTGCCTTATACGTCAGATTAGACGCATTTAATTTTCTGCAAGGTTTTAAAGATTTTTTGGAGCACCTCTAAACACCTTAACACGCAAGTAAAAATACAGTCATGGGTATTTATTGCACAAATTGATCAATAAAAAGTAAGTATTACAAACAATTCACATTGCTAGCCTTGCAAACTGAAGCCATAATATTATTATATATGAAGAATTCATGAACTCAACACAGTCAGTAATTAAACATACAGTAAACCAGAGCATGACACAATCAGTCACGAGAGCCTATAGTTTTTCACATTCCAAGCTGAGGTAATGATGCAGTCGGTGATGAGACACACGAGAGCCAATGCTAATTCAATATCAAAGATGATGTATCAGTGCTTCTTTTGGCGGCATTTTTAAAACGAGACTACACACCGGATCTGAGTGTTTGATATGCTGTGTTTTATATTATATATAAATAAATTTGCTCAAAATGCATCATTTGGCAGTTTAAATAAAAAAAGATATCCTTATACATGTCATCATTACATAATATTTCATATGCCACTATATTATGTTTCACCTAATTTAGCAAACCCTTCTGCGGGTCATATTTGAGGAAATGGGCAAATGTCTTAAACGGTTGTATGTGTTTGAGGCTAGAGTTTTATAGTTTATAGTGTTGAAAGTTAAAGAATGTCTTCATTGTAAAATTAACCTCAAAGACCAATGACATTTATATTCCTTGTGATATGACCGATTTAACATTAATCTTTACTCGCAACTAACTCTGGCTCTGTGTTATACATCAATACACCCTGTCTCTCTCTCTCTCTTTCTTCATCTCTCTCAATGGCTCTTTTGTCTTGTTCTGCTAGACAGTAATTGAGTTGATACCCACTACAATAGTTCAGAGTGAGAGAGGATTTAATGAACATTAACTTTCACATTTCACAGCCGAGATCAGCAGTGAGATCTTTCTATCTCTCTCCCTTGTCTATTCGCAGCATTCTTTAATCTTTGCACACAACACAAAGTTTTGCTGCCAAACCCAGAGGATGTTGAATATAAGACAAAGCTAATGAAATGTTACATGAAAGTTAAAGGTGTGGAGATAACAGTGAGGAGATCTCTTAAATTTTGTTTGTGACTTTCATATTTGTTTATTTTCATTCAGGTTGTTTCCAACTTTTCCTCAGAGTTCAGCTTTGGGGCTTGTTTTATCTGAATGTCATCATTTTTTAAATGAAACAATCCCACGGTCAAGTATCTTAGATGTTGAATACATGTTAGAGAAATTAAAGGTTTGATGATTGACTTCCATAGGATGATGTGATGATGGGAAAGATGGCATGTGACCTTTCTGAAGAGTTTGACAGTTAGTAGTCAGTTAAAGAAACAGTATGTAGGATTGTGGCTAAAACTGGTACAGCAATCACAAAACTTGTGGCTAAAACTGGTACTGCAATCACACAACTGGTGGCCAATGCACAAAATGACAACATAAACATCAGTTGAGGGCTGCAACTCCACTTTTTAAACGACAATTATTCTGGCCTGACCAGTTTTCAGTGATAGTATTTGAAATGAAAATGATTTCTTAATGTCTAGTGACATATCAGGGCCATTTTATGATTAATTGATATACATTTTTTTACATATTATTCCTTTAAGTGATACTCCAACCAAATATCAAAATTACCCCATGATTTACTCATCAATCAATCCAATATACATGTGTATCATCTTTCAGACAATGTCCTTGCTTTTCCAAGCTTATAATGGGAGAAAACAGAGAACAGTGAACAACTTCACACTTAAAGCCCAAAAAAGTACATTCTTCCTTCACAGAAGTAATCCACACGGCTCCAATGGGTTAATAGAGATCTTTTCCGTGTAATTGATGCGATATTGTGAGAAAAATATTAATATTTTAAACGTTATAAACTATAATAACTAGCTTCCGGTAACAACGGCATCTTGGACTCACTGCACAACATACCAACGTACATGGCAACGAATGCTAAGATGGTTCGAGATGGCGCCGTTACTAGAAGTTAATTATAGTTTATAAAGTTTAAAATATAGATATTTTTCTAACAAAATCACATTTCTTACCTGCAGAAGACCTTTATAAACCCATTAGAGCCGTGTGGATTACTTCTGTGAATGATGAATGCGCTTTTTAGAGTTTAAAGTCAGAAATTGTCCCCTGATCCCCATTGTCTCTCATTATAAGCTTAGAAAAGCAAGAACATTTACTGAAATACCTTGAAATGTGTTTGTCTAAAAGATGATGGACATATGCATTTTCAAATTGCCTAGGGTGAGTAAATTATGGGATAATTTGATATTTGGTTCAAGTATCCCTTTATTATGCTGTGTTTACACCAACTGCATTTGAGGTGTCAAAATTTTGCCGTCTAGTTTGCCGCTTGAACAATTTGAATGCATTTGCGCGTCTAGCGCGAAGTAGACGAGCGGAAAAAGCAAGCGTATGACGCGCGTCAGAGGCAAAATCCTCTTCTTGTGGGTTGTCTGTTTGCAAGATGGCTGATGTTGATTGTGCCTTTATCGAGAGAGTTACCGGTTTGTATTTGGTAACCTTACTATGGGGGTAAATAAACGGCGCGGGTCGATAAACGTCACGTGACTCAAAAGTGAAATGTGTATTTACAACTAACCAGGTTGCCCAATGTCCTCACTGACACAACTCCAAGCGAGGTCCTTTTTATTCCTGTCTCTATAGAAATAAGAACTTTTGTTCTACAGCTCCGGGTGACTGCTCACGGACAATATCAAGCGTTCCTTCATGGTGAATGAGTGACTCCGGGCGGGGCTGCCACCACAACAGCAAGCAGGCTCCTGATTGGTTAACGCGGCGCGAAAATCCGGCAAAGTTTAAATTTTTCAACTCGGGCATCAGCCGCAAATTCGCAAAAAGCACAAAAAGCACAATTTGCGCGTAATGCGCGTACCACGCCAGATGCGCAATTCGCGCAAACTAGACGCTCGAATGAGGCGAAATTGCATCTACCACGCAGCGCCAAACCCCCTAATTCGCGCCGCAAGAACTCCAGGCGCGAATTAGGGGGTTTGGCGCTGCGCGGTAGATGCAATTTCGACTCTTTTCATTGACTTAACATTGAAATCACTCGCGCTTGACGGCTCTACCGCGGCTGGTCTAAACGCAGCATGAGAGCGTTGTGCTAACTAAAGGTTGTGGGTTCGATTTCCAGGGAACTCATGTACTGAAAAGTATAGGTTAAATACATTGTAAGCCCTTTGGATAAAAGCATTTGCCAAATGCATAAATGTAAATGTTAAATGTGCTTGGACTCCATTCAATAAATATAGCAAACTTAACACAAATGCATTGATTAAGAAAGGAGCGCAGATGCAAAAGCTGCTAAATGCCACCTACATCAAAAATGAGATAATGATATTAATTAAATGCTCTCTGCACGTATTTTATGTTCATCAAATACTTTCGCTTCAAATCCACTTAATCTCGGCGTCAGGTGATTCAGAAATACTGCTTTGTTGGCAGAATCCATTACACTGTAAAGAAAAGATTAGTTGTTTTAACTTAAAAAAGTAAATGTCCGTGCTACCTTAAAAGTTTGGTAATTTAACTTAAAAATATTAGTGAACTCAAAAAAAGTTGGGTAAAATGTTGAGTTAACTTATATTTTTAAGTTGAATTAACTCAAATTTTAGGGCAGCACAAACACAATTTTTTTAATGTGTAAAAATAATCTTTTTTACAGTGTAAAAGTCTGATAAAATAGTCGGGTTTTGCATCTGAGCTCTCCATACGCAAAAAAAAAATAATAATAATAATAATAATAAACTTTACATAACTTATATGGTCTTCAAAAATTCAATTATGTATCCTTCATGGGCATTAATTATGTGATAGTGTGGAACTTATGAGAATCCAAAATAATTGGCACCAGATTTATATAAAGAGAATATTTAGCCGAATTATATTTATCACATCCAGTTTGTGCAGATTAAATTCACTGATTATTCATTTATGAAAGCATAACAAAGAAAAAACGAATTTTTTATGCAGTAACATAACTCTCTCATGTGTTGTGGCCATATATAATCGCAGGTGCTTTGTCCGGTGCAAAGCGCTGTGTGCGCAATAATATCCTATGAACCGATTCAGTCAGATAAAGAAGGCCGAGCGCTGTCTGATCTGTGTACGGCGCAGGAGTTTCCTATTGTTGCGAGTGATAAATGCTCTGTGTGATCCCTCCGGCTGTACGTTTGGTGTGTTCCCCGTTTGCCTCATAAACAACATTTTTGAGTGACCTTCAACGTGCCGAGCCAGCATAAAATATGCATTTAAAAGGAATTGCTGAAATAAATATAGGGGCCTAGGTGGAGATTGCTTCTTTTGTACCGAGTTAGGCATGTACATGCATCACTGTCTACACACGTGTGCCCGAGCCCGCTGCCCTTTCATTTGCAGCCAAATTAAGTGTGTTCAGCACATAAATAAATGCAACCTGCATGCCGCATGACAGTCGCAGCTGCTTATTACACCGCAGCTTTGTCACATCATTATCCGCACTTCCTGTAAACCACAGTGGAGAAACTACGGAGTACCTGAATCCTATCTTCACTTTCATCAGTGTATGTGTCAGTGTTTGAACAACTAGATCGCTGAAGAAAATGTGAGTGGTGCTTGCCAGGGCAAAACTCGTGTCACAAAATGTTACAATAATGTTAACGAGTCAAAAGAGCCCACTGACGTTTCACTACAATGTTCTGATGTAGAGATATAGGAGTTGCTTAATAGTTAAGTGCTCTGTTTATTTGCAAAGGAGTGAAGTGGCATCCACCAATGATTATACTCCATAGATCCAGGTTTGCCACATGACAGTTGCAGCTGCTTATTACACTGCAGCTTTATCAGATCATTATCTGCACTTCCTGTAAACCACTAAGATGTGTATGCGACTGCTAGTACCTGAATTCCGTCTTCACTTTCATCCGTGTTTGTCTACAGGCGCGACATCCGTCACAACACTGCGACCTGTTCTTTGGCCGTTATTGAGCACTTCAAATTCTGCACCTTCTCTTAATAGGCTTTGGGAATTGTGCTCGACCACTCGATGTAGATGGCTGTTTATACTTGAGAAATGTAATAAAGTTGGCAATTTTATAGGACTGTGATCCCTTTTGGAATGAAATTGAGTTTTCTAGACTCATCTCTTTTTTCACGGTGATTTCATTTTGTAGATGTGGTATGTTTAGCGCTAATGAAATGCATGTTAGGAGATGTCTCCTTTTGGCCCTGAGAGATGAAGATTACTGCTATTGAGTGACAGGATTGGTGTTACTACACTATATTGGTATTGTGTTTTGTCCTTCATCTGCAGACTGGCTAGACTCACGGCACACAAAAAGTGGATCTTTCATGGTTAAATTGGTATTAATTGAACACTTCCAAAATGTAATAATAATAAAAACTGTTATGTAGCTTTTATAATTACTGTAAGTCACATCTTTATTGAAGGATTGGTTATAAAGGTGTCTAAAATTATGTTCAATAAGTGCAGTAATGTACAGATTAGACTGTCGCCATGCTCCGCCTCCGTCGGATGAGTGACAGCCTCTGTAAAGTCAGCCGAAATGGCATGCAGCTGTTAATGTCAGCAAGAGTTTATGTCAGATAAAGGATTAATAATGCCATCAGTGTCTTTGTTTGCGTGCAGGAATATTTCATTACTCTTTAATGATGCCGCATGTCACAAGTGTAAACTTAATTGATATGTGTTTGGGAATTTAAAAACTCCCACACCAAAGAGGTTTTATGGATCACATTCTCTCACGAAAGTTAATTGCCAATATACTTTTATAACGTAACTGCTCAAATATACAACGTGTCTGAGAGAGATGGTGATTAAAGACCTGGTAAAACGCTTCTTCCTGATAATGTTCTCCGGCAGTTGGTTTTAATTTGTCATTATGACTGGTTCGACTGGGAAAATAGCAGAGCGATGCATTCACACGAATAAGTCGCTGGGTGAACGAGCAGTGACGCCGATGTCAGCATGTAACGCAGATAGTGAAGGTTTTAAAGGGACAGGTGTGCTACATGTGCTTGTTTAAGACATTTGGTGTTGGTGCCATGGCGGATTATGATGAGCTACAGAACATTTTATCTGTGTAAACATATGTGTCCCTGTGCATGAGTATGTACTCGTTGTATCTGTGTGTAATCATGGAGGTTTTGTGTTTTACTTTTGTAGCATTTTTTCTTTAACAAAACCATATGTGACCCTGTCTGAAATCCAGGCTTACGTCTCATAATCTAATAATGACATGGGGAGCATCAGAGTTTGATTGTCATTGATTTTAATCATAGATTTCAGACTTTGACATGACCTTGCTCAGTCAATATTAAAGATATCAAGGTTATATTTTCTCAGAAGTTTCTTTACATTATGCACAATGATTTGATGTAGAAAATCGTAAATCACAAAGAAATGACTTTAGCAGGGTTTTCACATAGCCTACTTTATTTTTAAATGGAATGTCTAAGGGGGCGTGCACACCAAGGCGTTTATGCCAGTGGCCGACGTATGTTTTCAATTTTTTCCAATGAATGCCCCATGCTTTTTAAAAACGCCTGCAGCTGGCAGGTTTTGTCTGCACTAAGTGCCGGCACACAGCGTTTTTCTGCTTTAACTTTGGGTACAACTCAGCTCGTCAATATCACTTCTCACTTGGCCGTCCAATCACAGTGGAGGAGGGGTGGGACAAATATCACAACAACCAACCGGCATGATCAACGAATGATAAACAAAGCAAAAGTATCATAGCTACCAAAGCACTTAGCTGAAAAAAGTCGGTGTCCGTCAGTTTTAAATGCTTTGGTGTGCACGCCCCTTAATGCTTTTTATAATAATGACTTATTAAAGGGATAGTTTAGCAAAAAATTTAAATTACCCCATGATTTATTTACACTCAAGCCATCCGAGATACATATGACCATCATCAAACTCAAGTTATTTTAGTGAGTGCCCTGGCTCTTCCAAGCTTTAGAACCATAAAAAACAGGGCCCACAACCAGTCCCTCCAGAAAAACGCGATTGTGCGATTGCACGATTTATTGCATAATCAGCCAAAGTCCGCATATTTATGCGGGGCCGCATTTTTTTCCAAATACAACGTACTTTCGCCGCATTAATTACAGATTTCCGCGCACAACATATGCGGGGCTTGCATGATTTTATAATCCCCGCATTTTCGTAGCAAAAAGTCACACATATTTGAAAGAAAGATGAAAAATGTTGCATTTACTTCACACAAGCGCAGCTATGTCCTCTGTTGCCATGGGAACGTTATGAAGTGACGTGATTATGTGACGTGAACATCATTGCAGCATTTGCAAGTTTCCGCAGGTTTTGCAAGTTCCGCAGTTTTCGCAAATTTCCGCAATTCCATCGCATAAATTCCATAAATATCCGGCATATTCCATCGCATTTTTTAAGAAAACGTGCCGCAAAATCGAGGATTTTTGCCCGCAACAATCGCGTTTTTCTGGAAGGACTGCACAACTTTCAAGTCCAAAAAAAGTGCATTCATCCTTCACAGAAGTAATCCACATGGCTCCAGGGGGTTAATAAAGGTCTTCTGCGGGAATCGATGTGATTTTGTAAAAAAATCGATATTTGAAACTTTATAAACCATAATAACTAGCTTCCACTAGCAGCCAATGCGCATTCACCAGAGTTTTCACCTGTATACCTCACTGGTAGAGCATTGCGTTAACAGCGCAAAATTGGGTTGGAACCCGGAGAACACACATACTGATAAAACAATGTATACCTTGTAATCAGCCAAATGCGTAAAATGTAAATGAATTTTCAATAATTGTATACTTCTTACATTTATAATGTTTATGGAACACTTTTTTTATTTGTTAACAATTAGTTAATGCATTAGCAAAATGTACTAACAATGAAAAATACTTCTACAGCATTTATTTATCTTAGATCATGTTAATTACGGCATTTACTAATACATTTATAAAATCAATCGTAACTGTTAACATTAATTAACGGACCTTGAACTAAGGCCGCATTTACACTGCCTGTTTGAAGTGACTCCATTCCGATTTTCCCCCTAAAGTGGCACAGATCTGATATGACCCACGGACGTATAAGCAGGAAAAAAACACATAAAATCGGATATTCTCCTATCGGTTTCAGGCCTTATTCATAAATTGGATGTGCATTCACGTCCGCAATGTAAGCTGACAGATCGGATATTCCCATTGCAAGATGTGTTGTGCGTCATTAAAAACGTGACGCTGGCAAATGACGTCAACTCAGGTGGACACCACCTGCAATCACATGACTCTTCTTAGCAGTGCAATGAAGATACGAGGACGTATTGCCTGCGACGATAATTAATGCGATATAGCCCAGCTTGTCAGCGAACTGTGGCTCTGTGTAGTAAATGCCACTCTATCTTAAAGCAGCTGAATGGCGATTTACTACTAATTATGGCACCAGCTTTACTGATGAAACACGAATGAGAATCCCCCGATATATATCGCCTAGCCCTATTTTGAACCCAGGGTACACACATACTGATAAAATGTACAGTTTAGCTTGTAATTCATGGTAAGTCCCTTTGGATAAAAGTGTCTGCCAAATGTGTAAAGGTTCTGGTGCAAGATAAAAATGAAAGAACAGCAGTTGATCTTTCGCTGAGAAACGACATATGTAAAAAACAGCCTTTTTCAAACAGAGCCAAATACAGCATAAATAGACATATTTAGCTAACAGAATAAATCACAAAAACTTTACAGAATGACATTT
Organism: Misgurnus anguillicaudatus; assembly: GCF_027580225.2. Taxonomy (NCBI): domain Eukaryota; kingdom Metazoa; phylum Chordata; class Actinopteri; order Cypriniformes; family Cobitidae; genus Misgurnus; species Misgurnus anguillicaudatus. The sequence continues at coordinate 12,071,585 of NC_073356.2, forward strand.
TGCCTTTTGCATGCGTCTCTCCTCACGCAGTGCCATTTGCCGCAGGTTGAATTTGTGGCCTTCAGATTATTTGATTATTACATTCACTGGATTTGAGGTATATGTTTAAGCTTTTCAGTGTCTTACTGTAAGTAGAGAAGCTATACATTTTTCTTTTCATGTGAAGTATATAGTTAATGTCTTGTGCACCTACATGCACGACTACACACAAAGCCTCATTCTCTAGTAGAAAATGACATATGAAACACCTTGGGTTATGTGAATGGAGGTTATTACTATGGCCCGTGACAGCAGGGAGCGAGGGAGAAAGTGAATAATAGAGATGCATTAGACAAGCAGGGCCAGAGAGAAAGGGTCACTATGAAAGAAGAAACTTTAAAGAGGTCGAGGGGTGGGTGCACAGAAAGATAAGAGGCTGATAATAGGGATGTGTAAGGAGAAGAAGAACCAGCCTGGGCATGGCTGATCTCCTGATCGTGCGAGTTATGTATCCCAGCATCCCCTCTAAATCCCTCCGCCCCCTTTAGGCTGTCAGCAGGCCATCTCCGATCTTCTTAGGGGCCTAACTGAGCTTTAGCGCTGACGTGGAAAGCTCACACCAGCTGATTGCTGTGAATTAGGGAGTTCGCTCCTAACACCCCTCACTGCTACAATCTCGACGACAGCTGCGATGACATCCGCCCACTGACAGCCCACCGTTAGCCGTCATCAAGCCCTGAAACTTAATGTTAACTCAGTGTGCGGCTGTAACCTAGGAAGCGGACAGCTGTTGTGGGTTTGCATTTACTTTGTACTGTATGTACGCTGTGTACATATGTTAGGTGTACAGGGTTCTCTCTGTGAGTGCATGCCGATAGCCCGTTTCTTCTCACCTGGTTCAACATGTCACATGTGGATTATAAAAAATCACTGGCTTATGCAGGCTGCTTTTACACCACCTTTTACAGATCCAGAAGGAAAGAGAGAGGGAGAGAGAGAGAGAGGCTCACCTGCCAGTATACTCCCTGTTCATCACTTTCTTGAGTTGACTCATAACTTGCCTTGACTACCAGCATAAGGGGTTAAGCCCATGGGTTGTGGTCCAGAGATAAAACTGTGACCCAGCTAACCCACCATATGTTTCTAGGCCTAATACATTTTGCTCACAACAGCCTTGTACAAAAGTGTGGGCTAATTCATAAAACTTTTCTCTAATTATCTAACATTATGACATATTCTCTTATGGAGCTAATAAAGTCCAAAATCAAATTTATGCTGTTTTAATAACTTATATTGGGGTAACGCAGAATGGAGCACATGAAATTTTCTAATTTCAATCACCGGGGGCTTTTAAATTACATATACATACAAAATTGGTAATGTTAACATCAATCATTTCTGCAGTGGAAAACAATGCAGCAGAAAACAATTGTGAAACTTCTTTCCACCTTGTCATTATTGCCCCAAGTGACTATTTGATAGATGCATCACGCAGTGATTGAGTTTCAGCCATGCGTCAGATTAAAAGTAAGCCTGCTTTAATACTGTATGTGGGCTTTTTGAAATTCTATATTAGGTATGCATTATGCCGATATAATAAATAATTGCTCATATTCAGAGTATACAGATTATCATCTTTGCTGCTACCATGACCAATACCCCATTCACAATACAAGTGACATCCAGCGACAAAGCAACGCAATCCCATTCATTTTAATAAAGAATTTGCAATTTCCGAGTGACTCGAGCAACTGTTGGCGACCGGATGGGGCGAGTCCAGCAACGCGGAAAAGTTGAATAACCCTTAAAAGGATAGTTTACTTTAAAATGAAAATTCTGTCATCATCCACTCATCCCCATGTTGCTCCAAACCTGCATGAACTTCTTTTCTCTGATAAACACAAAAAAGATACCCTGAGAAATGATGGCAAACACACAGCAGCAAGCGACCACAGACCTCCACAGCAGGAATAAAAAAATATGATGGAATTTAATGGGTACCGTCAACTGTGTGCTTACCATCATTTATCAAAATATTTTCTTAATTTATCACAATACTTCCAAAATATTTTTTCCTACTATGGAAGTCTATGGTCACTTATTGCTGTGTGTTTACCATCATCTCTCAAAATATCCTCTTTTGTGTTCATCAGAAAAAAGAAATTCATACAGGTTTAGAACAACATGAGGATGAGTAAATGATGACAGAATTTTCATTTTAAAGTGAACTATCCCTTTAACTCATTCCCCGCCATTGACGAGTTATCTTGTCAATTAGGAGAAAACATTTGCATGAAAAAACGTGTGCCTGGTATCGTTTTATGGTGCTCTTACCCAATTTCTTAGCCAAAATGTTTTTATTTTACACTTCGTGTATGTTTTGATAATCGTTCTGAATCTGATCTCTAACAAAATTGCTTCACAAAAATGCAATTATTTAAGATTTTTGCTTTCATTTGATATATTTGTATGTTTATATATTTTTAGAAGAGGCTAGCAGGGAATGAGTTAAACTTTATGCAAATGATGAGTGACTTTCGGGAGCGACTGCCAATGGAGGGAAGCAATGGTGTTCACGTCATCCATTTTTGTATCAACATTGACTAAATGGCCAAGCAGTATTGAAGAGTTTTTTATTTTTATTTTTTTTAGTAGCATCTAGCAGTAAGACTGTAAATTGCAACCAATGGCTCAGTCCAGCTCACCCCTCCCTTTCGAAACAATACATGTAGTGCAACTACGGTAGCCGCCACAGGACAAACACGTCATCGTCTGAGACAATACAGTGACAAAACATGCTCTATAGAGCAGTTTGTCCATTTAAGGCTACTGTAGAAACATGGCGGCGAATTCCATGTAAGGGGACCCGCAGTGTATGTGGATTAAAACATTGAACCTTATAATTCATACACCACTGATAATATAGTTATGTACACTCTTAAAACGAATGTGTTAAATTAACACATCTTGTGTCTAGTTAAGGACAACACACCTAGTGTGTTGTCCTTAATTTAACACATCTCTGTGTTATTTTTAGAACAACACACTTTGTGTTGTTTTAACACATCTTGTGTTGTCCCTTTTATTTATATGAACTCTAAATCAGCACGAAATGACACATAATGTGTTAAAATTAACACATAATGTGTTAAATAGTTTAACACAAAGCAATGTGTTAAAAAGATGTGTTAATTTAACACATTCGTTTTAAGAGTGTATATTATATTGCATTTCTGTGAAGAGATCTTTCTAAAAGTTACACAATGCACCTCTAAATATACCAAGATTAACATAAACATTACCATTAACATTACTTTTCAGTACCATTTTCAGTATTTAGTACCATTTCTAATGCATTTCTGGCTCATTTTAAAGCAAATTCACAAATTAATTTGAAATTAATTAATTATACTGTATACATTATATAATGCATGTACATAATAAGTAACTGTAATTAAATTACATAAAGAGTATGAAACCCTTGCTCCTGATACACCCGCCAGGAACGTCTTCGAACTGGGATGAAAAAAGAAAATGAACAAACATCCGCACATGGCAGTTTAAGGATAATCCAACATTTTTTGGTTATGATGACTGAGCAGTGAACCATATATCCAAATGAAAGAGTACAGTAATCCTTTCGTCCTCTTTCCAAAAAAATCATTAAAAAGCAGTCGCTCTAGGTTTAGCGTCAACTCTATCTCTTTTCCCTCCATTTCCCTTTTCCATGATGGGATGGAAACTTTAAGTGGAGTACACATGCCCCAGATCATAACTGGCACAGGTGCAAGGAAATGTACTCAGTTTATGCGTGCATTCGCTTACTGTACTGTAAGACTGTGCGTGTGTAGTGTAATTGAAATACCTCAGAGGGCCTCTGGTATGCTTTCTAATAGTGGCACAATTAACATGAAAGTGGCTCTCAAATTCCACAACCAGCCGTCCAATCTGCTCCAAAATCTAAACCTTTCCCAGAGACAGAGGCCATTTACTAAACACATGTTTTTCTAAGTCTCTCTCTCTCCTCAGCTCCCTCTCTCTCTCTTTTCGACAAACTCCCACAATATTGTTCAATAGGCCCATCTAACTTGTGAATTGAAGATCCATTTTTGTCGTCCCACCTTTACGGCGCGTGTGAGCATGTGTTCGAGCGTGTGTGTCTAATGGCCTCCGCTCCACTGGGCAGGCAGAGATGGAACCGTGATGTCATTTGTTTTGATGTCATAAATCGATGGGTTCGAGTCTCCCAGGGGCTTCGGCTGTTCCCGCAGCTTGACGGCAAATTACATCACAATCTCATCGCTCACCCACAGACTTGCATTTTTCAGTCACAGCTCTTTCAAATTCGTATAGACTCAAAATAGGACTGAAAATCTCACACCGTATCAATCTTTATCAGTTTAAATGTCGCTGAAGCTGTATCAACATCTGACGTGATCTTGTGAGATCTAAGTGTAAGTCTTAACTAGATGCTTTTCAGTTCTAGTCATGCTGTGCACTACGTAATACCTTTAGTAACTATTTAACAAGGCGGCTAATTAATTGAAATTCATACAAATTTGTCATCTCGTAAAATATTTATGATTTGCTGTGATATAAAACACGACATACAGTATAAGCATTATATAAAGCAGGGGTGCTCAATCCTGCTCCTGGAGATCGACTGCAGAGTTCAGGTCCAACTCTAATCAAACACACCTGCCCTTAATTTTCAAGTGATCCTAAAGACCTCGACTGCATCCAATGATGCCTTCGGAGGCAGCATTCCAAAGCAGGAAGGCATCAAGGCACGTACGTATCCAATGTTTGGTTTACTTCCTGTCTCCTGAGATATCTTCATCGTCTTGTCCCACAATTCTATGCGTGGACGTGCACAGGGAATGTGATATGTCTAGCCTGGTCGAGTTTGAATAAATAAAATAGCGGCCAAGCAAGTGGCTGGAGCACAAATTTAGTATAAATAACGTTTTATTTTCAAATACGAATTTCTTGCTAGAAATGCAATCAAAGTGAGGTAAACTTTATTTACACTTAATTTGTGCTCCAGACAGTTTCTTTGCCGTCATTTTATTTTTTCGACCTTGACCAGGCTCGACCAATCACCTTTCCCACGTACAACCATGCATAGAATTGTTGGACAAGTTGATGAAGGTATCTACACATGTTGGTGCGCACCGTGGTGTGGCCTTGGAGCGCATCAAATTATATTGTATCATTTTTCAGTTAGTGCGGTCCGTGTTCACATATGTTGTTCTTACCGTACTCGAAACGCCACACCGTACACCATGTGACAATGGTCAGCGCTGTCATTGGCCTCTGACAGCTCTTACCATTTCATGACCACCCCCCATGTTTCCACAACAACCAGCCTGACAGGAAGAGCGAAAGCTAGCAAGATATGTAGATAAACGATGCACATCTTTGCGAAGTTTTTTTTGCTTTAACTCGAAATAGCGCAACTGTTCTATTAAAAGCCCTTCTCACGGAGCCATCACTATTTTTGTGTATGGAGGACAGCTATCATTTATAAAATCATCAGCTCAAACATCCAGGAGAGAGTCACGGCGGAAGCCCAGTAGCTCAAACATGTGGAGAACTTCCTGTATTTGGTTCGGCCCGAGGTCGAGCAGCGTTCACACAACAGATGGGGCGCACAAGAGTGTGGCTGTTGTGTTCACACTGACCCAAACGAACCGTTCTCGGACCGACACCTCATTCGGGCCGACCTAAACAGTGTATGTGTGAAAGCACCCTTAGGAGACAGGAAGTAAACCAAACAATTTATTTGATCTTCATGCCCTTGAATTTTAGAGATTTTAGAGATTAGATTAGCTGCTTAAGGTGTATTTGATTTGGGTTGGAGAACTTTGCAGGACAGTCGATCCCCATGAGTAGGATTAGGCACCCCTGATATAAAAAAATTCACAAAGATGTTATTTTTCCTCTAAGGATAATTCCTGTGTGGGTTAAAAGACCTTGCCATGCCGGTCACCAGGGGATCCGTTGCTTAAGGCCTGCGGTAAGTACATTCAACAATCAGTATTCAGAACTGATGGCCTGCACATCCCGTTTCCTGTTGTGTTTGTTTTCAGCCCAGGGTTTGTTGGATCCCCAAGAGCCATGCCAATATATTCTGAGTTTTAAAAGATTTAGACTTTAGGCATTTCAGCAGTCTGGAAGTGTGCAGTATGCTCAAGGCCTGGACACCTATTCGTACTGCTTGTCTGTTTTACACACATACCCAGGGACAATAATATGAAATTTGTAAGACTTTCTAATAATTAGGCAAGGTTTTTGATAAATGCGCATTCACTTAATCCAACTATGTTTTCTGTTTTATTTTTGTTGGCATCTGCAGCATGCCCCATCCTCAAGAAAAACGAATGGATTATTTTCATAATGTCTATGCCTTCTGTCTATGATTGTTGACCTTCAAAGCCTGCTGCATGCTCTTCGGAGCCCATTGAGTTCCTGTTATTATTTGCTATAAACAGTCTGGTTGGATTAAGGTTTATACTGAGATTGAGACCTACAGGGCAGAGGCAGTACTGTCCAGACCTTTAGCTCGAACTACTCAGAAACAGTTGTCCTTTTGTGTAAACTTTGATAAGCAATTCCATTTCACTGGCTCTGAATGTTTTTGCTTAGTGGTTTAGATAAGGACAGATGATGGGAAGAAACATTTATATGCAAACACGCTTTGACTGTCCCCCAACAAAGGTTAGATTTTAGTTCAACTTGCCTGAGAATTTCAATCGTACACTGTCAGAAAATAAAATGGTCCCATGCTGTCATTTGGGGCAGTACCCTTTAAACCTCTGTAGGTGCAAAGATGTATGTTTTGAAAGGGTGCCACCCCGGTGACAGATACAGTAAGGACCATTTTCCTAAAAGTGTACCTCTCAGAGATTTTGTAACTTTACACTCACTAATTTTACAATTCGAGCAACATTTCTAACAGACTCAACTGTCTCTAGCAGTCTAAAATTGTATAAAAATGTGTGTTCCCTTGTGACCTTTTGCACTGCTTATGCAATGCGCTACAAATTAAGCAACAGGAACACTAGTTTCGTTTTAATTTCTAGAGAAATCAGTTCAAGCTTACCTGTGGAAAGAGGTCTAAAAAGAACTACTCTCATTCCCAACAAATGGTCAATCACGGAATTGATTGAGTATTGAGTGACTTCAAATATTACAGTCGCGAATACAGGTTTAGAATGATGGATCTCATTGAGAGAAAGAAAGATCGAAACGTGACCCCTGACTTGAGAAGATTGCATCTGTTCAGCATATCGCCGTTCAGTTTAAGGTCGAAAAAGGTCACGTGAAAAACGACTTTTGAAGAAAGAAAGGGAGATGACAAGTAAGAAAGAAGCTTCTTTCTTTTAATGAGAGTATTGCAATTCATTCCCAGCCAGAGAAAGAAGGTGCATTCCTCCTGGGCAATTCAATGTAACTCCACTCAAATCTGATATTGCTGTTGTGAAAGGAGATATTGTTTTCCTCTAGGCACCTGTGACCCAGCGGCTGACAAGTGCTAAAAGAGAAACGTGGTCAAACTTACATTGTGTATCATGAGATGAGACGAGATGAATGGAGAGGTGAGGATTCAAGAGACAACATTGCAGAGCATCAGTGCACTCTTGAGAGAGTTCCTATTAGCAATCTCACTTTGAGTCTAGGTATCCTTATATGCTGCTCTCTCCCTGGATGACCTTATCATCCCAACTTTAATAGTTGTGCAAATGGCCGCCTGCCAGGATACTATAAGGGGGATCTGATTCACTGGCCACGCTACCTAGGTGGTCTAAGTTGTATTTCGTTTCGCTCCATGCAGGATAACCACAAACACACACATGCATTGTACAGAATCATCTGAATCAGAAGTGTCCCAGAGGGTTCTTCTTGTTTGGAAAGTCTGAAGGAGAGTGAGGAAAAGATACATTACCCGTTTGTTCATGGGCGAGGCTAGCCCCTTTTTAGGGGTGCTTCAGCACCCCTAAAAAAGAGCTCAGCACCCCTAAAACTTGGAGCAAGAAATTTATTTATTCTAAAATTTTCGTTCGTCTTTGACAAGGTTAAATAATGTCCAAAACATACTCCTTAGTTTGTGGTTTAAAATGTATTTGTTAAGGTAGAAAATGAAAACCTCCCCGCTTAGCAAATGGTTTCACCCTCTTCTACTTATCTGTACCTGCATCGCTTAGCCCGACCGTCATTCAGCGCGAAACACACGCAGAGTGAGAGAATCAGCTTGTGATGCAACTTTTTTGTTCAAATCTTACAAAATGTTTACGTTATGTTTATAATGAGCGAGTACATCACGAATCAATCTTTCAAGCCGTGTTTTTGTCTTATACTGAATCACCTTGGTACACGTATAATAAGTGTTTATTTTCGGATTATTTTAGTCTGGCGGGTACCCGCGCGCTGCGGAGTAGCACAGTACCTGTGTGACTTGTCCATAGACTTAAACGGAGAGAAGTAGCGCCGGTTACAATGTTCTTCCGCAAGACGCATGCAGTTTTGTGCGTCTCAGTGGGTAGTTGCATACGTGTGCCTTCGTTGTTAAAGTTTATTGTATGATTTATCGTTAATTTGAGACTTATTTTAACAATCGGGAGTCATGTAAACATGACGTCACATGCATCTTTTCTGGTCAGTCGTCATGAAAACATGGCGTTTGGAACAGAGTGAAAACAAACTACATATCACTGTGTATACCGGTAAGTTATGTGTGAAATCACTAACTGTCTGACTATCAAACTAGACAATAAATATTTTTTTAGTTTGTCACATGTAGATTAATATGAAGGGGATAACGTTTTAACCCTTAGTGCAGGAGTCACACACAAGTGTTTTGTTTTAGACATATAGTAAAAGTTATGGTTCAATTAAAGGACTTTTAAAAGAAAAGCTGCAAATTAACAAACTATTAATAAACCTACCATATGTTGTAGGCATAAAAGTTATAGATTAGGAGATTTGTCATTTTGACAAAGGCTTAAAACGATACACTGTATATAAAACCATACCCACACTGCTGCTGTAGCCCACCTTTTGTCCTGAGACTTTAATATGGCATTAATGGCAAAAAAAGTGCTAGCTCGCCATTAATTAGAAATAAAAAGGTTGGCAAAAAATTGCATCTCAAAACTCATCAGATTGATGCTTTAAAATGTGTAATTTAAAAAAAATTCTAAGGGGGAGCATGCTCCCAGACCCTAGAGGGGTAATATTCTTCTCATCTTTTCACCCCTGACCCGTTTTCATGCCTGAAAGGTCTCCAAAAAAAAAAAAAAACTGGATTTTGGAGTTAGTTGAACCAATGTTAAAATTATAATTATTTTACAAAAGACATATTATTGGTTTCTGTCATAGACTGTAAAAAAGATGGACGACGCCTGTTCGCTCTCTTCCATTGGTGAAAAGTGAAGCCGCCAGTGTCCCGTTATGGCGCTGACATCTTGGGTCTTGAGTCTGCGCAATAGCGATTTCGGGACCAGTCATGCGCAGTAGTGAGCAGGAAGGGAAGGCGCGAAGTCAAAACCCCGCCCTCGCTCTCGTAGAATGCGCATATCACACGATATCACAGCTGTCAATCATGACGTGACACCACCGTTTTAATATCATTAAATAACTAACTAAACACAAACCTATATTAAAAACAAACATTTGAATTTACATCAGCGTGATAAAAACTACAGTAAATGACAGAAACCAGCTTCGTAAAAAAGATAATTGAAGTGTAATTAATTTTTTTAGTTGGTCTCAAGTCCCATTGAATAACATGGGGAGGCGGGCTTTATGACCTATACTGGGACCGGTCACTGGGGGGCGATCGAGACGTTTTGGCTTCACTTTTCAGGGCTTGTGCGGCACGCTTGGTTTCTGTAGGAAAAAAGAGTTAGTGGTGGCAGCGGAGCTCATTGGGTGCTCAGCACCCCTAAAGCTCTAACCCTAGAATCGCCTCTGCGTTTGTTGTTCCAAAAAAACCCAGTATTTTTATATTACACTTTTATATAAACTTGCTTTCTAATGCTCAAGGAACCTGGGTGTCTAATTATATTAAACTAACTTTGCCTTCATGTAGAAAAAGTTTAGATGTCTACTGCTAAATCTGATCGAGGACAGCAAACGCTCATATCAATAATACAATTTTTACAAGGTTGTTGATTCATTAGTACCACCAAATTCTTACATTGTTGTACGATTTGCCTTGACGTGATGTTAAAAGGTTAATGGTGGGTTTTCGTTTTTTTTTTTACGATAATCATACGTTTTTGCATGTGTAACTTCGTAGGAATTCATACGAAATTAGCCAATTCGTGAAATATGTATCTGTAATCTGAAACACATTTGTATATTTAAAGGGACCTATCCCTTCAAAGGTTTTTAGCTAATTAAAAAAAACTCTACACTGTAAAAAAGATTTGTTTCTTCAACTTAAAAAGTTACGGAGCCCCTAAGGGCACATGGAGCAAAATTAAATAAAGTTAAGTTTAGTTAGATTTTTTTAATTTCTAGTTTCACATGCGCACGCGACAGTTTCACGTGCACACATGAAACTTTCGCTTGCGCACGGGAAACTAAACTTTTAAAAGAAATTCTGCACATGAAGGTTTTGTGTGAGCACATGAAAGTTTCACGTGAGCACTTGAAACTAGACTTCCAATGTCACCTTAGAGGCTCTGTAAAAAGTAAGTTACCTGGTTGGCTTAATTTTTTTTGTTAATTCAACTAAAAAAATATTAGTTAACTAATTCTGTAAAAAAATACTTTTAAAGTTGCATTAACTTAACATTTTAAGCCAACCATGTAACTTACTTTTTTAAGTTTAACAAGTGTATAATTTTTAAGACTTTTCTAAAAGGTACCTTTTATTTTAAATTTTAAGCCAGCAAGGTAAAGTTAAACCAACTCTTTTACAGTGTAGACCTCACAATATATCCCATCATCAGACAATCATTATACAATTTAATAGTTAAAGGTCACCTATTGTCCGATTCACGGTTTTCTTTTGGTGTGTGTGTGTGTGTGTGTGTGTATTAGTACATTTTAACAATATGCAAAAGGTACAAACCCCAAAGTAAACGATGATGTGCGTTATCATCTCCAATGTAAATCTCTTTCCTTGGACTACAACAAACACACGGATTGTAGGCAACAGTTTGCTTCCTGGGATTGGTGATGTAGACAAGACCGACATTATCATAATTCTTCCCGCTTAGGACTCACAACCTGTAAGTTAACTCCTGTTAGCAACTGAATCTTTCAAACATGGTAAGAAGTGTCACATTTCCGTCTGATGTCAGAGGTATTCAGACCAAACACAACGTACAGATTAACTGGCCATAAGGGATATGTTTTAATTGATGAGTTTTGTACCAAATCCGTGAGTTTTAGGAAGATGTACGGTATGTGGATAATAATGTGTTTTTGTAACCATAAACCACGCAAACACATTGTATTATACCAAATACACAAAATAACGTTTTTAGCAATGAAATAGGTGCTCTTTAAACAATATTTTATAAACACAAAAGGGGTGGGGCTAGTAAAAAAAACTTTTCTGAGAAGTTCTGTGGGTTCGACTTCTGCTAACTTATGGGTGCACAAGACGCTATACCGTAATTATTCTCAACTGACTTCATAATATATGGCTGTTGTCAAGGTAAAGTGCTACACATTTTATATCCGTTATTGCATTGATGAAACTAAACCCCACGTGGCTGTTCAGAATCATGGGAAATATATATATATGACGGTCGTTCCTAAACATCATCACGATACTGTTGGTAATTACTGTACAGATACCGTGTGGGACATTTCACGCTTTATGAATAATGAAGATTAAAATGAGATTGGATATGTCTTTATGGCTCCCATGAATCAGCCTGTATCCAGCTGTTTGTAGTGTAATCTGAAATGTTTAATTCATCGGGAAATAGATTCGTGGCTGAGATATTACTCATTATCTTTGATAGAGTGACATTTCACTGGTTGTCAGATTTTAACGGCCCTCGTTTCTGATTTTAGATGCATGCGTAGATCTCCTCTCAGTCACGCATACACGATAAAACAGGACCTCATTACTTAATTAAAGCTGAGCGTATTCATTAAGTAATAGCTTTCATGGCATTAATGGTGATGTGCTGCCCTTGTATTCCCTGCTGTTATCTTGCAATGCTTATGATGTTCGCCTGGATGTGTGGGAACTTGCAATAGTGACACAGAGATTTTGTCAAGCCACACCTCATCCCTCCCCTAAACCAGACCCACTCAGTTCTCATCTGACTGACATGGCCAGACCGCAGATAATAATTACTGCCATCAGGACCCCATTTTCATTGATGTCTAAAAAAATGCATTTCAGCACGTCTAGAATTCATAAACCTGTTGGTGAGGCACTCGGGGCGTCTGTACGTTTTGTTTAAATTGGATGAAAAATAAAGTATCGACTGGGATATTGATCCGCTCGACGTTCCTGCAGGTTATAGTGCTCTATATGTACGCCTCTGTATACAGCTGTAAATGAGCTTTGTTGCGCTGGGCGTCCGCTCCACCATCCTCAGCACATTACAATGAGTGCACGGGGCGGGGGTCACATACGAGGCGGCTTCGCTGTGCTCACGGGAGGCGCTCGGAGAGCTTACTTTAACAACCTGGACTCCATTAGCTGCTGACATTTCATGCCTTTCCTCCTTCACATTTTTCAAATTTGTTATCTCTCTGTCTCTCTTTGTCCTTAGAGTATGTGTCTGCATAGTGGTCTGTTTGAATAATCCAATTAAGAGGTACATAAAGGTTAAATGCTTTTTCAATTTTCTTTATTACATTACAGCAATAATTCACCAAAAAATTTGTATGCTTACGGTAATGTTGTTCCAAGGCCGTGTGAGTTTTTGTCCTTCTTGTAACACATTTTTTTTAAGTTTTCAATTGAATGATGTCAAATAATGTGACGTACCAAACAACAGCTGTTTAACCAACTTAGTCGATTACATTTAGATGCAAGTGCAACCAACCGAATCATCAGCTTCTATTTATAGCCACAGGACTGAAATCCTGTTAAGTAAGTTTCCTTTAAGCAAATAATGCTGGTTTTGCTATCATATTGAAAACTCATGTTGTCAGCGATATGCTGTTATTCGCAACTCACGCTGACGCTTCCCTGAGTGTGACCTTGCGTGCATCTGCCAAAGTGTGTCTGTAAACTGTTTGCTTTCTCCTTACAGGGGGTCTTCATTCGCTAATGCGCTGATGACATCTGACACATCAGTGATAGGATTTGGACCTCGTACGCTGGATTAGCCCCATTTGGTTAGTATGGCATTATTCCATGATGAGTCCTGGGAGCCCACCAGCTGATGTCCTGCTGCCTGAATGTGTACGCATGAATGGAATAAAGTTGGATACTGATGCATATTCCTCTAACCTTGCTGATTCTAACCTTCTGATCTATCTGTCTGTCTGTCGGTGTGTCTATCAAAATGTATGTCTTGTTAATAAGGTCTGAGATAAACATGTATGAGTTAAAGGTTTTGTTTACATAACTCATAGGACACCTTGTCTGTCTGTCTATCTATAGTATATGTCTGTTTATCTGTCTATCTTTCTTTCTGTCAGTCAGTCTGTCTGTCTGTCTCTCTGTCCATCTGTCTGTCTCTCTATCTGTCTATCTGTTTGTCTGTCTGTCAGTCAGTCTGTCTGGCTCTCTGTCCGTATGTCTGGCTCTCTATCTGTCTATCTATAGTATATGTCTGTCAGTCTGTCTGTCTATCTGTCTACAGTATCTATATGTTTATCTACCTGTCTATCAATCTGTCTGTAGTGTCTGTTTGTAGTATCTGTCTGTCTACAGTATCTGTCTGTCTACAGTATCTGTCTGTCTATCTGTCTGTTAATAGTATCTGTCTGTCTGTCTGTCTGTCTGTCTATCTGTCTGTCTATAGTATCTGTTTGTCTATAGTATCTGTTTGTCTGTCTGTTTATAGTGTCTGTCTGTCTGTCTGTCTGTCTGTAGTATTTGTCTGTCTATAGTATGTGTCTGTCTATCTGTTTGTTTATAGTATAGTACTGTCTGTCTAGTGTCTATCTGCCTGTCTATAGTATCTGTTTGTCTGTAGTATCTGTCTGTCTATAGTATGTGTCTGTCTATCTGTCTGTTTATAATGTCTGTCTATCTATTTGTCTGTCTGTCTGTCAATAGTATCTGTCTGTCCGTTTGTCTGTCTATCTGTCTGTCTATAGTATCTGTCTGTCTGTCTGTCTGTCTGTCTGTCTGTTTATAGTATCTGTCTGTCTGTCTGTCTGTCTGTCTGTTTATAGTATCTGTCTGTCCGTCTATCTGTCTGTCTGTCTATAATATCTGTCCATCTGGCTGGCTGTCTAAAGTATTTGTCTGTCTATAGCATGCGTCTGTCTATCTATCTTTTTATAGTATATTTCTGTCTGTCTGTCTGTTTGTTTGTCTGTCAGTCTATAGTATTTGTCTGTCTATCTGTCTGTCTGTCTGTCTGTCTGTCTGTCTGTCTGTCTGTCTGTCTGTCTGTCTGTCTGTCTGTCTATCTATCTATCTATCTATCTATCTATCTATCTATCTATCTATCTATCTATCTATCTATCTATCTATCTATCTATCTATCTATCTATCTATCTATCTATCTATCTAAATGTCTGTCTGTCTGTCTGTCTGTCTGTCTGTATGCATCTGTCTATCTTTCTGTTTATAGTATCTGTCTTTCTATACTATCTGTCTGTCTGTCTGTCTGTCTGTCTTTCTACAGTATCTATCTATCTATCTATCTATCTGTCTGTCTGTCTGTCTGTCTGTCTGTCTGTCTGTCTGTCTGTATGTCTGTCTATCAGTCTGTCTTTCTGTCTGTCTGTAGTGTCTGTCTGTCTATAGTATCTGTCTGTCTGTCTGTCTGTCTGTCTGTCTGTCTGTCTGTCTGTCTACAGTATCTGTCTGTCTATCTATCTATCTATCTATCTATCTATCTATCTATCTATCTATCTATCTATCTATCTATCTATCTATCTATCTATCTATCTATCTATCTATCTATCTATCTATCTATCTATCTATCTATCTATCTAAATGTCTGTCTGTCTGTCTGTCTGTCTGTCTGTCTGTCTGTATGCATCTGTCTATCTGTCTGTTTATAGTATCTGTCTTTCTATACTATCTGTCTGTCTGTCTTTCTACAGTATCTATCTGTCTGTCTGTCTGTCTGTCTGTCTGTCTGTCTATCAGTCTGTCTATCAGTCTGTCTTTATGTCTGTCTATAGTATCTGCCTGCCTGCCTGCGTGCCTGCCTGCCTGTCTGTCTACAGTATCTATCTGTCTGTCTGTCTGTCTGTCTGTCTGTCTGTCTGTCTGTCTGTCTATCTATCTATCTATCTATCTATCTCTATCTGTGTTTTTATGTCTGTCTGTCTGTAGTGTCTGTAGTGTCTGTCTATAGTATATGTCTGTCTGATCTATCTATCTGTCTGTCTGTCTGTCTGACTGACTGTCTGTCTGTCGGTCTGTCTATAGTATCTGTCTGTCTATCTGTCTGTCTGTCTGTCTATAGTATCTGTCTGTCTGTTTGTCTGTCTATCTGTCTGTCTATAGTGTCTGTCTGTCTGTTTGTCTATCTGTCTGTTTATAGTATCTGTCTGTCTGTCTGTCTGTTTATAGTATCTGTCTGTCCATCTGTCTGTCTGTCTATAATATCTGTCTGTCTGGCTGGCTGTCTATAGTATCTGTCTGTCTGTCTGTCTGTCTGTCTGTCTGTAGTGTCTGTCTATAGTATATGTCTGTCTGATCTATCTATTTGTCTGTCTGTCTGACTGTCTGTCTGTCTGTCTGTCTATAGTATCTATCTGTCTGTCTGTAGTGTTTGTCTATAGTATATGTCTGTCTGATCTATTTATCTGTCTGTCTGTCTGTCTGTCTGTCTGACTGTCTGTCTGTCTATCGGTCTGTCTTTCTGTCTGTTTATAGTGTCTGTCTGTCTGTCTGTAGCATCTGTCTGTATGCATCTGTCTATCTGTCTGTTTATAGTATCTGTCTGTCTATCTATCTATCTATCTATCTATCTATCTATCTATCTATCTATCTATCTATCTATCTATCTATCTATCTATCTATCTATCTATCTATCTATCTATCTATCTATCTATCTATCTATGTCTTTATGTCTATCTGTCTCTCTACAGCAGTGTTTCTCAAACTGGGGGCCGCAAGATGGTGCCAGGGGGCCCCCATTTTATACAAATTTATCATGAATTTTGTGTAATTAAACCTAAAAAAAATAAGGCTACTAACCAACAGCACTACTTTGTATAATCAATTGTTTTGTTTAATTAAAATGTTACGTTTTAGAACTGTGTTTTGGCATAAATTTTCTTTTGGGGGGGGGGGCGCGAAGGAATACACCATACACAAGGGGGGCCGCACGCTGAAAAAGTTTGAGAACCACTGCTCTACAGTATCTATCTATCCATCCATCCATCCATCTACTGTATCTATGTGTCTATCTATCTATCTTACCGCAGGAAGGCCTACACCAATACACTAATAAACCTTAAATTGAGTGGTGGTCTAATAAATTTGTTAAGCACTGTACTGTATATTTATTTATACATTTATTTATCATCTTATAATATAAAATGTATAAAATTGTGTTGTCCAATGTTTTGATATGGGTAGCACATTCATCTTGCCTGTGCATCAACTGCATGTTTAAATACGCTCATATAGTGTGTTGTAATGTGAGCGCAGTCAAAAAAGCACATTGCAGCACAACATTTCCCTTTATGAATCAGTTTCACGGCCTATCTATAAAACTGTGTGATATACAGGATTTGCACCTGCAAGTTTATAGCAAAACACATAAATCTCTAGTTACCTTTAGCTGTCAGACAATGCTCTCTATAGGAGCTCCACAGCTGGAGTCAGTCAGTTATAGAGGCGAGGTGAAAGAAAGAGAGATAGACTCAGATCCGAGCAGCAAAGTTGGCACTTTACTTCCTCGCCATTTCTAAATCAACTTTCTGATTTGTATGCGTTGTTGCAGTTGAATAAAATATGCCATTGAATAATGTAAATGTCAACGGACAATGTTCCTAAACTCAAGAGATAGGCTGGCACAAGGAAGGTTGCACCGTGATCAGTAATTCAGTCCTGATGTAAGGGACCTGAGTGCAACACACGGATCTCTTGTGATCCATATTTCATAGTGTTTGCAGTCTGACACGGGTGGAATAATTATCGCATGTGAGCCGCGTGAAATATTTAACACTGAGTGAAAAAATGCGTGCAAAAATAAAGTGATACAGTCTTTTTAAAATTAGGGTGGGGTTTTGATATGAGGTGTATTTGTAATACTATGCATTACATGGCTTTAGGGGTAATGTATTAGTGATGAGAAGTCTGTTTATCCTGATAGAAGAGACAGATTGAGAAGTGTGAAAACTTGTGTTCATTGAGTCTGGTGAAGGTCTTGGTTGGTCCTCATTACTGTAAAGTCAGGGTCCAACCAGCTCTGTCTTCACAATACTGTATGATCATGGTGTGGGTGGGATCTCACCAGTGGCAATAAAGTGTTGTAAGGTAAACAACTTCTGTAAGAATGCCTCTATGACAAAGAGGTCTTGCAACATGAAACAAGCATATCTCAAGCGCACTCTTCAGGGCTTCTTTTTAGCCTTTTGAGTTCATGAGGTTCTTCACTACAAGGTGCTGTAAGCAATTTCGGCCATTTGGGTTACTTCCTTAGCTAGTGAACCACCGAACCTTTCAACAACACACCCTCTCTGTCGAAACCCCACCCTCCAAAAACATTTACCTTCCGATTAGGGATGCATATCAATTAATCGCGAACAATCTATAGCAGAACAAAAGTTTTTGTTCACATCATATATGTGTGTGAACTGTGTATAATAATTATGTATATATAAATATGCACACATGCATGTATAATTTTAAGAAAAAAATATATTTATATATTCAGTATTTATATTTATATATAATATAAATTATACATAAATATACAAATGTATATACACATGTAAACATTGCTTAAATATATACATGCATGTGTGTGCATTTAACTATACAAAGTTATTATATACAGTACACACACATATATGATGTAAACAAAATCTTTTATTCTGCTATAGATTAATCGCAATTAATTGATATGCATCCCTACTTCCGATAGATGCTTTGTTTAAAGGGACTTGCAGTGGATTAAGCAATACATTTTTTAGTATGCGTATTCCCTATTTAACCTATAATGGTCTGCCAGTTGAGCTACCAACACAATCTCGTGTCACGCTGGGTTTCCTGTGACGCTGGGTTTAGGGTCGAGGTTAAGTATCCAGCGTTAAACCAGCACAAACTTCACTGCTACCCCGATAAACATACTACCGTAATTCCTCAAATAAAAGCCGTTATTCAAATAAACGCTGGGCCTCTGATAGTGGCCGGGGGCGTGGTCGTCGCGGACAAATAAAGGCCGGGGAAAGATGAGTGCCAGGGGAAAATGAGTGAGAGCTTAGCGCGTCAACTATAAACGCCTCGTCCGTTTGGTGATACGCGCGCGCGATCCGCGGAGGCTTGCGTTGCGGACCAAAGTGCGAGTATAAACAAAGCTTAGCTTTCGCGCAGTGTGAGCGTATTCGCGCCAGAGCACATTTCAAAAGGAGAGACGCCAACTGCGCGAGCACTCACCTTCATTTGTCTTCGTTAAAACCTTTTAATGCGCGCAGCAGGGCTAGTGAATATCTACGGTGCACACGCAACAGATCAACTAAGCGATATCATAGGCATGTGAGAGGGCTTCATACGACTGAATAAAAAACAAGAGAGTGCTTTACCTTCTGCTTTGCTCAAAACAAATGCATTCTAATGATGAAAGCGCGCCCCGGCTCAGATTGATAAAAGTACAGTGTGAGTGCGTGCATGAAGTAGGCAGGGGGGGGGGGGACGATCGCGCTGGGGCATGATTTGGATAATGTGAGCGCGGTGTTATCTCCTAAATGCATTCAAGTTCATCATAATGCACAGCTGCCAATAGATGGTAGTAGCTACATTGGATGGGGTCTCATTTAGTGCTAGTGACGGACTTTTCAACAACCTTGAAAAAATATACTGTTAAAAAAATGAATGATCTGTATCCACTAGAAGGCTATCGCTTTTAATTTAACGGCTAATTTAAAACAATTATTTATCAAACAGATGGAATTTGAAATAAAGGCCTGTCTCTAATAAAAGCCTGCTTCAAATAAAAGCTTGTTACTTTCGGCAGTTTAGGTAAATAAAGGCCCCAGTCTTTATTTGAGGAATTACGGTATATCCATTGTTCCCTTAATGCTGGGTTCTTTGGGAAGCTTAACAAGCTTAAATTTTCCTCACAACCAACAACGCACTTCTTTGGTGAAGTTGATATCGTGTCAGCTCTTGGTTGGTGTGTGCATGCGCTATTCCAGGTGCCCATATAAGGACTTCCACTGTACTTCCAGCACTAATTACGCAACAGATTCAGTAATCGGGAAAAAAACCCAGACGAAGTGCATTCGGCACAGAAGTACTCCACCATACATCCAAATGGTTCTTTGAACCTTTGTCCAGGTTTAGTCTGAACTGTGTTAAAGGATTACTGTACTTTCATAAAAAAGAAATCTCGATAATTTACTCACCCCCATGTCATCCAAAATGTTAATGTCTTTCTTTGTTGAGTTGAGGAGAAATTCGTTTTTTTTTTTTTTTTTAGGAAAACATTCTATGTTTTTTTTTTTTTTTCAATTTAATAGACTTAATTGAACCTCATCAGTTTACTGTTTAAATTTGCAGATTCAACGCAGCTTCAAAGGGCTCTAAATTATTATTATTATTATTACCTTTATTTAACCAGAAAGAAAACTCATTGAGATTAAAAATCTCTTTTCCAAGAGCGTCCTGGCCAAGACAGGCAGCAGCACAAATTAGTTACAGACATAACAACATGTAACATATAACATAAAACATAGTACAATAAATAGTATTACAAGGTCATAAAATATCAAAAGTTCCATATTGTCACAAGCGATAAACAACAGCAAGGATCGTCCCAGTAATCAATCATAGCATTTACAGCTATTTTGAGTAGCCTCCAAGTCATTTAAATGTAGTTTAAAAACACCTAAAGAAACTGGCTCCCTAAGATTCAAAACAGTTTGCAGCTGATTCCAAGCACAGGGGGCCGCATACTTAAAAGCCCCTTTTCCCAACATGATCCAAAATGAAGCATAAGGGTCTTATCTAGTGAAACGATTGTCATTTTCGACAATAAAAATAAAAATATGAACTTCTCGTCTTGCACTAGCCGTGTGATGCGCCCGCGCGTCCTTATACATTTCCATAGAAAAGGTCACGTGTCACGCATGTGAAAGGCACATTTGCAGTCCATTTTAAAACAATAAACTGACAGAAAGACATTAATTAATATCATTCCATCTGAACGGTCCTCTTTCTCTACACTTCTAAACACTAGGGCGGTAGTTTGCATACATCATGCATGGTCTTTCAACATGATTACGTAATACGTAAGGTCGTGCTGGCATATCACACGGCTATCAGGATTTTTTTAATGAAAGTGGAGTATTTCCTTAATAAGTCAGAATGCGTGAAATACCATTAGACCCCCTTTAAAGAGACATTTTTTACTACAAAGAACCTTTCATGAAACAGAAGAGTTCTTCAGATGTTAAAAGTTCATTCATTTTTGCAGTCATCAACCATTAAAGCAAAAGAAGCAAAACTTTAGATCCCATGTTCTCACGTGACACTTTACATTTGTCCAATAATAATTAATATTACAGTAGAAATGTTTAATAAACAATGTTTGCGAGTGGATGTGTATTTCATTTGTGTATATTTGTGTTGTATAAGGGAGGGAGAAATGATTCATGCTCATTCTTAGAAAAATCATAAACTGTATCTTCACAAAGATTCCTCCTATTAATTCAATAGAGGTTTATCTCAATTACTCAATTTACTGAAATTGCAGGCTTTGACTGAGGATGTGTATATATCTCTTTTCATATACTATGCAAAATTACGTTTGCATACTTTTGTTTGCTGTTTCGGTATGCTGAGTGCATGTGTGTGCGTGTGTGTGTGTGCGTGTGTGTGTGTGTGTGTGTGTGTGCGTGCGTGTGCACGGCCGTTCTGTATACACAGAAATCCAGTTTTTAATTGACTCTCAATTAAATTCAGATTTATTTGGCATTCTCTGAACATATTTACCTCTCTCAGTCTTTCCCTCTCATCTTGGCACAGTGTCCGGGAACCGAGCCACTAAAGAAGGTGTGATCTGCTCCCATAAATTCCCTGCCACCTGATAAATGCCTGGTTCATTTACATTGCACTGGCTGAAACAACATGCATTAATGTATATTTAGCCCCGGCAAACCTGCTTCCTATAAAGTGTGGAAGAGAGCAGTCTGCCACTTAAGTAATGTCAGAAGTGAAATGAAGACATGTATCGGGTAAAGCAAGTTTTTATTATGCAGGCCTGTTGATTTTTTAATACCTCTGTGCTTTAAAATAGAGCATGTTAATTTAATGAGTGCATTCTGAAGTTGTTCCAAAAAACACAATTTGTTTGACCGAGATAACTTTATTCATGCTTTAACACAGCGAGGTATTTATTTTTGTGTTGTTTTTCAGACTCATTGCCTCGGATAATATTTGCAAAATGGTGATGATGTCATCATGGGCCATCTGCTGAGTTTCATATCACTGAAGAAATGTATAAAGTTAAAAGATCATAGTTTTGAAGTGTGACAGAACAGCCTGGTCTCACTGTTAATACGTAGTATTAATACATACCTTTCAAAAACACAAAGCTTACTTTTTTTGTAATTTTAAACAGATTCTGAAGTGTACAATGTAGACGCACATGCAACAGTTAATCATAGCATTACGTTTTTACAGCTTTTCTTTTACATATCATACCTTGCAGAATTATGCCAAATTGTGCACACACTTTCCACCAGGAGCCAAATGCTTTAAATCAAAAGTACAATATGATTTAATTTTACCCCCCCCCCACTCACTGTGCATTAAACAGGTCACAGATGAATAAGACAAGTTTAATTACTGCCACACAACCTGGTGATGTACAAAGTTATTCAGCATAGCTATAATGCTATGATGTCAGGAGAATGGAGATCTTTGCCTCAGCTGGTGTTTAAAGAAGAAGACATGACTAGCATTTAAAAACACCTGTGGGTTTAGCCAAAGACATAACACAACAGTCCGTCGAAACAAGAGCCAGAGAAGCTCTCACACACATTTTAAACACATTTATTAACTCCCAGCTCTGTCATACAGCTGTCAATCACTCTAAGAGAGACAACAGCCTCAGGAAATATCAAGGAAAAAGTCATACGCATACACATACAGACAGAGCTAGACTTTTACAAACTGTACTCCTTTTTATTGCTACTTATTTTAGTCAGGAACTGACCACTTAGGGGCTGCTTACACAAAAATAATTTCAACCCAGAATTAAATGAGCCAAACAAAACATGTTTTAAAGTGCATGTTTTTGAAAACGATGGTGCTATTGTTATGCAATTATGTGCAAACGGTGACGTCACATGCATTTATATTATGTGTTCAGTCTACAGGCATGTGCAAGTTTATTAACGCTTCTCAAACAAAGTTTACACAATTTTGCCACTTTATAGTTTCAGCAGCAAAAACATCATTTGATGTTGATGTTGTGTGTCACTCTGCGTCATGACCGGAGTGGCGTTTTGTTAATGATTAGACCCAGCTTCGACAGTTGACTGAATACATCATTGTCCTTAGTGTCAAATATACATTTAGAATTAACAATTGTTCCTTGAATTCGATGAACAAAACCTGCATCTCTGGTTGACAGACATCTTTTTCTAAACAATCCTCTGATCATTCAGACTTGCTGTTTCCGGACGGTTTCGGCGCATGATATGCGTCACGACCACACATTAGCGATTGGCTATGGCAGATCCTGAGTGACTCTGGGCAGATCCAATAGTGTTGAACTTTAACAGAGAACCCGCCTACAAGGAAGTAAACGTTTTTCAATGGAGAAAGGCTAGACTCTCTGTACAAATGAAATGTACGAGATGTTACGATGTCATGAAATGGACTAGTCCATAACGGTGCGCGCTGCGCGGTGCGAAAGATAACCACAGAGTGACAGAAGGACTGGGAAAGGTCATGAACAGAAACGAATCAAGACAAATATAAACGCGAAAATTGGGCTTTGGTGAGTCAAAAAAGGATTTTGTGGTGACGTAAATAATGTTACTGCAGAAAAAACTAATTTAACCCTTATGTTATGTTGGGGATGTTTTTTGTCCACTATGGGGTGCTGTTGAGTCTTAATTTGGCCACAACTTTCACTCTGTTTTAGCAAATGGAATGATTTTTGGTGACAAATCTTATTTTGATACATATTTTAGGAAAATGCTTTGAATTTTTCTTTTAAAACTCAACAATAGACTGTGGGCAAATTCACAACCCTTTCTTTTTGTTTGTGAAGAAAACATCCACTAAATTAAACTGCTGTAAAAATCAGATAAATATTTGTTTTCACATTTTTTGGCATAAATCTGTTAATCAACCTCAGTCCTGATTAAAACTGCTAAATGTTTAATAAAAATTCAGGATTTTTACTCTTTAATTGCCAATTTTTTTTAACTCAAAACTGATTTGGGGAAACACACATACAATTACTTATTTTCAATATAAAAAATGATTGTGTGTTTTTTATTACAGTCTTGGGCATGTGAAATATTAGTAACAACATTGGCTTTAATGCATTGCTAGTTTTTGTGCAGCATCAGATTTAAAATGTTTCTCCCTCATTTACTGTTTGTGGCTGTTTTTGCCCCATTGATTTATTCTCTATTGGTTTTTGTGTGTTCTCTGCTTTCCATCTTCATTATGGAGTAAAAAAAGTTTTTGTTTTCTTTTATAGATCGAATAGGGGGGCCCCTTACATACCTTGACCTTGGTCCCCCAATTTGCTGAATCCGCCACTGGTGGGTATACTGTAACTTAACTTCCGGTAGACTTTGACAAAGAATCAGTAACAACAAAGTCCTTCTAGGGTGGATCATCAGATCAGCTGATAAGCTGGAGATCAGCTGAATGGATTCCAAAATGGTAAAAATCTAATAAAAAATCTAATTAACTCCAGGGGAGCTGAAAAATGAGCATATATATTTTTTTAAAGTGGAGTGTCCCTTTTAAGCCTTATAGCTTAAATGATGAAGGCTCTTAGGACCTTTACTGTGTATCTCTCTTTATTGAATGATTATAGTGTTTCTCTATCACAAATGGTGGCATTTTATATTGCAATGGGTCATTTGTCCTTTTGATCAAACACTTCCTGGGTCTTTCTGATTTAAAGACATCCGATATCAGAAATGCAGTGTGGCTTTCAGAACTGGAATCCTATAAGCTAATGTGCGATTCCCTTATTTACAGCGCTGGACCATCCAGCAGTCTCCGTTTTCACCGTATTGATTTTTTCCCCTAGCATCAATCATAGCAAACCTCTCGCCCCACAAAGAGACTACAGATCCCGACACATGTGAGTAGGGACGCTGTGGCCTGTTCCCAGGGCCATTTGGATGCTTGATTCATAGCTTCTAGTGGTCGTGATAGATGGATTAGCCATCACAGGTAATTCAGTTAGCATCTTCAGCACCGTAAGTAAGAGGGTGATGCGTGTGGTGAGGTAGATTCCCAATGTCCATTTGTGTCAGGTTGTGATTTCGTGTCCTGCACTGACAGCCCCTGACCTCTGGTCCATAAGTTTGTGCTCGGTTTGTTTTATCCAAGCTGTCTGCTTAGTTTTTTATGTGTTGTTTGGCAGTAAAGAGATAATGTTTTTTTCCCCCTCTAAAGGCATCGGACTGCTTTATGGTCATGGAATGCCACTGTGGTCCTTCTCAATCCTTTTAAAAATGATTTATCTCAGATTGATTCGTATGGGATGAAGATAGCTTTTGCTATCTACATCAATGTTCCAGGACCTTATGGTTGCCCTACTGACAATGAAAAATAGCTTGAGGTTGCTGAGTTGGTTTATGCTGGTTTAACTGGTGTCCTAGTATGGCCAAGCTGGTTTTGATCAGGTCTAGGTGGTCTTCCAGTCTGATCACCCAAAAAGTCTTTATGTCTTTAAAACAGGAGAAGAGTTAGATGGGTGATTCTCACGAAATTAGACTTATGAGGTGTCATGAAACATTTTGATAAAAAAGTAAATGCAAAGTAGAGTATTAAAATAAGAAGCATACAGTTACAAACATCTCTTCAAGTATTATTTTGCACATGATTACAAATGACATCATACAAACCAATTTTGTTGTTTTTTCCACATTTAAGGGGAAAATTTTCATTACCGTAACGTGTCCATGACTGGATTTGGGTTCTTTGACATGGAAATATTTATAATTAAAAAATCTAAAAAATAAAAAGCTTCAGTGCATGTTATACTATAAAGAAACATGTGGTATTTGGTGATCATTAGTAAATGTAGAGACAATAATAAGGAATATAAAAATTTTCTCATTCTCCGCATCAATTTTCAATCATTGTTTAAGCCCTCAAGGAACTAACATTAAAAAATGTTGGAAGGGACATAATTGACTGTGACACTCAAGATGGCTACCAGGTAAGCAGTTCTTATTTTTTCTCTCCAGATAAAAGTTAACATTTTGTTTGTCATAGTACCTAGACAACTTTTTAGTTGTCATTACCGAAACATTTGTTTGTAAATGCATATATTTAATGTAATATCATGTTGCGGTAATGATCATTTTTGATAATGATAATCTAAAAAATTTAAATAATTCTATAGGAAATATTTTTTTAATCCTCTAAAAATATTGGTTATAGTAAGTTTAAAAAAATTGCTTCAATGGCTTTTTAAAAATTCTGATGCTGGACATAGTCTGCATAGACTAAGTCTGGATTTCGTGAGAATCACCCAGATGTATTATGTATAGCTCAGTGGTACAGCACTGTGTCAGTAGCACGAAAGGTCATGGGTTTAAACCCAGAGAACCCACACGTATAAAATTGTAATACATTGCTTTGGATAAAATTGTCTGCCAAATGCATACAGTAAATCTACATGGTAGGTGATGGCTTACATTCGCTACTATAAAGGATAAACAACACAAACCAGTTTAAGCTATTTCCCCACAAGGTCTTAAAACAGGACATACTGCCAAATCTTAATCATAGTGGTGAATACGAAAAAGACGGTCTTGACAATTGTCCACTGTCCCGCGGGCGAGACCTCATGATCTGCATTTGTGTCCTAGGCACCATGCTAATCTCTTCATTAAGTTTATGGTCGGTCAGCCAACATAACTCTTCATTGCGGCAAGCCTTTGTTGTACTGGTGATGAACACACTGTAGTATGTTTACCAGTCGTCCTTGTCCCGGGGCTACAGCCAGAGTAAGTAGGAGACAACAGAGGACAGTGTGTGCTTGTAAATAACACCATTCTCCCGGCATGCCTGCGTGACCGTCTTACTATACGACCTCCCCCTCCACACCTCAAAACATTAGCGAGGGCTGAGGAACCCTTTATGCCCAAGGACTCGTAACCTCCATGAACCGAACGCAGTGGTAGCTCCCTCTCTTCTCAAAGGGGGTCTGTTTGTTGCACTAAGCTTGTGTACAACCAGCGCACAGCTCTGGGTTTGTTTCTCGTGTAAATTTTGTTCTTTAACCCCTCCGCGGGAACAAGCGCTGGGTTTGTGTGCCGAAGTCGAGAGAATGGCTTGGTGACGCAGGAGAAATAAAGAGCAGACTGTGATGGGTTCTGTCTTTGTGTTGGGATCTGCATTCATGGGCACATGTGACTCGAACAGCAGGGCCTTTGGTTTGGCACGCCGCAACACCAGCGCATTGTAAACACCCAAATGAGTTTGGATGGCTAATCGCTGTGCTTGTTTTCGTTCGGGGCCATCGGTTGGTAGACTTCGCTGTGATAAAGTGCCTGGAAATGATAAAGATTTTGGTTTGTTTAGAGCAATGTTTTGTTCGGTGTTAACAAACTTTCATGTTCAAAACTCAACAATATAGGATTATAGCTATCTTAACTTGTATCTTAAATTATGAATTCAAACAGAAAGCAAAGAGAGCCCGGACCAATTCGGCTCGCCTCCAGCGAATGTGCAGTAGCTGATTTGGGATTGGCTTTGTTCTCCTGGCTTCTTTGTCTGGCTTGCTCTGCATGTTTTTTTAGGGCTAACGCTGCTTTAAAACAGAAGTCCTACTGGGCTCCAATTAAGACCAGGAGAGGAATTAATGAACAAGTCTTCCAAGCCAGCCTCAGCTATCAACTGCTCTATTTATCAGACTGCTCAGGGGGACACATGGTCTCAATTCAAACCCACAATTTCTGTCTTCACTAAATTAAATATGTGTAATTTATGTTTTTATAAACATAGATGACCTTGCCATTAGCTATAAAAGTTCCAGTCTTTTGAATACATCTCATTTCAACCCCCCCCCCATTCTTTGCTCCTCTTCATTGTATTGCATTTCATTTCCCAGCATGCCTAGCAGCCATGTTCAGGTTTTTCTGCTGACTTAAAAAAATAGTTTGAGGGTAACTGAGGAAAGAGGGCTGTTCCCCAGAGACACGTGCTTTTCAAAGATTGTTCAGTAAAATGTACCTGAATATGTGCAACAGATTTTGGTATATGGTTATATTTTCCCTGTATAATATGAACAGTGTTAAGGAGCAGCCAAGTGAAGGTATTCTTATCACCAGCAGGTTTGAATGTTGAAATGTTACTGGTTGTCTTCCAGTGCCTTTAAATTAGTTTAGACATGTTTCTTGGGAGTAAGCCCTTAAAGAGATATGAAACTAAAAACAATTAAAAATTACTTATAAAAAGGCTACTGCCATAAACACCAAATAAAAAACATGTTTTTACACTTTTTTGCAGTTACTTAATGTCAAACATGATTCTTCTGAATCTCTACACATAAAAAAACTTTCAAAAAGTACACAAAAAAATGCTGGGTTGTTTCAACTCAAATTGCTGAGTGGTTCTGAGTCGTTCAATTCAAGGGATGCAAAACCCTCTAAGTGCGTCTCACATGTTTGCTTGTAAATGAGCATTTTTTTCAGGCTTTTGTTTCATTTTAATAATTTTCCATTAATGGCAATAAAAAGTTATTAGTGAGTAGAACTTTTGACAAATGTCACTTTAGTCATTTCATTAAAGGCACACCATGGAACTTTTTGGCCACTAGGGGCACTAGTGGCTACAGTGTTGCGGCGCTTGTGGCCTCTAGGGGCGCGAGACGTGAAAAATACATGTCTAGCGCCCCTAGAGGCCACAGGTGCCGCAGCACTGTTGCAAAGGAAAATAAGACAACTCTTTAGGTCACAAAAGTGTGCCTTCCAGCATGTCATGTGTCAAATAATATAATTGCAGGGGGGTTATTTTCATCAAACGCCAAAAAAATCGCGTAGCTCACATTTAAAAGCCAGTTTTAACGGTGGTCGCCTGGTTAAAGTTTATATTTAAAAAAATATTGCCTTAAAGGGGAATCGAACTCAGATCGCCCGTGTTGTAGGTCCATGACGCCAACACAGCGCCACAATGTCACGTTTATAAGTCTCTCTCTAAACTCTCCAAGTAGCCTCCAGTAAAATTCACATAAAAAATAGTTTCAGGCGCCAGACAGTACTTATATATGCAAGCATTATGACATTACTTACTAGTACAAAAGCATGAGGGCCAAGTCAGAAACCCCTCCTCCTTCTTTAGTTGATCCTCGTCCTTCTTTTTATTCTGTCACTCTCCCCTTTTCTCTTTCTGATCTCCTCCGACAAAATCTTCGGGTTTTTTTTTCTTAGTTGCTGCTTTGGCCATGACAAAACATCAGGAAAATAAATAGTTGCGCTCTCTCGTCCGAATTTGAGGAAGTACAGAAAGTGACGTATGCCGTAAAGCAGATTTTTGTATTTTTTTTGTTTTGTGCTCGGGTTACTACCCGAAACCCCAAGTTTAAAAGTACGAGTAAAAGCGATACAGACCCCGTCAGGCTACGGTGGACATATCGTTCAACCTATTTTAAATCGATGTACCATCACAAGGGTCTTGAAAATATATTATGAAGGTTGAAAAACTACAAAGTGTCACTTTAATACTTATAAAATTGTACTGTCTTTTGCTGCAAAACCCTCTAAGTACATGCAAAAATCTCCATTTCAAAATGTCTCCAGTCACCCTTCACTGTCCTTTCTGATTTTTTTTTTATTAATAGTATTAAACTAGTACACCCTACGTTTAATTGTACTGTACATTTGTTACACATTAAGTATACTTTAATGTGCACTTGCATAAAGTCCACCCTAAAACAAGTCCACCCTAAAACAACATTATGCTCCAACACTATATTTCAGCACATATATGTAGTTGATTGTGCTGCCATCAGATGTACTAACTCCATATAAAACATGAAAGCTTTTAACTGCTACAGTAACGGTGTTTTAATGTGTCGTCAAATCACCGGAAGAAAAATGCAAGACCACATATTCTGAACATTCTAAATGGGGGCGGGTCTTGAGGCGAGATGATTGACAGTAGATGATATCGTTCTTTGATTGACAGATGCACAGGATGAGCTAACGTTAGCATGCTTTGCTCGTGTTCATAATAATAACATAATAACTTTCTACGTAGTACGTTTACCGTAGTTAAACAAAACAAGCAACAACTAAGTCAAATGATGTTTCGGATATTTTGACCATTTTACATTACCTGAGTCCGCGGGAAAATTAGGAAAAACAGTACTCGAAGTCCTCCTGACGAAAGTGCTGGCTGCATATTCTAATTTTCGAGTAGTGGTGTGTCAACTGAGGGTCGCGTTGAGGAAAACAATAAAAACTAACTCCCGGTGGCCTGAATTTGTTGTCCTTACATCCACATAGTCATCTTTTATCGTTTTGGTGATTTCCCCTTCAGAGACAGTAAAAGCAGAGTTACTCTTTGGTTGGGTTTGTCTACTGGCTAACTTCAAGTTGACTTGAGTTGATTTGAGAGCAAGTTGAGCAGTAAAAGAAGCTATTAGACTTGTTCGACTTCATGCGGTGCCGCAAGAATCGACAGCTGGATGACGTCAAAGTACTGCGAGAGCGCTTCGCGAAATCATACGAAGGAGTTTGCTTTTAAATCACTCTCGCGGAACTTTGACATCATCCAGCTGATGGTTCTTGTGGCGCCGCATGAAGTCAAATAAGCCTGAAGGCTGCCTGCATCGATCAGTTGTTAGAGGGTGAAGCTAATTACTCAGTTTCGCGCAGTGCATTCTGATTAATTGAGTCCATCAAAGACCGTTACGAAAATTCTGCTTCAACACACTATTAATCTAATTTATCAAAATAGAGCAAATTTCTTTATTTTCTCAAGTAAAATCCAAAATAGAAATAAATGACCTGTGATAACAGGCCAGAATGTCTAGGGTTCAATTCCGCTTTAAAGGCGGAGTGCACATTGTCTGGAAAAACGCTTTGGAAAAGGGAGTCGCCCCAAGTACCAAAACTCACTTGTAGCTAATCAGCAGTAAGGGGCGTGTCTAATAACCGACATCCTTGCCGGGGTTGCGTATGTGTGGGGCGGGTCTATCAAAAGAAGGTCCAGATTCTTTTGGGATATGTTGGTTTAGGTCAGTGGTTCTCAACTCCAGTCCTCGGGACCCACTGCTCTTCATATTTTGGATGTCTCTCATATCTGACACACTCAGTTCAGTTCATGGAATCTATCCTAACGAGCTAATGATCTGAAGGAGGTGTGTTAAATAAGGGAGACATCCAAAATGTGCAGAGCAGTGGGTCCTGAGGACTGGAGTTGAGAACCACTGGTTTAGGTGGTTTCAAATATCAACATTGGCTTTCAGAGATCATGCACCCCGCCTTTGACACTGAGTGTAAATAGCGTCCCGTCTTGGCAAACGCTATTTACACTAGCTCCGCACACCAACAATAAAGTTTAAAAAAGACGCGCCGAAATCAACAGCTTTAGTGGTGTAGGAAGTAAAGCCTATGGCTCATGATGGCTTTGGATGCAATGCCGTTGGTTCAAATCCGACCTCGCTCTTCTCCATTTTCCTATCACTTATCACATCGAAAAGTCATTTATTTTAAAATAAAAATTAAGAAAATGTTTGAAAAGTGGAAGTGCAAAACGACTGTTAATTGCCTGGGTTGCGTATGTGTGGGGCGGGTCTATGAAAAGAAGGTCCAGATTCTATTGAGGTAGGGGCGTGTTTGTTTAGGTGATATCTAATGTCAACATTGGCTTTCAAACATTGTGCAGTCCGTCTTTAAGCCAGGACAAGGCCTTAGTTTAATTATGAAATATAAATAGTTTTAACAAACATGCCTTACTAAAAACATTACTTGTGTGCATTTTGAGGCAAAACAAAGGGCACTTATGTATTTTAAGATATGTCAGTAAAAGTTGTTTTTAGTGTGGACAGCTCTTACATTTATTTTAGTCTAGGACTAATCTAATCCCTGTCCGGAAAACCGCTCATTGCAGTATACCTATAAGTATACTGGTAGCACTTTATTTTACAGTACGTGTATTATAAAGTACCTTGTACATAATGGTTGATATGTTGTACTTACAGACAAATGTTTGGTACTTACTTTTGAGGATCTACATGGTAATTAAACAACAATGCATCATATTTTATGGTTTTACTAGTTAATATAACTTAGAGTGGTATGTATACTATGCTCTATCTTAGGTGGTAGTTCCTATGTAATAACTTTTTTATAAATAAAAAAGTGTCCAATTTAGAATAATACTTAAAACAGTACACTTACAAGTATACTACTAATGCTTTTATTTTTGTATACTCACTCCATAAAGGGTACTTAAAAATATACTTGAACTTGATATACTTTAAAAAGTGAACTTGAGCTATACTTCTTTTTATAAGAGAAACTATGGTTTTAGGGTTAATTTTATTTAGTAATTGGGTTTGTCCATATTTTACCCAACCATGGCTTGAAACAACCAAGACAGTTTCAATAAAATGTAAACTTTAAAATAAAAACCTTGCCATTATTATTATCGATATTTATATTTTTCTTAAAGACAAACATGTAAATATTAGCATGGAGTGTTTTGTTCAGTGGATACATTTATACCTGTCCTCTCGCGTGCAAACACACATTATTTAAAGTCACTAACTCACGCCCTTTAACTTTCAGTTTTTTTTTGCGGCCAAATTTTACAGCAATTTAAATATTCATATTGTTGTGTAAACATAAGCGAGCGGTCCGTAGCTTCTCAGCGACAGCGCAAAAGGGGGCCCCTGATGAAGACAGATCCTATTGTTAACTCCACACTCACACAGGGGCCCTCCAGGGACTCTGTAAATGCAAGCAGCCTTCCTTTCCTAATGTGGGTGTCTTTGTTATAGATTGTTTGCCATTTTGAAAAATATGCAACCGTGTCTTTTGTCATTTTTTACACCGTTGCATGAGGTACCACCTTCTCCACGTGTGACTCCAGCACTAACGCACTCACTCATGTGTGCTGAGACTCACTATCTGCGACTGTGGCTTATTTATAAATGTCTGTCGCAGTCACGTCTGTTTTTTTTTTGTTCGTGGGACTAAGCTTAGTTGAGCTTTTCCACCAAAAACGGTCCAGGGCCATGCACCCACACCCAACCTAGTTATCCTGGAAAGCGCGCCGATCACAGCTGTTCGTGTCAAGCTGTCAGTAAGGCGAGGAGAAAAAGAAACAATCTCTCGACTCGAACGAGAAGAAGCGCGCTTTTTGTTTGTTTGTTTCCTTTTTTGCAATCGATACAGCCGCTGTTTCTTTACAAGGCTGTCAGAACTCTGTCAACACTGTTGATATCTAATATTCTGATTTCATTACCTCCCCTTGCGCTGACCCTCTTGATATTTCCAAACAAACCTTACAATGTTTCTCATTCATACTGGGGCACAGTTGTATTACTTCGAAAATACCGGGCACTCGTTTTATAAGCTCCGAGTCTTGGAGAGAAGAATGAGGTAATGCGGGGGAAGAGAGAAATCTGATAAAGAGCTTCTCTCTCTTCCTCTACTCTTTCTCTCTTTTCACCCTTACCCGACATCTTTTTCGCTCCCTCTATCTCCAGGGCACAGACACAGGTACAAAAGAATCACAAATTGTTTTTGGCCGGGTCCCAAGTAAGCCAATCACTGTCTAACCCGGAGTGATCTCATTCCTATTAAGACCATTTGTTCCGTTTTAAATCCAATATGTGTACTGTCAGTTATAATGTAATTTCAGAGGGGCGGGGACATCGGCATGCCGCTGTGTTATGTGTTTATATCCTTAGGATGCAATGCATTGTGAGTTGCATTCAGATGTGACCGTGAGGGTATTTGATGGACACTTTGTCAATCCTCAAACATTTAAAAGGTCCTGTAAGCTTTTTTCTACCATGACAGGTGTGACTCAAATACAATAGGTGTCCTGATAAATTACACCTGTTGTTTTTGACAGTCCTTGTAAATAGCGAATGTAAATTTTTTGTCAGCCATTTCAATAATTAGAAACGCTTCATTCGTATTGTACGTTCGGGTTTGCTGACATGAGGTTGGCTGACATGTTTTTAAGAAGGTGGGGTTTGGGAAATAGCATCTGACATTTGGTTGAATTGATGGTGGCAGGAGGTTAAGGATTGCCTGGTTAGTTTTGGCAGTCAGCCACCGCTGGTAGGAAAACAATATGTTGTATGAAAAATAGAATTTTTTTATTGACAGACATCTGGAATTATAATATGCACTGTCCAAAAATTGTCAAAATATGTACCCCAGTCTTCACCTAAGAATTCATATTAGGATCTCAAAATGTATACAGTCATGGTGAGAATTATTGGTAACAAATCTGCATTGTATAAGAGGCCATGGCATGAAAATCTGACTTTTTCCATGTTTAAGTGCTATAATTGGGTCCCCAGTGCTTCTATCAACCTAGAAAATGTGAAAAAGATTAACCCAGTAACTTAGTTTTAGTTAACCATTCTCTACAAGCACAATTATCCATTGTGAAAAGCGCTATATAAATAAAATGGAATTGAATTGAATGAAAAAAAGGTTGTTAAATATTTGGCTCTCCTTATGATGTCATTATTATAATAATACCACCACTTAATCTGCACTATCCAACCAAAGCACTGCCAATTAGTGATGAGATAAAGAGAGAGAGAAAATAATTGACAGCACAATTGAGTTTCAACTGCAACAAACCACCATCATTGTGGTCAGTGTTTGCACTTCATCAGCTCATTTGCATTTTAAAGGACACACCCAAAACGGCACATTTTTGCACACACCTACAAAGTTACAATTTAAACATGTTATAATAATTTATTTATATGGTATTTTGAGCTAAAACTTCACATATGTGCTCTGTGGACACCAAAGATTTATTTAACATCTTAAAAAAGTGGGCCCTTTAAATTTTACCTTTTAATCAGGTAAAACAATTGGCCACACAAAGGCCAAATTCCTGTACAATTTGAATAAAAATTGTTCTCACATACAGTATGTGGAGTTCAGTAAAACACTTTTCTTACAGTATGGGTAAAAGAAGATGTTTTCTGTTCTGTCTCATGACCTGACCTGACTAAACTACCACACAGAGCATGAATATTTCATTTCACCAGTCACTCACTGTCAGCTGTACAGCAATCCCCAGTTGTTGCATCAAAAGTTGACTTTAATATCTTCTCATATTCTTGACATTTCTTCAACTTATATTGGTCTCGGTGCAGAGCCGTAACTGCGGGCGTCTCCCGTGGCGGCGTGTTAATTGCGGGCAGCCCGCTCATATCTACGCACAGGATCAATAATGATTTCCCAGAGTACATGGTAAATCATGGGAAAAGTCAAACAAACATGTGCGCAAACAAACTCAGCAGAACTCAACTCAAACACAGCACATATGAATTGGCTTCTCTGAGGACCTACTTCAGAAATAATGCTTTTGTGGGATTTTGCAGATATGCCCCGAGACCCTGATTGTGAACGTTTTGATTACTCTCAACATTTTAGAACACGCAGGTCTTTCATAATTCGATCTCGAAAAAGCATTTTTCAGCATTTGTGCTCTTTAGAATTGATTGGTAGCTTAAATGGAGTTTGTCGTGTGGTCTGGGTAGTGCTGTTGTACTCGACCCAGTGACTTGAGCGGTGTTGTAATGGCTGCACCGGGGCTCAAAGTCTCTATAATTGCTGTTTAACACATTGTCATTTGGCTGCTATGCTGACCAGTCAATTAGAATAAGGACTTTACGTATTCAGTTATTTCTTCAAAGAAAACACTTAGCTAATTAGCTAAATAAAGGAATTTCTAAGTACTTTTTTTTCATTTGATTAACACAGACATAATTCATCCTTCAGTGTGTATACACAGTTTAAAGGAGTAATAAACTAAAGATGTGTTTATTAATAAATGCATTTATAGGAGATTTAAAACTGTGAAGCTTGTATTTACTGTTATTTTTACTTATCATTTACACACATTTCTCAGTTTTCAAAAAAGGTATTCTCATCGGTTGCTAGGGCATGAATTGACACTAACCAATGATTATACTCCAAGCCATGAAAGGAATAATCTGTGATGACTTAAGGTTTTAGGGGCTAATCACACTAAAAGCGATTTAACCGCTGGAAACGCAAGGCGCGACGCACTGCCTTTTTAAAAAAAAGAGCAGTACGACGCGGCTTTTTATATTGCTAGGCAACCACCGAGTCAGCTGTCTTGTCAATCAAATATTGAAGCGTGAGCGCTCTTTTGCTGTTAACTGTCATATTAGCAGAAACTTTAAAAAGAGGGCGCTTGCTCTGACCTTGTTTGAGGGTGAGAGGTGCACAAACACGCAGTAGAGAGTGAGCGAGTAGAGTCCAGTTCTTCAAAGCCACTTTAAACTTCCCTCACCACAACGTAAGGCCCGCCTCTCCCCTCATTCGATTGGACAATGGAAAGAAGCGAATGACGTTGGGCGCTTCTCCGCTCTCAGCGCTCCTTCAAAAACCGCAACAGCACGCAAACGCTCCCTGCCCACAGAATATCATTCAAAAAAGGCGCCTGTAACTGCCATAAACGCTTTTGGTGTGATCAGCCCCTTAGATGTACTGTTGCAGTAGTTTTTGGCAAAAATTAAAAATGTTCTATCTCAAAAAATCAAATTTCGTTGCTGAGTTATAACCATTTATGTGTAAAAAGCACAAAGTTTTGGGGTTTTTTTTCAATTTTCGGCCACTTTTGATGGAAATTTAAATATAACAATATTAATAGAGTTTTTTGTTCAGAAGGTAATGCATTGTTCTTCCTATGGTGGTTTTGAGTCAATCGGAATAACGCTTGTAACCGTAAGGCGAATTCTGGCATGTTTGGTATCAATGGACTCGGCAACTATTCAGGACTCCTAAGAAACAAGTCCCATGAAAATACGTTGACCGCAGCCAAAGTTATAGACGTGTAATACATTCATCTGACCACTAAGTGTCGATGCAACGAAACTGTGCATGCCCTCTTAGTTCCTGACTGGCATCACAACTACGAAGTGGCGTGTCAATAGGCATAAGTTTGGCGAAGATACACCCTAAAATCCGCTTTTTTGCGCTCAACATAAAATTCATTGACACGGTATACAATAAGAGATTGGTGTATCCAAATTCTTTTAAAAACTTTTTGCCTTGAGTGTCTCTAGATGCTACATACCGATTTTTGTGGCAATCGGGCAAAAGCTCTAGGACGAGTTTGAAAAAGTAGGTTTTACGAATAACTTGAAATGGCGGAAAAAAATATCATGACGGAAAATGACGTCATATAGTCCAATCGAATCGTCTTGAGCCAATGAATCAGAGGAAACAGAATTCCATTTCTAGGACTTACGGGTCAGAAGTTATAGGCAAAAATGTAAGTTCAACTTTGGACTGTTGGTGGCGCTAGTGGGTTTGATATAGAGACTCCAAATTTGCTGTGGATATTATTTGGACTAATTCCTTTATTTAGCTGAAAGGGTTAAGTACAACAGAATTTCTCAAAATTCTCCAAATTATCAATCTGTGGTGACACTATTCCTCTAGTTGCTTGTGCATCACCGACATGAGTCTACTCAGATTCAATGAATTATGCTAAGCTATGTTAAAAGTGTTACCACCAGACCCAGAGATCGGCTGAATGGATTCCAAAACGGTAAAAATCAGATGTTTAACTCTAGGGGAGCTGGAAAATGAACATATTTTCAAAAAAGTGGAGTGTCTCTTTAAAGTTTATTTGTGGGAGATACTGTTGTATTGTACATTTAAACCGAAACACATCAAAACTTTTCATGATTTCACAGGAGGTCATATTCTGACAGAAAGAGAAAAAGACCAAAAGCACAGATTACTCGACCCTGTATAAATATGTAAAGTAGTCGTGTTAACCCCGCGTTAGTTTGTGCCCCGCTCACCCCTACTGTTTTCAACACAAAATCATCCTACATAATATAAAGAACATTCTGTGAAAATATAACCTTGATATCTTTAATATTGACTGAGTAAGGCCAAAAACTGAATCAAACTTTGTTATTTGTGTTAAATCCCTTTCATTCCTTTCCTGCTATCTAAAAACTAACCAGGTTTACTTTTCATTAGCTGGCCATGATATTTCAAATTAATATAATCAACATCTTTTAAAGCAAGTCAGGTTTTAAAAACTATGCAATGAAAAGAAATTTGTTCAATTGGCTGTTAAACCCGCTCCGCAAACATTGAATAGCTTGAGTCTAATAGCAACTTTCCAAAGTATAATAAGCTGAATGATTCACATTCAATGAATTATAGATGGTGTAAATGGCCTGGCTGGTTCACTGAATAAATTGTCAGACCAGAGCTGGGACCGCTGCTTGGTAAAACCCATTGATGCCGGCTAAAGTCTTTATAGTCATCTTTTACGAAACCAGACTTTGCTAGACAAGGGTCATCTCGAGTGAATTAGAAGTCCGGGTTTGATTTATCTGCTGCCATAGACGGCCACTCTCGTGTGTGTTTGCCTGCTAATTAGTGCCGGCCGTGCACCGCAGTATCACCTTGGCAGGCCCACACAAATGGACAGTGCTTCATCTTACGCAGAAAAGAAGGGTTCGCTGCAAAGAGGGTCCTAAATTACGGCTGTCACTTTAAACACGGGGTCGCCCGGAGCCTGCGGCATTCTGGGATAACTTCATGAGGCTTCTCTTTGTCTGGAGGGAAAGCTGGTCACAAAAAAACAGTGATTCCCTGCCTATACCTCTGCCTCCCGTATGGAAACGCAGCACGCTCAAGCTCCTTCCAAGTGGATCACCATGCTGTAATCCATAAATGCATGAATGTTCAAAATGAAAGAGACAGCATTGGTGTAAAGAAAAAAGACTGGAAAGGAAGTAATGGATGGAGGTAAGAAGAGATAAATAAATGGCAGCCCTCACTTGTGGGGGCCCGGTGTGGGGCCTCGGCTGAAAGGCCGACCGAACCGTCGCCTGAGGAGAAGAGAGAAAAACGAATTTGGATAATATGTTTCTGTTTCTAGTTGCACTTTTGATTCTCCCTTTGTGTCAATGTCTGTTCTCTTCACCCTGCTGTCGGTGCCGTCTAAGAGTAAGAGGTGAAGTTTAAGTTTTTACATTTCAATGAACCAGTTCAGGCTTGTCCTCCCTCAGTGCTTAGCATCTTCTCCTGTGCTACTACAGGTGGGCAATGGGTGAAAAAATAGGCCTCAGCGTTTGAAGGTTTTTTCATAATGATGAATTTCAGAAGCAGCACCCCACCTCGAACCCTGCAAGCTAAAGTGCTTCAGCTCAAGATAATGTATTGTCTCAGTAATTGGGCATGAAGTTGTCTGAAAATGCTCTCTCACTTTTTACAGCGATAAAAAGTCTGCTGCAGCTGGTGAGGTTTTGAATCATTAACGTTTTTCCTTTAATCTTCTGTCTGCACACTCATTGTTTCTGGTGCGTGTGTGAGAGAGGTGCATGTTTCACTGTGAGGATATACTGCTGATGTGATGGTACCGCACATAGTTCATCCTGAGTTCATTTGCAGACCTGTTTCTCTCATCACATCTTCTCCAGAGAGTTCTAACGTTTCAGAAGAGTTTTAACTTTGATTCAAAAGTTGTTTTCCAATTGTCGTTTGAGCTTTGACATATATCATATGTTATTAGGCATTAGAGCGGGCCCTTTTTTGTGATGTGCTGTAAAGCCATAGACCGTAAAAAATATGGACATAGTGTCCTTGACGTCACCCATTGGTTTGTGAAAATCGTTTTTGAATCTTAAAGTAGGCATTGCCTGCCATTGCCATCTTGGAATCACTTGCGAAAAAAAAAAAAACCGAAAATAAATGGCATCATTGCAATATTATACAAAAACATAGTCTGCTTAGTTATGAACATTTTATTAGTTTGTCTCTTATTAAATTGGTTTTAAATGTGTATATATCTTGCTCCAGACATTATATGCAAATTAATATTGAAACAGAGTAGTAAGGGGATCACTACAAGAGCTATAACTAATTAGAATTGCATAGTACCAAAGAGAAAAACAAAATTTGCACAATCCACATTTTCAGTTCAAGGTACACTGCTTTGGAACAGCCTGCCAACTGAACTGAAAATGCAAACAAAGTAGGGGTGACCCCGAATAGTCGAAGATTCGATGCATCGATAAGAGAAGCCTGATTCGACTACCAATCTCACAGTCGAATCGTCGGAGATGTGTTATGAAATGAGGATCATTCAATTTTGGCCGTATATGGGTGCACACATTATCTGATTTCACATCTAACAGCTTTCTCACAATATATTAATATACAGCACATTATGATAATGCTGCAAATAGTATGTGAAGTAGCAGCTTTCAATAAATATTTTTAAAATGCGTTAATAAAT
Organism: Misgurnus anguillicaudatus; assembly: GCF_027580225.2. Classification (NCBI taxonomy): domain Eukaryota; kingdom Metazoa; phylum Chordata; class Actinopteri; order Cypriniformes; family Cobitidae; genus Misgurnus; species Misgurnus anguillicaudatus. Next base: position 12,111,573 of record NC_073356.2, read on the forward strand.
CCATCCCCTGTGACCGGGCACGGAGGTTTCTTCGTTAATAAACCATTGCCTCTTTGTTTCTACATTTAAAAGACAAAGCTGGCAATTATATTATGGCTATACTTTTCTATTCTTTTAATAATTTATTTTATTTGATTTATAAATCACTCTGGGTTATCTGATTTAACTATTTGGCTTGTGTTTTGTTTCTGTGCACTTGAGGCATTTTGCAAATTTGTTCTGCAATTTGTTACTTCTGACCTTATTTTATTAAAAAAAATGTATCTATTGTAAACGTAAATTCTGATCTAATTTAAGTCTGTTAATTTTGGATAGCTTTTCGTTGTATCGATGTTGCGCTATTGCGTGCTGGCCATGCTTGCGCATGTAATTTAGCCGAACGGGCTAGGTTCTCTGCGTCTCATATTTAGGAGTTCATCAAACTAAACATTAAAAAAACGGATGTTTTTCGACGGGTATACGTTTTTAAAATGTATTACTATTTACGATACATTTTGGTTATCTTGTCAAAAGTTAAACTACAAAACAGGTAAGCCGTTTTTTAAAATTTCGGTGATGAAACGGAAACTATCTGCACCGAACCTATTTCTGCCTGACACGAATGTCTTTCTTGTGATTTAATATTATGGTTGGTGTTCACTTTCAAATGATAGCAAAGAGATTCCTGAAATAAATAATATCATCCGGTCTTTCTGTATCTAAAGTGAATACAGAGATGATCAAAGTCAGAGCAAGCAAGCAGGTATTTCTATGCTAAATAATAACGCATAGTGTCTATAAAATCATTAATTTCAGTGTTTTTCATGTTATAAATTACCGTTTAATGAATTGTAAATAAAGATTAGTTTACAGTCACAATCACAAATTATTTGTAATTTCTCATTTGTCGGGGGTTTTTTGGTCATGACTGCTTTGACGCGCTATATCTCCAAATTAAATAAAAACACTGAATTGTAGCCGGGGTTTCCAAGGCAGAATCACCTTTGTTTTTTTTTTTTTAGGTTTAGTTATCAAAATGTGTTTTTGTGTGATGTTCTGTAGATCGTGGCCTTAAAATGTTATGAGGAATAAATAAACAAATGTTGCCTTATATATTTTACCTTAAAAAAAAATATATAAATGCATCGTCAGTTTTGTCTTCGTTCATCACTTGAAAGACAGTTTTGGTCACTTTAACAGAAAGTTGTTTATGTGTGCTGCTTGTGAAAGAAAATAAAAGTTACCAATTTGTACCTGGTCTGGCCCCCTCTCAACCCATGCACACACACATAGATGATTCGACTATCGGTCGACTATGGAAAGATTCGACAATTCTGATTCGAATATGTAAATCCTTAGTCGAGGACACCCCTAAAACAAAGTTGAACATTTTACAAATAAATTTGGAAAAGTGGTTCAAACAAAAACAAAGGTGTGAACACTGATAGTCTTGCACAGTCTCAGCTTTGTTTTTTTTTTGTTTTTTGTTTTTTTTTAACTTTCACTTTGTTTTTTTGTGTGATTTATTGTTTTATTGTTCTTAAAAAAAGCCTAACCAGGGACTGGGGCTGCAAATTAGCCTTTGGCTAGAAGCCTAGAGCATCGGCTGCTTGGAAGTGTAGCAATGTTTACTGCATTGTCCCTGTTAAAGGAGCGGTGAATCAAAAACTCAGTTCTAACTTGATAATTTGTTATATAAGAGGTCATCATACTTAAATGAACATCCTGCAAGTTTCAGAACTGAAAACGTCCGTGCTACTGAAATATAACCGTGTTTGGCACAAAGCCAGCTAAACACTCCAGTGAAAAATTCGGAAATCTATGACGTCAAAGTAGAATTGAAACACCTCCCCATAACCAAAAGGACAAGTCTACTTTTGTAGCCCCGCTCGCGTGACACGTGTGTCTCAGTAAGTAAAAATGTCTTTAAAAATTGACAAATTTAACCAAAAGGACTTTTTAAATACATTTTTTTCTGAGAGACTTTTATTTTGACGCGGTGATCTGTTATGATACCATGGAAACGCATTTTCGGTTCTGAAAGAACCGCGTGGGAACAACACAGAAGCTAAATACTTCAATTCGGAGGCTTGGAACTTAACATTAGCAATATGCTTGGATAAAGTTTGCTTTTGAAGAAGTTCCAGCTCGTGTGGGGAGCGTTTGTTAACGTTGTGGACATGGATTCATTTGTAAAGAAGTCGATGCTGGATTTGCAGAGAGACTCAGAAGCACCACTTATATTGGGTCTGACAACAATGACACAGCAGTATAATTCACAGTAAGACATTTTACTTTATTTAAGTTACTGCGTTTCACTATTGCTTTGTTAAAAGAGATTGCTTGATGTCCTGTTGTAACATCCGTGTCTAAATACGTTTGTTGACTGTTTTAATTTACTAAAAACATTAAACGATTAATAAAGGTACAACACTTAACAATACGACTGTAATTTAAAGGTAGAAATATACAAAGTTAGTTATAAGGAAGGATTTATCAACCGCAGTTTAGATTCTGATGCCCGTTTACTGTGTTGTATACGGTAATTTAGGCAAGTTGCGTTTGAAAGGTCAAACACTCAACAAAGCTTATTTTTTATCATATAACTGTGGTATTTAACATTACGTGAATGTAAAAGCAACCTCACAAGCACAATAGAAATATACAAAGTTATTGATAAGGATTTATTAGCCGCAGTTTAGATTCGGATGCACGCTTACTGTGTTTTATACGGTAATTTAGTCACGTCGAGTTTTGTTTCTACTTTAATATACGTATTGTCATTTATGTGTATCATCTTTAGCACCCAGAATCTTTTGTGTCTCAAACATATTTGTGTTCGGCTGCTATTTTTATCACATTAATGTTTTTAAAACATTTCCCTACATGTAATGACGGGGAATGAAGCTGTCCAATCATAGCAGTGGGTGTTTACGTTCAGGTCTTCAATGCGGCCCGCCCCTTCAAACGAACCATTTCTCAAGACAGCCACTAATCCATGTTACAAAATAGCGTATTACTTATTGCTTTTGATGTTTTTGAATGTAAAAACAACGCGAAATGCATAAGTAGACATCAATCAACGTCATAAAGCAATAAAATCGACCAATTCACGGCCCCTTTAAATAAACCAATAAATGAAATGAAATGGGTAAAGAGGCTTGACATGGGTGAAGCTGAGGTAAAACCACGCCCGCCTAGCGCGAGTCTAGTGACAGCGGTGGCTGTTCATCCGTCACTCAAGCGGCCACGCCCTCAATTATGCAGAAGTTTAAGGCTTAATATAATTTAAACGGATGAGTTACTAAAAAATCCACCCCCTCACAGTTGTCATAAAGGGCAAAATTAGCTAAATAGACCAAAAACACTTTTTGTACCAGGCTGTAAACATATCATTTTCTACTGTAAAGTTGGGCATTTTTAACATGGGGGTCTATGGGAATTGACTCCCTTTTGGAGCCAGCCTCAAGCGGCCAGTCGATGAATTGCAGTTTAAGTCACTTCCGTGTTGGCTTCATTAGAGAGATCGGAAGGTTGCCCCTCGTGTAAAGCCCAACACAATCCCATGACGATTTGTATGTTTGTATATTTTACGCAACCTTACCTCAAGTCCCTGTGCTATTTCATGTAGTATTTCTTTTTCCATTATTTCTTTCGATTTTTAAACCATTGTAGCTTGGTTTTGGGGTTAGATTTGGGGTAGGATCAGTGCCGGCCGGTGATTTCTCCTCCAAGGGGAGGTAATTCAAAATATGTGTTCGGAGTTTCATGTAAGTGATTTGTCATTTTAAAATATATGTTTGGCGTGTTATGTGAACCTATGTGCATCATCATGTCAAAATGCCTGCTGCAGACGCGTCGAAACAAATTACTCGCAAGAGACTAACTTAACACTTAACTCTGAATAGAGAATTTCCGGTATTCCACAATACAGCTATTATCCACCAGGTGGCGCACTTCCACAACTTATACAAACCGGAAAAAACGATTCACGTGAAAGAGAAAGAAGTTCTTTGCTGAGTCCCAGTTCGCCTACTTATACTAAGACCTAAAAGTATGTACTGTTTTTGTGAGGAAAACGTACATACTTTTGAGTGTGTAGCAAAAGAGTATGCACGTTCTGGGACATACTTCGATGACGTCATGCAACGTGAACGAAAACGTGGTTGCCTAGTTATGCACAACACGACTGGTAACAATATTTCATTCATTCTTATAACTTATGTCCAATATAATGTTATTTACTATTCCCGTCTTTTTTTCTCATCGTTGTTTTTTCACAATACATTTTACAATGTGTTCTACCAAGTTTAGGAGTGAAGCAGTGCGTCGTTGTAGAATGCAGGCCGTTTGTGAGGTGGCTGGTTCTGACATTCATGTGCAATGTGTGTAAAGAAAGCTACTTATTTTACAGTCAAAATATTTAAAGTTTATAGTATAACTATTGTTTAACGTATTTATACTTATGTATATAACTCAAAAAATACCCCGATGAAAAAGAACCATGCTTTTACTATGGTAAAAGTTTAGTAACCATGTTCTTTGGTTGAACTAATAAAGTTAACATTTGTACAGCCACAGTATTACTACAAATAAGTCAGTGTGGTTGAGCTCCTCCCTCCCACACGCAATGGGTTCTGGGCAATATTAGCCGTTAGAGTGTGCATTGAGCTGCACTTCGAATTCTAACCGGAAATAGTAGACCATTCGGGTATGTTTGGGATACTCATTTCAACATACTACGATTTGGGACGTATTAATTCTAGTTTCGCATACTATTTAGGATGGATAGTATGTGAATTGGGACTCAGCACGTGTATGTTTTAAAGATCGCTCTGAATCGGATCACTCTCAAAAGTCCTTCACAAAAATGGAATTATCTCAGCTTTTTGCTCAAAATTTGGTGTTTTTGAAGAAACCTACCCATATTTGAGAGGTGATAAAAGATAACTAATGAAGGTAGGATGAAACTTTTTTTATTTATTTTTAAGCAGAGGGTCTGTTCTTTCATTTAGTATACTGTATGTTTAGATATTTAAAGAAGAATTTTTTTTGGAAGGCATTAAACTTTTGTGAAAATTATGAAAAATGCTGGCGCTGGCTGGCAACTTTTAAAAAAAAGCTGGCAGGGAAAGAGTTAAGGGAGTATCTAGCATGCGAGCATCTCTTTTATCATAAACCCCTTTGAAGGGTCTGCAGCAGGCTTGTATTTTAACATGACGTGTGATACACATAGGTTCACACAGAGCCGGCGCCAGACCATAACTAACAAGGGGGCACTCGGCTTCCAGCGGGGGGCACGCAATAGCAACAATAACTTGCAAAAACAAGACATTAAAACAACAAATACAGCAAGCACACACTCATACAACTAGTACAGACTGTCAGCTCATTTCCCGTATAAAGTGCAAAAGACCACAAACTATGCGCCAAACTATTGAACTTCGACCGCGGCGTGAGCGCAAACTGCGCTTGGCTCGACGCAACAACAAACCGCCCTCGCGCGGCGCAAGCCATTGAAACGAATGGGTTGCGCACGTCCTAGCTTTAAAAAAGCCGCTTTACCATAATCACGTCGTAATGCGGTTAACGGTCTATAGCCACATTTCACATTTAAGCTAACTTACCTTTAAAATCGCTGAAGACAGCGTGTAAGAACATTAAACTTCCTTAAAGTGTCCTGTAGATTTGTAAATTCCACCTCGACCTCTAATCTCTGAGTTTGAGCCAGTCTGTGTTTGCATGAAGATGAAGCAGGCGGTGCTGGTTCGTTCTAAATGTTCTAATATCCATATTTTACACGATCCATAAAATGCCGCGAAAAAACACGTTGCTAGTATCAAGTCACAAATATGCTAAAGACGTAAGACGGGTGAGACGCGGCAATACATCCAATCAGAGAAACTGGTCAATTTTAATTAAAGAAAACATATATCAACTATATTTTCCTCATTTGATTACATTACAAGTCATGAAACATTCAGTGTTTAATTCATTTTAATTATTCTTGATATATATTAAAGTAATAAAAAACTTTGTAGGGGGGGCACAACAACCTGTTCGGGGGGGCACTGCCCGCGAATGCCCCCCCTTGACGCCGGTTCACATAGCACGGCGAACACATATTTTGACATGACGAGCACACATGACAGAATAAAAACATGTGACCAGCTTCATATCGTGTGCCCTCAAAAATGAAGTCACCGGCCGCCACTGGTAGGATGTCATTTTTTATATTGGGTCCTACATTTTTTTCTTCTGGTTTTTAAATAATTGTCGCTTGGGGTTGGGTTTGAGTTAGCATGTCTGAAATGTAACAAAGTCGTTCTAACCCCAAGCGACAATAGTAAAAAGTCATGTTTGGCAACACGAAAAACAATATAAAATAATTTGTGCTGAATAACATAAAAAAGACATTCATGCTCAATAACACGAAAATTTGAGTAAAATTATGTCCATGAATAAATATTTTTTTTTTTACCAGCAAATGGCTTGAGATTGGGTTGATTTTCCGAGGTGGCTAATTTTTAAGAATCTATACGATCAAATTTGTACACTTCCCCTATGTTACGTTGGGTTTAGGTTCGGGGTTGAGGGGGTTCATTATCGTTAAGTTCATTACTGTATGTTTTTCTAATAATGGTACGTTTTTGCATGATTCCCTTCATTTGAATTCACACAAATTTTCCACCTCTTAAAGGTCCAATGTGTAGGTGATTGCAACCAACAGCTCAGTCCACAACTCACCCTCCCTTTCGAAATGCATAGAGAAGCTACGGTAGCCACCACAGGACAAACATGTCGTCATCTGACGAAACTCTTTAGACCAGTTTGTTTGTTTAGGGCTACTGTAGAAACATGGGGCGTAAAATGGTGATTTCCATGTAAGGGGATTATGAGGATAAAAACGGCTCATTCTTTGGTAATACAAACAACACCAGTTTTGGGGTGAACTGTCCATTTAGGAAATTAATTCTAATTATGCCTTTTCTACTTAAAGAAACATTGAGCAAATCTTAATATTGTTATGTGTGTGAATATGTGTTTTTATGGCACGTTCTGGGAGCTGAGTGTACTATTGAACATACATCAGCATTATACTCCATTAGTGAAAGAGCCTATTCTCCAACTTCATTTGGCAATAAAGAGCATTTGTTCGGTGCTCTGTATGTAACACGAGCCACTGTAACAGTATTTGGCAGACTGAGATCCTGGCCCTCTTTCCCTGCACTGTACAGTAAATACCATGTTCAGCACATTAGCTATACCTGCCTTCATTGCTGGCAGATGTCTGTGTGGAATGCAAATAATATAAAGGAAATGAACAAAGGTAAAAAAAACAAGAGTCAGTACTAGAGATGGGCAGCAGAGGATCAACATAAGCAGGTTTACTAAGTTTGCCCCGTGTGGGCCTTTGTCTTATTGCTAAATATATATATATATATTATATGTATCAATATATGTCCATGCATACATTGCAAAATATTGACAAATTTTAGCACTAGATTCCCATATTTGAAAATGTATTATTTCATATATCACATTATATTATCCAATATATTCACATATATTTTTGTTTCGTAAGGGATAAGATTTTGATCATTGCTACCCATCCCTCCTATGACCAAACAAGAGAACGGATTTAGTTTCATATTTCTGCAGCCACTGTTATGCCCAAAACACGTTTGTTATGGTAGAGCAGAAATGCTTTCTCATTCATATATTTTGTTATCTGTTGAAATGAGAGTGTCTGTGTGCGAGCTGTGTGTTTCATGGCTCACTGTTGCCCCCTATAGAGACTAGAAAGACCCAATGTCTCTAGTATGGCCCAAATGTCTCTCAGTCCTGTCAAAGGATACAGTTCCTTCTCAGTAATCTCTCTGTCACTTTGGCTGGAGATGATTAATAGGCATTAAGAACATTAGTGGGGGTCTAAATTACCCCATCTGCTCATTAACAGCCAGGCCATTCATTTTTCAGAACATTTTCAGACAAGTGTGGAATCTGTGTGACACAGGCGGACCCGAACCAACGCTCCGCTGGGGCCACGCCGGGCCCTTCATCAGCCGCTCCATCTATTCTCTCTCATCTATTTACAACGCCGAAGTGAATAAATGCCACTGTAATGACTTCCTGACACGAATCAGAATAAAATCTGTAAGTCTGCCCACATGGTGAAAAAGCACAGACTTGTCAGGCCGGAGGGGCGACGGCGTTAGCATGCGTGTGGAAGCGTGACAGCTTATTATACAACTGTTTCCTTAGATGGATGAATTTCAGTAGCCATATCTAACCATACAGATAATTGTTAATGGACATGAGGTGACTGAAATTAACTCTTGCAATGAACTGTCTTTTGAGTGAATGTGTATAGTGCCTTGTTTTGAAACTGGTTTGATTTTTTAATCACTTCCATATTTTGTTAAGTGAACCAAAATTACATCCCACAAAATACATATATTTTCAGTTCAGCAGAGTTACCGTCGGTGTTACTTTTGCTTTCATAACAGTGCTTTTTGGTACACTGTCAGAAAAAAAATGTCAAAAAAAAACAGTGGATAGTGATACAAAAGAGTGTATATTAGTACCTCAGAGGTGCATAGTGGTACCAAAGAGTGCATATTAGTACCTCAGAGGTGCGTAGTGGTACCAAAGAGTGCATATTAGTACCTCAGAGGCACATATTGGTACCAAAGAGAGTATATTAGTACCTCAAAGTGCGTAGTGGTACCAAAGAGTGCATATTAGTACGTCAGAGGTGCATATTAGTACCAAAGAGTACATATTAGTACCTCAGAGGCACGTATTGGTACCAAAGAGTGCATAGTAGTACATCAGAGGCATTTAGTGGTACCAAAGAGTGCATATTAGTACCTCAGAGGTGCGTAGTGGTACCAAAGAGTGCTTATTAGTACCTCAGAGGTGCGTAGTGGTACCAAAGAGTGCTTATTAGTACCTCAGAGGTGCGTAGTGGTACCAAAGAGGCCGTATTTATACCTCAGATGAGTGTAGTGGTACCAAAGAGGGCGTATTAGTACCTCAGAGGCGTGTAGTGGTACCAAAGAGGGTGTATAAGTACCTCAGAGGTGTGTAGTGGTACCAAAGAGGGCGTATTAGTACCTCAGAGGTGTGTAGTGGTACCAAAGAGGGCGTATTAGTACCTCAGAGGTGTGTAGTGGTACCAAAGAGGCCGTATTTATACCTCAGATGAGTGTAGGGGTACCAAAGAGGGTGTATAAGTACCTCAGAGGCGTGTAGTGGTACCAAAGAGGGCGTATTAGTACCTCAGAGGCGTGTAGTGGTACCAAAGAGGGCGTATTAGTACCTCAGAGGCGTGTAGTGGTACCAAAGAGGCCGTATTTATACCTCAGATAAGTGTAGTGGTACCAAAGAGGGTGTATAAGTACCTCAGAGGCGTGTAGTGGTACCAAAGAGGGCATATTAGTACCTCAGAGGCGTGTAGTGGTACCAAAGAGGGCGTATTAGTACCTCAGAGGCGTGTAGTGGTACCAAAGAGGGTGTATTAGTACCTCAGAGGCGTGTAGTGGTACCAAAGAGGGCGTATTAGTACCTCAGAGGTGCGTAGTGGTACCAAAGAGGGTGTATAAGTACCTCAGAGGCATGTAGTTGTACCAAAGAGGGCGTATTAGTACCTCAGAGGCGTGTAGTGGTACCAAAGAGGGCGTATTAGTACCTCAGGGGCATGTAGTGGTACCAAAGAGGGCGTAGTAGTACCTCAGAGGCGTGTAGTGGTACCAAAGCGGGCCGTATTTATACCTCAGAGGTAGGTAGTGGTACCAAAGAGTGCTTATTAGTACCTCAGAGGTGCGTAGTGGTACCAAAGAGGCCGTATTTATACCTCAGATGAGTGTAGTGGTACCAAAGAGGGTGTATAAGTACCTCAGAGGTGTGTAGTGGTACCAAAGAGGGCATATTAGTACCTCAGAGGCGTGTAGTGGTACCAAAGAGGGCGTATTAGTACCTCAGAGGTGTGTAGTGGTACCAAAGAGGGCGTATTAGTACCTCAGAGGCGTGTAGTGGTACCAAAGAGGGCGTATTAGTACCTCAGAGGCGTGTAGTGGTACCAAAGAGGGCGTATTTGTACCTCAGAGGTACGTAGTGGTACCAAAGAGGGCGTATACATCAGAGGCGTGTAGTGGTACCAAAGAGGGCAAATTAGTACCTCAGAGGCGTTAAGTTGTACCAAAGAGTGCATATTAGTACCTCAAAGGTGCATATTGGTAAGAGTGCATATTAGTACCTCAGATGTGTATATTAGTACCAAAGAGTGCATATTAGTACCTCAGAGGCACGTATTGGTACCAAAGAGTGCATATTAGTACCTCAGAGGCGCGTATTGGTACCAAAGAGGGTGTATATAGTACCTCAGAGGCGTGTAGTGGTACCAAAGAGGGCGTATTAGTACCTCAGAGGCGTGTAGTGGTACCAAAGAGGGCGTATTAGTACCTCAGAGGCGTGTAGTGGTACCAAAGAGGCCGTATTAGTACCTCAGAGGTACGTACTGGTACCAAAGAGGGCGTATACATCAGAGGCGTGTAGTGGTACCAAAGAGGGCATATTAGTACCTCAAAGGTGCATATTGGTACTAAAGAGTGCATATTAGTACCTCAGATGTGCATATTAGAACCAAAGGGTGCATATTAATAGATGGTATATATTATGAGCTTTATAAAGGGTACTGCCCCAGTGACAGCTTGGGATCATTTTATTCTGACAGTGTATTGTGGATTATTTGCAGATTGTAGTTTGGCAAGCTACATTGTGAAACTGGCTTCCCTGTGAATGATTCAAACAGTTTGAGTGTTTTATATGCATTTGTAACCTCACACAAATGGCACATTTCCATGCCAATCAGCAGAAGCAGTCGTCTGTACCGTACTTATTTATCTTCTATAGGCATTTCATTCCAGTGTGCTGTCCTCCTCCAGTGACTCTCAGAGGCATTTAATTTCTATTAATGGCTTTGCATTCTCAGGTTTAATAAAATCGAATGTTAGATGGGTGCTCATTCGCCGCAAAGGAGAAAATATGCATTGGCCATTACCGGCCGTAATGTGTTGGCTAACAAGTAATTCCATTGTGTTCACTGTATGTTTGAGTGAATTATTCGAATGGGGAGATTTATCAGTGCGTCTTGTTTTTGCTGTGTGTGAACTTGTTCGTAAACTCCTGAGAGTTTTCAAAAATAGAAGTGGGTCAAGCCTGCACCAACGCTGTATTTTAGGAGTGTTTCCCCTGTGTGGCTTGACTGTAATGTTTGACTGATTGCTGTCTACGGCACTGAGACTCAGGCACAACAATGCAGCCATTCACTTTTGCTGACAGCAGATCTTTTAACCCTCTCTGCATTTCCCCAGAGCTTCCTCTTTCTTTGTTTCTCTCTCAAACACACTTACATACACACAGACAGACGCACATGTATGTACAGTACATACAGCATTTGTACAAGCACTGTAATGACAAACCACAAATGTTTCAACATTACATTAGCCATTTATCTACAAATGTCCTTTTGCAGCTTAATGGTAGCACTGTGTTAAAGGCACAAAAGGTCATGGGTTCGAACTCAGGGAACAATGCACTGTAAGTTGCTTTGGATAAAGGTGTCTACCAAATGCATAAATGTAAATAAGGAATTAACCTGTCTGTATTTTTACAAATGGGATCTTATTTAATTGCTTCTTGTGGAGCAATAATATTAGAATTCTCTGGTTGTCAATTTCTTGTGTGATAAAAGATTGAATGATTTCTGAAGAAATGCTGTCAATATTAATTTACGCCACTATATCCTCATTGTGTCAGTATATGCTTAATGTGTTAACAATTACCTCATCTGTGTCTAGGAATTTCAACAGTGAGTGCATTTACATTACTACATTTTTGTCTTACTCTGATTTTGCCTAATGAACTGATATTGTGTAACGTCAAGTAAACACATGAAACACTTTTCTTTCATTGGGGAAAGAAGCGTTTCTTCAGCTGAGTGAAAAGTGACATTGATCAGCTGAGCGGTTTATCCAAAGTTTAAAATTTTTCAACTCTGTGTGCACAGCGCTGAAGGTGTAAAAAACATAGAGCAAGCTTTTTTGACAAAAATCTCCACTAAAAAAGTCTCCAGTCACTCTTCGCTCTCCTTTCTGAATAAAGGAAAAAGGCTCAAACATTTAGCCAATAAACTAATATACTCTGTAAACCTTGGTTAACCAGGTAAAAAACTCTTGAAGCTTGACAATTGAAATCTGACATACACTCGCAGTCGTTCATCCAATTCGGTTTCCATGCACTTAAAGGTTGGTGTTGCTTAATGGATTCTGCTAAATTAAACAAAGCTGTATTTCTGTATGGCCTAAGGCAGGGATTGCGTGAGTCCATGATGGTGTCGTTACCGGAAGCTAGTTATTATAGTTTTTAAAGTTTGAAATAAGGATCATTTTCTTACAAAACGTTCTTTTTAATTTGTTTTGAAAAATATGCCAGATTTAAGGTATAATTTGCAAGATATTTGCAGTAAAGTATCCAAAAACTACGGAGCCCCTAAGGGGACATGGAGCAAAAATTAAATAAAGTTTAGTTTCAGGTGTGCACATGAAACTACGTGTGCACATGAAACTATAGCTTTAATTTAAAAAAAATTCTGCAAATGAAAGTTTCACGTGAGCACATGAAACTAAACTTTAGATTTTTTTACTCCAATGTCACCTTAGGGGCTCTGTAAAAAAAACACTAGGCCAGTGTTATATATTTTGTTCAGCTGATTACTAACAATATCTCTAATGTTTTCAACTACTTGTAAATTATAAGAAAATTTCCATTCTAAACAGTGACACGGGGCAGTGCAGTCGGCTGTCAACAGTGGCGGAGTGGCCATCGGGAGAGTCGGGACATTTCCCGGTGGGCCGGTAGTGTTTTGAGGCTGCAAGGGCTGGTCTGATAATAGTTATACATTGCGAGTTATAGCAACCCCGTCTGGCGGCTTGATGTGCGGCCGCTTCCCGCTGGTCAAACTGTGCAGCCTCTTTGCTCAATATAAAAGTGCTCAACCTGTTCGACAGGTCCAACCATGTTTAGGATTTTTAAAAATATAGGGGGATCATTGAACGGCGCTCCCCAAATGGCATAGCCGCGCCACCGAATGCCTGTTTATTGGAGTACATATGCGGTCGGATTGATCCATCAAGCAGATAGACTATTTGATAGTAAGTGTGGATTAAGGATGTTTAAAATTTCTAGCTTGGTGGTCAGTACATGAATGGATCAAATCAGCACATTTGCAAATGTTTGTCTTCATATGTCTATGTAATAAATAAAAATAAGAAGGGTAACTTTGCAGTATCACACTATATATTTACTATGTGATTTTCATATTACATATAACAGCATAATGAAATGAATAAAAAGACAAGGAAGTAGGATTGGCATGTAAATTGTATTATTATTACTGGAAAAACAGCAAAATAACTGAAATAAACTCTGAGGTAAATCACCAAACACGTTAAAATAAATGAGCAATAGCAGTGGAAAAAAACATTATTATCTCTCAAAACTTTATATGACAAAAATTATATTTAAATGAAAAATTCTTACAGTTTTTCAAAGATGTAAAGAAAGTATTCCATATTACTCCCATTTATGAGCACGTTCATCTCTGGTCTCGCTCTGTTATTTAATAGCTGATTGACAGGTGCGCATCTCCGTCTTTCAAACAGGGATCATTTTGTATAGTTACTCATTTAGGAAAATTATCCATGATTTGATTATTTTATTATTAATATGAAAATGTTTTTTTTTTTTTTTTTTTTGCAGATTGATTACGATTTGTATTACCGTAGTTTTACTACAAATACAAGACCTTTTTTACCACAGAGGGCCGGTGGTATACGAAATTTCCCGGTAGATTTTTTAGTCCCACTCCGCCCCTGGCTGTCAATGACGTTAATATCCACGTTACCCTTTGTTACCGCCTTTACTGACGTACAGTACTGTGCAAAAGTCTAGGCCACCACCACCAGACTTGTTTTAGAACTTTTAATGTCCATCCATATTTATTTTTCAATCTATTTTATTATGATACAAATAGAAAATACAGGAAATATGTACACAAAATCTAAAAATATAATTTTCAGGACTAAAATGTCTTCTCAAGGCATCGTCAGTATTTAGTGTGACTTCTCTTGGCACTGAACTTGAGCGTTTTTTAGCAGAATGAAGTAAAAAAAAACTAATTTCTTTAAAATTAGAATTTAATTTTATTTAGGTTTAAGAGATCCTGCAGTTTCCTGCTATTGCTCAATTGGAAGGGGAGTTTACCCTAAAAACTTGACACATCAGTTTACATTTTTATACAGTTTTTAATACTATACACACATTTCCTGTATTTTCTGGTTGTATTCTTATAAAGAGACTGAGAAACAATTAGGGATGCACCGAATATTCGGCCACCGAAAATTTTCGGCCGAAAATGGCCCAAAAGTGGTTTTTCGGTTTTCGGCCGAAAGACTTTTAACACCGAAAAAATACGGCCGAAATAATGTGATGACGCAAACAGAAACCGCGACCTGCACGTGCTTGTCTGAAGTAACATATCTGCGGTGTGGACTAGATTTCTCTCAAACCCGCGTCCGCCGAATTTCTGACCAGGATCTCCGCAACCTGTGAGTTTCACTCCCGCCCACGACCGTAATGTGTGTGTCCAAACCCGCGGAGTTTCTCTGGGCATTTGTGTACAGTTTTCACAAGCTCCGACTAAACATTCGTTCAGATTAACATCCAGAATAACAGACATTTAACAAGATTGCTTTTAAAATTAGGGATGTGCACGAATGGTCAAATATTCGATCTGCAATAATAATTAGAATGGGGAAAAAATGATATTCAAATGTTTTTAATCCGCAGCATTACGGCTACTGCTCATTTAATCCTTTTTCACTTCACCTGTACGGTCTTTTACAGACTTTAATATAAAATATACATGAAAATTAATATGTATTTCTGATTGTTTTTGGTAATTCAGATTGCAGACTCATTTAAGCGTTTAGAGTTTTAATGCTGGGTGTTAGACGTGCTTCTCCGCCGCTGCATCAGCGTGCATGATGAGAGATTTGTTCGCTTCCTTATATAGCCTAGTTTATTTTGTTGTTAAAACGACACGAGACACGCATGGAAAGCGAAATGGAGAACGTTTATTTTATCTGTGGATATGGTTATAAAAAACCCGATAACTGCAAATGCCGTAACAGCAAACAATAGCTCCGTTTTGTGAAGTGTTGTTAAATTAAGCTCGTAACTTTGCACCCTCAGCAATAATGTATCAAGCCAGCTTGCGTTATTTGTAACATAATATTAAATTCAGATATATTTGTTAGATCCGTTTGTTGTTCTCACTGGATAACAACAGAGCAGAGTTTTTTCTGCAGCTGGCATTAATGAGAAAAACGTGTTTCACCGGAGAAGGTAGGCTAAATATGATTTTCTTTTTAAACAAAAACATGTCAGACTAAATAAAGAAGATATTCATATTTGACTGAGACTTCGACCCATTCGGGGTTTTAACGTGCATTAAAATGCCATGATTTTTTATCAGCATTTTGTAACATTAACGTTAGAAGAAAACCACAACTAGCACATCTCAGTTTTTAAATGTATACTGCATGGCAAACAAGCACCAAAGGATTAATCAAACAAATCCTTCAGCCTATATAACTGAAGTTGGGTTTGTTTATGCCACATGCTGTTTGGCTTATTTTTCTTCTCAAATTGTGTGTGTTGACTCCATTTCTATTACACACAAAAATACCATAAGTGCAATGGTAGTACTAATAATTGGCATAATTTCTTTCGGTGTTTCGGCTTTCGGTTTTCGGCCTTGGTTTCCTCTTTTTCGGTTTTCGGTTTCGGCCAAGAATTTTCATTTCGGTGCATCCCTAGAAACAATTATATGGGTGATTCTCACGAAACCATTGAAACACCACAGCAATAATGATTTTAGCTTTAAAATGTGTAATATAGTAACATTAAAAAGCATCAGAATTAATACAATACTGTGTTCTACCTTGCACAATGTGTGATTTCAACATAAGAATTTATAATTGGAAATTTTATCTCATTTTCTGCTGAAATTCTCATTACCGCAATGTGTCCGGCTGTGTTTGAACATGCGTTATGTTGTAATTTAATCAAATTAACACAAAAATATTAAGAAAAAAAAATAAATGGATGTTTTGCTAGACTACTTTAGATGACAGAAAAAATATTTACTAAATATTCATGTATAATAATAATGAAGAAAAATTAGGAAAATGATGTGTCCATGCCTGATGTTCTCATCCTCCGCAACACTTTTTGAGAACAGTTTAAGCACACATACAGAATTTTAATAAAGTTTGATTTTGAGTGACCAAGCACATGGATCAGTTACTTCAAGATGGCTACCAGGTAAGATCATTTTTTTACAGTTAATTTGAAATATTGTCTTGTCAGAATGCTTACACGACATTTTGATTATCATTACCGCAACAGATGCTTATTAAATGTTAATTTAATTAATAGAAGCATAATACTTTGATTTTAAATGCATGTGCAGAATCTCCAAATTATGTTCTTTCAGGTTTGTCATGTCATTTTGAAAAATTGTCAGTGTTGATGTTTTCTGACTGTTGCGGTAATGAGATTTTTTAGGACTAATTTTTTAAATTATGTTACAAAAAGTGTTAAATGATAAGTAAAAGTTTTTAAATGAATGTTCCCATTTACTCCAGACTTTGTTTTTCAATGTCTGGTGGGATAAAAAGTAAATTTAAGCAATTTTTACATTTTCATGCTTGACATTTTTAAAACCAAGTTTTCGTGAGAATCACCCATATATGATCACTAAACAACAAATCTAAGACTTTTGCACAGTACTGTATAAACCTCATGACAACAGTGTCGTGGACAAATGTGTAAGTATGCTGGTTGAGGAGACCTGGTTGGTGGTGGTTGAGGAGATTCCCCCCTTTATAAAGCGCTTTGAGTGCTGCAGAAAAGCGCTATATAAAATGTAACTAATTATTATTATTATGCGTCTGTCGGGCTATACTCGCTTGTTAATGGTAAGTTTGTTGATCTGAACACTTTATTGTGTGCTGTGTTAACACCCATCGAATTGGACTAATACTGTAACATCTATGACTAACAATTTAGTTTTGAGCATTACATGAAACCTTACATAATGAAATAAAACGATGTCATCAAACACAACATTTATAAAACTTGATTTCTTTACTTCATGTGTTAACATGATTTCTCGTTCCCGTCTGAATGATGGCCATGAGCGGTTGAGTTAAAGACAACAAATCCCATCATTCCACGCTGGTTCAGAGTGTCATTCATTTACGTCATTGTTATTGTTATGATCATGCGCCAATGATGTGCACCCTTATTAGAGGGGATTCTACTAATTGTATCCTTAAACTACAGTAATTGAGTCATTTAAATGAAGATGCATTAGTCTATACAAATTTAAAATATATAAGTTAAGCATAAAGATTTTTTAAATCATCTTGATATTCTCTTTCAAGCACCATATGACAAACCCCTCTCACACATGAATAGCTTCAATCATCAGCACCGAGAGAGATATTGCTTATCATGTGTATTATATTTACAATTTCCAGCCCTGCTCAGATCACTCACTGGTGCAATATAATGTTTGCAGTTATAGGGAAAATTCGTACACATTTCATTTCTTCTGCCCCACGGGTGCTTAAAATAAATCAAGCACGTTGTGCCAACTCCGAGACTGTTTCATTGAATGATGTTTTGAGAGAAACCAACTCCATGAGAACTTTGAATTGAAGGAGGTGAAGCGTGCCGAGCGATGTTTGAACTGACTCCGTATAGCCTTTGCATAAGGATTAAATTCCCCTCCCCAAATTTATTAATCATACCAGATATGAAATTTACAATCGCTGAGCTCTCTGTTTGTTTGGAAGCGTAATTTGAAGCCGGTGCGAGAAAAAGTCAATTAAAGGTCCCCGTTTCTCATATGAAATCGCGGGACGTTTGGACGTTGGATTTGGAGATCCGTCTCGAGAGATTCGGCTATGTTTTCACACCGTGGCTAATCTCTGTCATTCAATGCGAGGTAGTGTTCTCTCAAAACGAGCACCCCGCGTTCCTGTTGCTGAAATAGCTCACGCAGGCACACATTTCAGCGACTGTGTCACATTAAAACTTGATAAGGTACACGGTTGGATGGGTCTTACGAGACCAAAACGAATATGGGCCCTCACTGCTGTGGTAAAGCCGTTCTGACAGTGTTTATCCGGCTATGCTTGATGGAACTTATTTGTCCATTGAGACATGATACGCAGAGGTAAGAAGGTCAGAGTTGCATAAATGCATTGACTGTACTTTTACCCTTCACGTGTTAATGTCAATGGAAAGTAAGCTCCTCGTCTTCCCGGAGGACGGGAGTATCACAAATGAGATCTAAATATTTCATTTGTCTCTTAGATAGCACTGAGATTTAATGTTGAGTGAGTGCAGACCTTTGATTAAATTTCCTGTCTGTGCTGAGAAAAAAACCTTAATGTGTGTCTTTAAGATTTCAACAATACTCAAGTTTTGCTTAGTGCCAAATTTTCTATGGCACCAAGCAAACTTTAATACAAAACGCATCACTGTTCTGATGATTGATCCATTTGAGCAAGACCATCGAGTCATATATGACTGATTGGGTTTTCTATTACTTTCCATTACATTCTATGATCTGTTACAGCAGTTTACACACATTAGAGCAATTATGAATTACAATCATCCCAGCAAACCACCGGCCACCAATAATGCTTTTATTATAGCGCTATCGACCATTCGTCCTTAGAGAGGGACTGAACAATGACAGGTAATCAGAAGTTTGATTGATGATTTGTTTAGAGTGTATTGACCGAACATCACTCAGCCTACTACGGACTGTAAATTCACATTTTCTCTCTATCTCCGGGCATATAGGGCAGACCTCAGCGTAAACCTGCATCTTAGAAACCCACCCAATGTCCCCTGAAGCCACGATTCACCAGAAGCCATTTTGGAGCCCGTAATAATACCTTTTATAGCGGAGAGGTGTGGAAGAGAGTAATGTCGAAAGTTTTTACTGCGTTACGGCCGTGATGAGGTGCGGTGTTAGTGTGTTTATAGCGGGTTGAGGGTCTAATGGAGGCCAGACTCATTTTGTTTACTGTCCATTCTCATCATCCTTTTACAGCCGAAAAAAGGCGACCTGGGATATCAAGTGTGAAGAGGACTTTAAATCGCAGGGAGCAGCTGATCGTAATGCTGCATGCTTCTCACGTTGTTTTACACGGCTGATATACAAACGCGGTGAGAACAGGCCACACTTAGTTAGTAGTAAAGACAAATAAGTTGCCCTTTACATTCCCTCTCCAGGTCTTGCAGATTTGCTAACTTATACCATTTACAACAATAATGTGTCTTTGTTTAAACTTTCAATTCTTGTTCAATATTGCCAACTTTGGACAAAAGCACAATGAATAGATGGGTTCAGTGGCAACAATATAAACAAATTAATTTTGTGGCCCAAATTTAACTTTCTTTCCTCAAAGAATCAATAACAACAGAGTCCATCTAGAATAGATTCTATTTTAAGAAGCTAAATAAATAACAAGTTAGTTCAAAACATAGCTAAAGTGAATCATACTACACTGAGCTTTACATTACAGTGTAAAATGACTGTATACATGTACAATGTTACCTAAAAATCTTGCCTGGATCTCTTTACACAGCGGTGATCCACGCTCGCCCTCTCCCCTCGTCTTTAGGAAATCAAAAACATGTATTTTCGAAAAGTTATTTGTTCCATAGGTCAGTTTTGCCAGTATAGCCAGACCGATTAACAAACACAGACCAAAAATTAACTTCAGGCCAGCCACGTAACGGTGGCAACATGCATGTGTCCGATGAAACCGTCTGACATTTGTAATTAGCTTTTTAGCTGCAATCCATAACTTTTGCCTCCCTTTGCCATCTCTGTTTGAAACATAAAATTTCAGAAAGTACTTGAAGTACTTTTATTTACATTTGTTAAATGACCATTTAAATTAGAGCTGAAGATCTTTGCCCGAACCCGACGGGACCCGTCGGGACCCGACGGGCTCGGGCGGGTTCCGGCTTCATTTCTAACATTTCTCACGGCTCGGGCCGGGCTCGGGCTTGCGCTCCGGCTTTGTGAGGTAAATGAGTGGTCAAGTTCAATACTGCTGGATCAGTAGCGCAGGACCGCGCTGAATTCATTTATAGTGGATTTAATAATTTTCCTCAAAAAACATGTAGCCTAATCTTGGTGAGTGGGTTTTTAAATGTATACTAAATATGATTTGAGTCTTAAATACATCATTTAGACAGAGGATATAGCCTAATGTTGGCAGTAATGGAGAGAAGTGCCGACGCAAATCCCGCGGAGCCTTTCTCTTAATTTCGTTATTGCCAAATACCCATCTTAATTCAGAATGTATTATCTTAATTTAATTCGTTAAGAAATAATAATTTTATTGGCATATTTATAGTATATTGCATAAGCCTATTTAGAATGAGATGTTACAATGTTACAGATGACTTATTTTATTTCTTTGTTTCAACTTCCAAGTGGCGTGTAGATTATTAGTCATGAATAAATAATGTTAAAACCTGTGTAAATTTCTCATTCTTGACAAAAGCTGTGTGTGTGCGCACATTTAAATAATGTCGGGCTGTAAACGGGTTCGGGCTTTTAAAAAGCTGTCAATCTAAATGTACGTTCGGGTTCGGGCTGCATTCTGTCGGGCTCCGGACATTTCGGGCCTAACTTTTAAGGCCCGATTACAGCTCTTTCTGTGAAATCCAGCCAGACAGCTTAATTTTAGACCGTTTCAGCAGTAACAACATAAACAAGCGGCTGCACGTAGCTTCCAGTAAACTCCGCTAAGAATAAATAACAACAAAGTTCTTTAAATGTAGTTTATTTATATAACAAACAAAAAAACAACACGTAGATTATACCTAGGAAACCAAAACATTTGTTATTTTCGACGAGGCATTTGTTCAAGAGATCAGTTTAGCAACTAGTCAGACCATTAAAAAAACGAAACCGGAAGTAAGGTTCGGATCTAGACATGTATCACGTGCTTCCAATGAAACGGTCTATAAATCATTATCGTTTCATTTATTATTTGTTTAGCAGTTTAAAAGAAAACTCTTGTTGGTCAAAGTGCTTTCCAATAAAACAACATATAACCAAAACTAAAAAAGTGAGAACATAAAAACAAACAAGACCATATACCCCAATTATCTTACATCAAATGCAAGTGCCCTCTTAAAAGTGTTTTAAAACGACCTAGTGATGTACAACATCTAATTTTCAGTGGCAGGTCATTCCAAAGGCAAGGTAACGCAATCCATAAGGCACGGTCTCCTTTGGACTTTAAGCAGGATTTAGGGACCTTTATTTTAAAAAATGTAGATGACATTAATGGCCGTGTCAGAGAATAAAAGCTTTAAAAACAAAGTAAAACCTTAAATTGAACTTAACAGGCAACCAATGCAACGAAGCTAGCGCTGGGGGAAAACTGACCTGTTTCTTGGTCCCAGTCAGCAGTCTAGTTTAATTCTGTTTCAATTCAATTTTATTTATATAGTGCTTTTCACAATTGTTAATTGTTTCAAAGCAGCTTTACATTAAAAGATGCAGGAGAAAAGACAGAAAAATTGATGGGCAACATAAGCAGCAGAATGCAGCGACAAAGATTAAACCGTACTAGCGAGCATAGTAATAATGTAACCTATAGAAGAGAGTGCTAAGTTAAGCCAATGTCAGCTGACTCCCCAGGGCTTTTTAGGAGGGAGGGAAAAAAGTCCTAGGAGGGAAAAAAACCTTGAACCCTTGAGAGAAAGCCAGACACAGCTGATTCTATAGAGGATATAGTATAGACCGTTTCAGTAGTAACAACATAAACAA
This sequence comes from Misgurnus anguillicaudatus, assembly GCF_027580225.2. NCBI lineage: Eukaryota > Metazoa > Chordata > Actinopteri > Cypriniformes > Cobitidae > Misgurnus > Misgurnus anguillicaudatus. Next base: position 12,133,558 of record NC_073356.2, read on the forward strand.
GCGGCTGTCGCGGTCCGCGCCTAACTTCCAGTAAAGTCCGCTAAGAATAAATAACAACAAAGTTCTTTAAACGTAGTTTATTTATATAACAAGCAAATAAAAAAAACAGCACATAGATTATCTAGGAAACCAAAACATTTGTAATTTTCGACAAGGTATTTGTTCAAGATCAGTTTAGCAACTAGTCAGACCATTAAAAAAACTAAACCGGAAGTAAGGTTCGGATCCAGACGTGTATCACGTGCGTCCGATGAAACCGTCTATATATTAGATATCTTATAAAATTTTATGGAAAGTAAAACATTTAAAATTACAATAAAAGTAATTTTTGTATTGTAAACAAGTTACAATAATTCAATCCTGACATAATAAAAGCATTTATAACACGTTTCAAAAAATCAAACGACAGAATATTTTTTTATTTTTGCAATATTTCTTAAATTAAAATATCCCTCCTTTACCACAGAGTTCAGTTGCTTATCAAATTTATTATAAGCTTACCACTTTGAATCAGGGTAGGTGTAATTGTTTTAATGCAGTTAATTTATGTACTTGCTCAGTTGATTTTTGTGTATTTTAACCCAAAAAATATGGATTGCAGTTTTAACAAGAAGCAACCAAATTGCATAAAACAATGCAATGCTTGCAGTTGTCTTGCATTTGTCTGTGCAAACCTGCATTTAATATAATATAATATATATATATATATATATATATATATATATATATATATATATATATATATATATATATATATATATATATATATATATATATATATATATATATATATATATATATATATATATATATATATATATTATATATATATATAAAGCTTTATTGCAGACACACAGGTCCATATACCACAACATACAATATACAAAAATATTAAAAATACAGCAAATTACATATAAGCCTACAATATATACAGATTATTACACCAATGTCGTCTAAGCCTCGAAAAATATCTATAGCAGCTTATCAGAGGACTGACCAGGGCTTCAATTATATGGTTCACTGAATTGTCCAGTCGACACATAAAGCCAAACATCAGTTGCCTTAAGAGTGCCTCACACGTTGGCACTCTATTGGATACAAACAGATGACTGGCACTATGCCACCTAGGGACACAGAGTAGCAACCTCATTGCGTCATTGTATGCTACCTTTACCCGCTGCATACTCCTTTTTTTATAGTTACACCACAACTGTGCCGTATATAGCGGAGTAATGTAAGTCCTAAATAGGGAGCACTTCACAAAGTCAGAACACATATAAAACTTCCTTATGAGCATATTGGCTTGAGCATAAATTTGACATCGCTGACGATACATATCTTTGTCATCCATCCAGTCATTAGATATAACATGACCTAAGTATATAATTTGGAAGTTTGACTTATCGTGTTTGTTATCTTGTGTGTTTTTTGGGGTTTTTTTTGCCTATTAACTTAATGTTTATGCACTAAATGTCACACTGGTGATAGGGCTGCACAATATTGAAAAAATGTGATATGATGCCAAAGTATGTAAAATCAATTTAAATGATAATAAAATATATGTACAAACAGAAAATGATATAGCAATATAAATGTAGAGAGACAGTTAATCTGGTGCATTGTAAAATATTATTCCCTGCCATACATTTATTTATTTATTTATTTATTTATTTTTAAGTCAATTCAACTTGCAAGTATTTGTCTTGACTATGTATGAGTTGTTATAACTTATACAATTTAGTTAAAATATGTCAACTTCATTTTGTAACAACTCATCTATGGTCAAGATAAATAATAGTAAATTAAAATGACTTGTAAATCTTAGTCGATTAAACAATTGTTTTACATTGTAAACTGGTCTTATATTTTGACTATAACTTTTTGAAGTATTAAAATCAATTAGTTATATCATGCACATTTGCGATGTTTTGATTATTTCAGTGAGCCTTACCCGGATCTCACTGAAATCAAAGTTTTTGAGTTGCGGGTTAAACGTAATGCTTTATTGCACTTTTATTAAGTATAAAGTTGAAAATTCAGACATTTTTAGATGAATTGAACATCGCATTAGTTATCTGTTTAGTTCCGGTGGATTTACTAGATATTTTCAGCCTCCTTGTGTTGACTCACCAAGTTTCATGCAGGGTCTTGGTATTTTATTAACTGGCTGACATAGGGAATGCACGGACTTCTGCATTGACCCACGGATGAGTTTCAAAACCCACACGGGCCCTCTGTCAGAGAAGAGCATGAAACCTCAGGAGAGAAGTGACCAGTTTAATCACATTGAGTCTGCTTTCCTGCATCGTACAGACTAGCAAAACAAAAATCAATCCGTCTCAGCACGGAAATGGAGAAAAGGAGCGTGCGAGAGAGAGAGAGAGAGAGAGAGAGAGGGAGATGCATTAGAACAAGACACAAAGCATAAATCTATTCAGCAGTGGGAAATATTGCAAGGCATAAGACACAACTGAAGATAAATAAGGCACAGGGCATGACTTTAAAACACTGCATTAAAGGATCTCCTCCGGGGATTGAAATCACTGCCTGTGAACCCAATTCTAAAACTAAATTACAGAGGGGAGTCGGGATGATTTTATGGTTCACTACCTAATTTTCCAACACTTTTCTTTTTCTCCCCCGCATTTGGGTCGTTTTTCGGCTCTAACCTTCCCCAGGAAAAACACGACGCTCACATAAGTGTGATCGTAATAGGTATGCTAGTTTATTACTGTTGGTTTTACTGATGTCAGTACTGATAGCATTCCACATTCAAAAGCATGAAAAGATATAAAGGTCAGATTACTCTCCTTCCAAAGAAGAACTTAAGAGGATCTCACTTGGCATCATAAAGTTTTGCAGAAGTACATGCTCGAGTTCAGGACAGCAAAAGGGAGACCTTTCAAGTATTATAATTTAAAAAAACACTAATCGTGGTGTATGGTCAAAACCATTATTTTGTGGTTACCATGGTTTTACTACAGTAAACTACATTAACATGGTTAATTTTCATAAGGGGAAGTGGCATGTGGCGGGTTAGTTCACCCTGTATGTGACGATCCTGTTAAAAAGCAGAAATAAAAACAAAAGCAATGCGTTTCTACCCTCACCAGGGGTCCAAGTAAAATAGAAAGGAGTGTGTCTGTCCACAAGCATCAATCTTTAACCTCAAGCATCTCCCGTGGCCCACCGCTGCACGTCCTCATCCCTCACACACATCTCTCCAAACACCTCACAATCACCGGAGCATGACCGCTCAATAACACCCTCAGTGTAAACACAAACACACACACTTACACTCGCGGCCACACTTAATCTCATAACAAGTTACGGTTGTATCATTTATTTTTTGAAATATTTCACTGCACTCAAACCTTTAACTGGGCAGATATGAAAAACAGCCTTCTTGTTTCTGTAAGGCAATATTATGAACTCTGTTCTGCTCTATTGTTCTGACTGTTACATGAGTAGTTACAGGAGTAAGTATGGTGGCACAAAATAAAACGTGGTGATTTTTTAAGCGGATGAAAATGAGAACTATATTGTATGGAAGAAGAGCACTTAGTTTGCAGCACTATGATTTCAGGTGGAGTAATATTAACGAAAGTTTGAGCGAGAGGGGGAGTAGTCAGGATTAATGATGTTACTGCGTGCCGAGGTCGAAGTACTAAGCTAAGTGCTCTTCCGCCATACAATATAGTTCTCATTTTTTATCCGTTTAAAAAAATCGCTACGTTTTATTTTGTGCAAATATATTTACTCGTGTAACTACTCATGTAACAGTCTTTAAATAGAGAAAACATGAAAGTGTTTGGTGGCTTCTAAATTCATCCCGGTTTGGATCCTAAGGAATGAATGGGGCTAGGCACACATTGAAAAAGATAGGTATGTATTAATTCATCGAAGCTGAGTTAAGAACATAGTGAAATATTGAAAAACAGTGGTGTTTTCCTTTAAAGAAATGAATGAGTAGGAGGGCAATGGATGACGCCTCATCATACTGTTTAGCACACTACAGCTCTTTGTTCAAGAATGATTGTGTCCACCTGAAAGCATCAACATGTTTGATTAACTTAAAAAATATAAAAACAGTAATTCCCACAATGCCTTTCTGATGACTTTCTCATAGTTCCCCTCAGTTCATGATCTGTAGAAATATGAGAGGCAGTCGTGTCTCACCCCCATCTCCTGCAGTGTGTGTGTGGTTAACCCTCAGACAGGTTAACCCTTTAGTTGAGTAATCACACGGGGCTAATCCTCTCCCAGACCGACTGGCCTTTGCGTCACCCTGCATACAAAAGTAGGCGCTCAACACACCCGCGTGAGATAGAGTGAAAATGCAGGAAATCGCCTTCCATCCCCTGTGATATCTGCTTGCCTGAGGCTGTGGGGATAAGATGATTGAGGTGACAGAGAGAGAGAGAGAGAGAGAGAGAGAGAGAGAGAGAGAGAGAGAGAGAGAGAGAGAGAGAGAGAGAGAGAAGGGATATAAAATGGAAAAGAGGAAGTCCAAGCTACCGTGAGATAGAGAAAAGGGACAGATACCGCAGTAAGATGGAAAAAACACCATATATTGGAGGGTGGTGAGGGTGTGACAGGAAAAGAGGGATGAAAGGAGGAGGAATGGGAGGCTTAGACTGCTTGACTGCTCAGTGAATGATAAAGGAATTGAAAAATATGATTGACATCTAATCCATCAAGTCTAAATTCACATATTCAAACACAATAGCGACCAACCGGAGGATTTAGATTATGAGACGTGACTGTACGATTATTAAATGTCACACGTGTCACTCGTCACAATTTTTTTTTTTTTTACAGTTTTAAAGACCCACTAAAGTGCTTTGTATTGCATAGCTTTGTTCAATGTATTGATGTAAGTTAAATTGAATTAGAAAGTTAGAAGCATATAGAGTGTTTCATTTCCCTTGTGTAATATCCAATAGTGAGTTTACCTCAAGTGCAGTATGATGTCATCAAATGTGCTGATCCTTATTGGCGGGGGGAGATTGATTTTAGAGAGACTAAGCTCTTCTTTTGGTAAGAGACTAAGTTACACTCAAGTAAATGAAGTGTTGGTTTTACTTTGTGTCAAATGCCATGCAATTTGTTTAAGTAATCTCAACATATAGGCTAATTTAGTTCATTTTACAAAAGAATTTCAAATCTTAGTAAATTTAACAAACCTTCTTTGAGTAGTGCCAACAAACAACAATTGTACTCAAAAATGTGTCAATCGTAGGGCCGCTGCTTAAAACAAATAACCATATTGATCTCTAATTACAGCTTATCAAATATATCACAACAATAATTGAAAAGAAATAAAATATTACATTTCAGTCCATTCTTTTGTTTTTTTTTGTGTTTATTTAAAATACATCTGAGCAAGTTTATTGACTCATACTTGGCCACTATACCATACCTGTCTAATGGTGCTACACTTTTGCAAGACAAAAACTACCCATAATAGACTGCAACATTAGCAGCCAATAAGGTGTCAGTCTGTATTGTTTTTAATATTTTTTTTACGCAACTATGTTATGTTGCCTGAACAAAGAATTTTTAAGTAATGCTGATAAGACACACATTTTGTTGAATGAACTACATTAAATGAAGTTCACATAATTACATGCAAGGGCGTAGGAACCGGGGGGACGGGGGGGACGTGTCCCCTCCAATATTGGAGACAGTCACATTTGTCCCCCCCAAAAAAATTATACTGCGGAGGATAAAATATTTGATTTTGAAATCTTTAACTCGCATACTTTTATTTTGAAAGCGCAACACAGCGTCTTGTCACCGGGCCGCCCCGCCCACGCAACGCCTAGTGGGGTCTGAAGCTGGCGACAGGTCGTCAGAGGTTAATGAAAAGACAACAGAAGCTCAGTTTAAGAAATTAAGTTAATTTCTTTCTCATGGGAAAGAAGAAAGGAATGTGAGTTGGTAATAATTTTGTACAGGAGGATAATTATATGTTCTGTCTAACATTAGACCATGGATAAAAGTTCTCCGTCGCACGACGGATTAACCTCAATTGCAAAATATTTAAATTCACTTTTCATAAAGACGACTTGTATTCAAAGCCTGGAGTGGAGCCAAAGCAAGTTCATCTCTACTGTAAGCGTTCTGTAATCACTAATCGCTCAGGATCCGCTCCGGGTTTTCTGACTGTGTTAAGCTGAGGTAAAACTTTGAGCATGGACATACTTTTAATGCAGGAAGGCTCATATCGGATGTGAATAAAGGTGTAAAAGACAAATGGAGATTCACATGGCTTAGCGAAATGGGGAAGATTGGCAAGCCTTTTAGTTCGTGGGATAAAAAATCAAACAGCCATCCGAGCCAGGTACGTTTCTTTGCACTGTAAGTTATGCCTAGGGCAGTATTTTTGGGGGTAATTGATTTGTCCCGTACATGATCACTCGCGTCCCGTTTTTTGACTGATACGCTGATCTCACCAGTGACTGATACAGTTTTGTTAAAGTTCATGTGGCGCCACGGAGGCAGGTGACATCAAAATCCTGTGAGAGCGATTCAATAAAACATACAGAGGAGCCTGCTATCGAAATGCTCTCACGGTACCTGTCATTCAATCACAGACCACCTCAAAGTGTACATTAAAGGGGATGATATAATACGATTTCATATTTTCTTTTTTAAAAGTGGGTTATTTAGCCGTTTCGCCTCAATCTAATATGCCTTCAAAGCATTTCCAACTTTGCTTGGACATTCTCGTACGTGATTCACAGCCTGTACGTATGTTTTAATTAACTTATTTGTTAAAGTATATGATGTTGACTGGAAACTACAGGTTACAGAATTTATGTAAGATGTTTTTTTTAGTTTGTCACACGTAGATTAATATGAAGGGGATAACATTTTTAACCCTTAGTGCAGGAGTCACAAGTGTTTTGTTTAAAGGACTGTGTTAAAAGTAAAGCTGTAAATTAACAACCTATTAATAAACCTACCATATGTTGTAGGCATAAAAGTTATAAATTAGGAGATTAGCTATCATTTTGACAAATGGCTTAAATCAATACACTGTATATTCACACAAAACCATACCCGCATTGTTGCTGTAGCCCACCTTTTGTCCTGTACTTTATAGTGACAGTTGGCAACCTTATATATATATGCCTCGGGAGACTTCAATATGGCATTATTGGCAAAAAAATGCATCTCAAAATGCATCAAATTGATGGTTTAAAATATGGAATTTTCAAAATTTTCTTGCAGGGGAGCATGCCCCCAGACCCCCCTAGAGGGGTAATATCCTTCTCACCATTTTCACCCCTGAGCCATTTTCATGCCTGAATAAAGTATGTTGGTGAATGTTTTGCACTGTAGTTAATTTATGACATAATTCTGTTCAAGCCATTAACGGATCTGTCAGGTTTCCGATATGTGTCCCCCCCAATGTTAAACTCATTCCTACGCCCCTGATTACATGGATTAGATAAGTAATGTCAACATGAAAGCATAGTCGGAGCCGATGGTGTGGTGGACTGTGCTCCGACATATGGTGCAGACGCACTTCCGGCGACCCGAATTTGATTCCCGGCTCGAGGTCCTTTGCTGATCCCATACCCCTCTCTCCACCCTGTACTTTCCTGTCGTCTTTCAGTTACTGTCTATCAAATAAAAGGCAAAATGGCCCCCTCCAAAAAAAAACTTAAAAAAAAAACATGAAAGCATTAAGTAAAACTTGCGAATGCCATATCAGTGCCATTGTTTTCTCTCAAGATGCACACCAGTATTGTCTTTTGTAGGGTACTCAAATGTAATAATATAACTAAGGCCTAGTCCTGGATTAAGCTAAAAACTGTCCAGGAACTGCACTGAAAACCTTATAAAGGTTGACTGAACCTATTTGATTAAGTAAACTCGTTTCCTCAATTCAATTAAATAATGGGTCTCTCATAAATGTATATATATTTAAATTCACTAAACTTGGTGGCCACTTCACCAAACTTTGTACAGTGCACCTAAACAATTAAGTTCACTCAGGGCCCTATTTTAACGATCTAAGCACATTGTCTAATGCATGTGCATGGCAAACAGTCTAAAAGAACGTGTCCGAATCCACTTTTGCTAATTTAACGACAAGTGAAAAGGTTGTTTCTATTTTCGTAATGAGTAATGGGTGTGTTTTTGGGCGTAACGTGCAATAAACCAATGAGAGTCTCATCTCCCATGAAAGCCAGTTGCACTGGTGCCATGCTGCTTTCCTATTTAGATTGTGGAATTTGTAAACTGAAACACTAAGTGGAAGAAGACGACCCCCAGTTTAAGATAAATGTTAAAAAATCACATTGTTTTTATTTGCATTGAAATATCTTTGTATCAAAACTTTTGTATTGTTCTCTTTAAAAGTTGTTCTCTTTCAGTCATGGAAGTAAAATTAGCAAGCTTTTAATTGTTGCAAATGTGTCTAATTTACAAATATGCAAGAAAGGGTTGTACTATAAAAATACTTTATTAGTAACAAACAGAAGATAAATAATTTACAAACGTGTGGAGAGCCGAAAAGTTTCAGCACTCAGACAGCACCATGAGTGTTTTGAAAAGCATTACTTAAAAAAAGTTCTCATCTCACCATATCCAGAGGTACAAAGTCATAATATACAATAAATCCGTTGGGTTGCATTAAAAAAAAAACATTTCAATGTTTGCATTTGTTTTTAAGCAAAACATTTAATTACTTACCAGGCTACAGGTGAAGCAGCTCGTTACGACCTCCTAACGGCCTACTTACGGATCTGTGAGTTGCATTCATCCCAGCTAAAAGCTTAGCATATTCACCCTGTATACTCACCTGTATGCCCAAAGCCAAGAGCCCAGTGTACTCCCCTGTCTAATCACCTATACGCCCAAAGCCAAGAGCCCAGTGTACTGTCCTGTGTACTCAACTGTACTCCCAAAGCCAAGAGCCCAGTGTACCCCCCTTATACTCACCTGTACGTCCAAAGCCAAGAGCCCAGTGTACTCCCCTGTATACTCACCTGAACGCCAAGAGCCCAGTGTATACCCCTGTATACTCACCTGTATGCCCAAAGCCAAGCGCCCAGTGTACCTTCCTGTATACTCACCTGTACGCCCAAGGTCTAAGCCCAGTGTACTTATTTGTATACCTACCTGTACGTCCACAGTACCAAGCCCAGATACCTCCGTATACTTACCTGTGTACCTTCTAGATGCCTCCAGCTCCCAGCCCAGGGACGCACTCGTATACCTCCTGGACGCCCAAAGCTCCCAGCTCAGTGTACTTACCTGATCACCTACTGGACGCTCAAGCTTCGAGCCAGGGTGCCTCCTACACGTCAAGGCCACCAGCTCAAGGTATTCATCCATCCACTTACCAGTGTACTTGCCCATATTCATCCTTTGCGTCCAGGAAGGGAGGTTGAAAGGCTCCACCTGCAGTTCGCCCGAGAGACACAAAAGGGAAGAAGCTGAGAATATTCCCCTGTAATCACGCGTGGATTAAAAAGAAGAGGAAGTCAGACGACCTACCTGTAAAGCGACTCGGAATCGAAGCTCTTCAGGCCCAGAGAGCTAAAATTTTTGAAATCCCTTTCCCTTCCCCGCCTACCCTTTTAAATTATTTAATAAAGATTGTTTTAATTTACTTGCTCTAGTCTGTCTGGTCATTGGGGTGTTTTTGGGACCTCCTTGAGGTGGAAACTGAGGGAGGAGCGAGACTCACGATATTGGTGATCCGCTCTGACCTGTGACACGCGCATCTGTGTGTGATAAGGAAATGTGCATTGTCATCTCATTTATAGGCGCATATTAATAACGCCCATATTTAATAAAAAAATATTACGCCATTGACTTTAGACTTTAGACCAGGTTTTAGTTGGTCAATGGTGTAGTCTATTTAGTTGCCTCAAAATGGCAACGCACCAACAATGTGCCTGAACACACCTCGTTTTCAGACCAGAATGCCCGTGGGCGCACAAATGAGTGCAAATGCATTTGCTATTTAAACAATGTGACACTGGACGTAAAATTATAATTGTAAAAAACTCTTGCATTGCGCCGAGTGTATAATAGGGCCCCTATTGTTCATAAAGACTGAACTTAAATATCATTTAATTTTATATAACAAGCTTTAATGAAAAATATTCTGACTCTGTCATTTAATGAATGAGCTCCACAGAAGCACACAACAAACTGCACAGTTCACAAGAAAACATTGATCACCTGAACGGTGACTTCACAAAAAAATATAATTTACAACAAAAAATATCAATAATGCTACAAACAGTGTAAAACTGTTTATATATCCCATCAGTTGTTATTCTTTGACCAAAATTAAATCATTCAAGATTTTCATAGGTTAAATTAATAAAGATAGTTAATTTATGAACCAAAATTTAAGTCAAGATTGCTTGACTTTTTTAGTACAAACAGCATTAGGGCTTTCAGTGTGCCCCATAATCTTCTAAATGTGCATCATGACAATATTTTAGAGTACACCAGTTTATAAATAACCAAAACTTTAAGCCAAAAAAATTTAATTTTCAGATTTCATGGGGACTTTAACCTCAACAATTGTAACTGTGTTCCAGTCAGAGGCCAACAAAAGGTTTTATGTTGAAACTTTAAAGGTCTTTTTGTTGCTTTAACTGCATTTGTGAATCAAAGTTAAGTGCTATTTCTATGCTAATGTCTTTTGAAACCGACATATAATTACATTCCAAATAATTATGCCCACACATATTTTCTGGGAAAAAAATAGTTAGACGTTCACATCTGGTTATTTCAATTCTCACTCATAATTAATATTTTATTTGTCATGCACGCACACAACCTGCATACCTCTCTACATCTGTCACATTGTATGTGCGCAGTTTTTAAATATGCTTTTTGAGTATTTAAATCATCCTCATAGCATGCAATTCAGGACTACATCAGCCACCTGGGCTTACCTCGCTAAACCCAGCACAAATTATTATTATTTCTTTTTTGTAATAACCTCATTAAGTTAATATTTTATTAAACTATGCCAGGAATCAGATTGTTTTACTGTTTTGAACATTCCTACTGAAAAGATAATGTGCCTACGCACTTTTTAACTACACTGTCAGAATAATGGTCCCTAGCGCTACCCTTTCAAAAGACCTAAAGAGTTCATATCGGTTCCTCAATGGTACACCAAATGTATACATATCTGTACCTTTATGGTACATTTTAAGGGAACTGCCACATTGACAGCTAGGGACTATTTTTTCTGTAAGTCTAATTTGGCCAACTTGTTCTCATACAACCTTGGGCGCAGTAATATTAAAGAAAGTTTGAGCGAGAGGGGGAGTAGTCAGGAGCGATGATGTTACTGCACGCCAAGGTTGAAGTGCTGCAAACTAAGTGCTCTTCCGCCATACAATATAGTTCTCATTTTTATCTGCTTGAACAAATCCCCACCTTTTATTTTGTGCCACCATACTTGCTCGTGTATCTACTCATGTAACAGTCTTTAAATAGGGAAAACATGGAAGTGTTTGGATCCTAAGGAATGAATGGAGCTAGGCTTAATGCTAACACATTCACAACCCACTGTACAAAGATTAAGTGCACGCATTGAATAAAGATAGGTATGTATTAAAGCAACACTATGTAGTTTTTTACCTTTGAATAATGTCTCTAAAATTATTTCAGTGATAGAACAACTTTTAACTGGACAAATTGTACTGTTGCTGCAACCTGAGTAGCCTCCTAGCTGCTACAAGCACACTCTGAAAGTGACGGTGGAGGGTAGAGCACACAGCCCCGCCCCTCCCCCTGCCTGCTGATACCAGGCACTGTTGCGCTTTTCAACCACATGGGGGAGCTGTAAGTCATTTTTACATGGAAACTACATAGTGTTGCTTTAATTCGTCTGAGGTTGAGGTAAAAACATAATAAAATATTTTTAAAAAATGGTGGTGATTACAAAGGTCTATAAAACAAATGAGAAAAGCATCCTCGTTTCTTTAACCCCCAAGCCACTTTTATGTAGTTAACTCTTTCACCGCCAGCGTTTTTAAAAAAAGTTGCCAGCCAGCGCCAGCGTTTTTCATGTTTTTCACCAAAGTTTAATGCCTTCCAGAAAATGTTCTTCTTTAAATATATAAACATACAATATACCAAATGAAAGAACAGACCCTCTGCTTTCAAACAAAAAAAAAACGTTTCATCCTACCTTTAGTGGTTCTTTGGTAATCAGCTTTTGAATATGGGTAGGTTTCTGCAAAAACACCACATTTTGAGCAAAAAGCAGAGATAATTCCATTTTTGTGACAGACTTTTCATAGAGATCCCATTCAGAGCGATCTTTAAAATAAACACAGACATGCAGCCGCTTGCCATAGGGCAATACTTCCGAGTTTAAAAAGTTGCAGAAGGGCGCCACCTTGTGGATAATAGCGTTATTGCAGAAAGAGGGAAATACTCGTCATTGGCGGAGAAGCGTTTTCTCTTAATTGACGAGATATCTAAAATGAATGGGTCTCTATGGGCATCTGCTGGTCAAAATGATTTATTTCCTAAACTGTAACCATAAAACTGTTTTTTTTTCTAAACACCAAATGGTCGAATACAACACATAACTACCTAGATCAATATCTAAAAACAATTTAAATCAAATTTAGATAATAATTTATGTGAATTTTTCATAAAAATGTGATATTTTACAGGTAAGCTAATGGTGTAGTTGAGGAATTTAGTGGTAAACAGGTACAAAAGTACTTCATATTACCCAAAACACAGCATTATTGTATAGATGGGAAGTAAACAAAAAAAAGATATATTATTTGTATCATTAAAAATGTATATGTTTTTGTAATCACCCTTTTAATTTCTGGGGTCATTTTTTACCCCCAGGGAACTAAAACGTATACAGAAAAATAGGGGCTTATGAGGGTTAAATGTCATCATTGTCTAGAAGAAGCAACTGATGCTTGTGAGTTGTTTTGTTTCTAAGAGTCACAATCTGCACTAAAATGCAGGTTTTTTTAAACCCAATGGTTGGGTTTAAAATAAGTTGTGCTAGGTGATTTTAATCATGGATGTGTTCAATTATGGTCATTTTAGGTTTCTTTTTGATTTTAACCTAAACCAACAGTTGGGTTTGTCCTTATTTTACCAACCATTGTTTCATCCAAGCATTTATTAAAGTCTAGTAGTTGGTTTTGCTGGAGAACAGCACGGTTACATAGGTACACACTATGTACTGAAGCACAAACCGTCCTTAATCAGAATGGAAATTCATGATTCGGCATTGGTTTCCCTCATACACCCCCGAGCTAGACGCTCCTCAAGTTCACTTTGATTTCCACACTTTCATTCACCTGTTTGTTAACTGGGAGTTTGGTGAAATTGTCTGAAAGCTGCTAGGGCAAAGCAGTAAACCTCATTGAACAGGGTGAAATCAGCTCTGCCTGAAGCTCCAGAGGAAAATGGGTCATTTCACACACACATTCTCTCCGTCTGAAGAATCGTATCAGGATTGCTTATTTCTGAAAAGTCATGACAAGCAACTCGCCCGCAGGCCAAACAGACTTAAAAGATTCAGCGTTCGTGATGGACTGCCGGCAGTGGACACCGAAGCTCCTTTAATATTTTACAATAGCTCTGTTTCATGGCTAAGGAAATGAGGTGTTTTAAATGTATAGTTTCTGTGTGGGATTTTCTGAAACGCTTGCCTGTGTCTGATTGGTACGATTGGAGATATTAAACATCTATCTGAAGCGAGGCTGCATATGAATGTAAAAGTCTTGGGTGCCCACCTGTGAGGAATACATTTTAGGCTCTTTGTGAATGCGGGGAGAGAAATGGCACGTATGTTGATTTGTTTCACACTTGCAAAGCAGGCATGAACAGATGTCTTAAAACAAATACCACACATACCTAAAATTACGTTTTTAGTCAATTAAGCACTTTCCTGTTGAGTGCACATGCTTGTTCTCACGTTACATTAGGTTCATACTGTATGAAGGTGACATAGGAGACTGTGGGGTGCACCATGGCAACGCTGCTTCGCACCACAGGAAGGCTGGTATGAAGTTATTTCCATATGACTTGACTTCTGTAGTGCTGGCAGATGCTGATTTTCACACATCAAAAATCTAAAGAGATGGAGCATGAATATGTCACGGATGTTATTCTGAGTCTAGTACATTTCACTGATTTAATTACTGTATTACAGTAATACATTTCATTAACTGACAAAGAAACGGTAGACAATTAAACAAAACATTTAAAAAAAAATGCAAAGGAAAAAATTATTGGAAAATCATCAACAAAAACAAAAATGTATACTTCAAGTCAAAGTTAAGGGTCACTTTGTTAATTATACCTCACTTTTTGTTAGATAATATTTTCACACATTATTTATTACATTTTGAACCACATCATTAAAACTATGCAATAACACAAATGTTAAGGAATGATGTATTTTACGAGTTGGCTAATTATATGAATTTGAAAAATGTACATGTACAAGGTAAATGTACAAAAATGTATGATTATTATAAAATATAAAAATGAAACCACAAGGGCAAAAGCAAGTCGTACAAAAAAAAAAAAAAACGAGTGTGACCTTAAGAATTAGCCAACTCGTAAAATACGCACATAAGAATTGCCATGAAATTGCCTTGTATTTTTATCATCTTCGAAGTAGCCATTTCTTTATCAAGCTGGAAATTTATTGGTATTTTATCACATTGTTAAAGCAGTTCTTACAGTATCTATTTTGGGCTCTCATTGGCTGCTTATCATTTGTTTAAATTTATTTCATCTTATTACAACCCAGTATCACGCTAAAGCGTGTAATAGACACGCTGGTCCACTAGAGGATGCGTGTCAATGTCACGCTTTGCCTCCTCAAGGCGTGAAAATGACACGCATTTATGAGGATGATAACCAATAGGGGGCGATAATTTCTTATTGCCAACAACTTCAACAAGAGAAGCGACGCAGTGATATGCGTTCTCTGGAGCTCCATGGGTAAGGCTTTCTTGGAAATTTGGTGATTAATGTTACTAAAATTGAGTAAATCCTGTGTTTATGTTAAGTCTTTGTTGCAACGTTAGCAATATAATATCACCGCTAAGGCAACAGACAAGTCAGTGCACGCGTTTGGTCAGAATCCAATTGGCTCATATTTAGGACATAATTGTTTGTTCAGGTGCGGTCATTTAAGAAATCCTGAAGTTGGTGCAGCATAACATTTAATTTGCGTGTGTGGACTATGGAGTTATCTATAGTGGTTTTTACGTTACTAAGGTCAGAAACATTATTGGATGACTGTTTGATAATCAGCTAATGTATTAATCACAGAAAGCTGCAGTGACTGCATTATATTATGTTGCTAAACAGTTGTTCTAGCGTTTTTAAACCAGTAGTTTTATTAATTTCGCGCGGAATACAGTTCATGAAATAAGCTCTAAATGAAAAAAATAACCGTTTTAAGTAAATAATTGTGTTCATTGTAAATCTGCTCATCTAAACATACAAGGCGGAACCAATCGATCACAGAGAGCGATCGCTGCTGACACCGTCAGCAGCACTTACATTCAGATTACAATAATATTTCACATTATTACATTCAGATTACAATAATATTTCACATTATAAGTGTTTTTATATCAAATAAATGCAGCCTTGGTGAGCAGAATACATTTATTTAATTATTTAATATTATTTATATAAGGCTAGTTTGTGCAGTTACATTTATGTCAATTGATCGTTAGAAGGGATTAAAATTGATTGTGTTATGTTCTGTAATTGTTGTTAATAAATCTTTCAGAAGAAAGTGTGTAAAAGTTTGACTACAGTAACCATATCTAACCAAGCTTCAAGTACCAAGATAATTATTTCATTTATTTCTCTGAATTCAGAATTCAGAACTGTTCATTTATGCAGTTTATGCTTTATTTATAGGTAGCATAACTGTTACCTTTTTTTTACAGTTCTGCATATATAATATGACAAACCTAGGAGACTTTGCTGTAAGAGAATTAATCATGTTTTTGTTTTCTTTTCTCAGGTCCGGTCAGTACCCACCACCCTTCCCTGTTCACCCACAGTTTATACTTATTCTTAGAAAACCAACGGCTCTTCTTAAGAGCCACTTCAATAGACCCTTTTACAGCCCACGTGATCAAATAGCCTGCGTGCGCATTTTGGCAACGGAAGTGATGTTATTTCCCAGTGGTTCTAACGTGTAAGCAACTCAGAAAGTTTATTAAAACGATTTCCCCACATCAAAACGTCTGGTTGTAGCATTTGGTTGCACTAATATAATATATGTTTAGTATTTGGCCATCTTCTAACGTCTTCTATCCACTCCACTATAGTACACGGATTTGGTAACTGTGTAGAAGATAAGTCAACTTTTTAAACTAACTTTCTCTGTCTGTGTTGCTTCACTGCTGATTCTTGCCGTGCTTCCGTTGCCAAACTGCGTGCGCATACGTTGCCACGTCATCATTGTGTACAAACAGTAAAAGGGTCACTCACTCACTCACTCTTTCGCAAGCTTCTCTGTTTTCAAGTATTGTAATTTTATTCATTTTACTCTCTCTCTCACTGTCCAAAACACTTATCCTATGCCTCTTTGTCTGACCAATGTAGTATTGTTGAAATGGCTGCTGAGCAAGACAGAGGGAGAGCAAAGGGTGTTATTTTCATAGCAGACATGCTTCTTGCTCAAATCAAGGTGAGTATATTTGTTGAGATTGTGTTCTTGCAGTATTGTGATAATTCTAAAGTGTGCGATTTAGAGTGCAATAATTGTGTGAACTGCTCAAGAGTTAACTGTATTTCAGTATTACCATACAAGGCACACTTTCTTTTATGCAAGGCAGAGGAACCCAAGGGCAAAGCAACAGCCATTAAAGGGAGTACATTTAATGTCAGATAGGTGGAGAAAATGCTGAAGGAGGTCCACTACTAAAAAGCAGCAGAAGTGAAGAGATACAAAGCTTCAGCTACAGGTAACCATGTTCTACCAGATTATTTGTGATTTGTCAGCCTCATTTTTTCTAAGCTATATTACTGTGCCCATTGTTAATGCTTTCTCACAAATTATTGAACTTCTGTTTTCAGTCTGTTTATTGCCTACAGTGAGACCTCCACATTTCTGCACTTGTGATCATGCAAACATCCAGTGTAGAGCACTTCACCTGCCCGGCATGTACACCCAACAATGCTTGCTCTTTGTGCAGATGGCAACAGAAAAACCTACAGATTCCGTCAGTCAAAAGAGTAAGTTCTTTTACTCTTGTAGTTTTAAGGAAAAATAAACTTTTTGATTTAAATCCATCATTTGAAATGTGTAATTTTTGCTTTATTAAATAGTTAATGTATCCCAGCTGTTGTGAGCTTATATAATACGTAAGGAATATTTGACAGTGGGCTGCTACGCAGCAGGTGTGCATTATTTTCAAATAATTTAAAGGACTGGAGTCAATTATTCTGCTTATACCACAGTTACCACAAACATTGCTTTGGGTATTCTAAGACATTTGGCAGGTTAGGTGTGCGTTTTACAAAAATAATCATTTGGATATGGGAATGTGTGCTGGCACCCAAAGTGGCTAGTTTAATAGCTTGGTCATTCATTATTACATATCAATTTGTCACCCTGACTTTCAACTAGTTTGTGTACCTGACTGGAGTAGAGAAAGCAGAAGATTAACTTTTTAATGCTCCATGAATCTTGAAAAACCCTTAGTTTAAAAGTAAACCTTTATTGTCTACAATCATTATAAAGATGCCTGTTGGTGTGATGTAATTTGAAACTAACAGAAAAGTAAGCAAACTTGATGAAGAGGGCCTTGAGGTGGTTGTTTGCAGACACCGAGTGCTACTCAAAGCTCTTAATGTGCCGGGAAGTAATATTTTCTTATCCACCTATACCTACCTGCAGAAGGAGCTTCAAGCAGCCACAAACGGAGAGTTCTTTTGAACAGATATTGCTTGCAAGTATTGGCCATACCTTGAGAAGGCGTCAGTCTCCATGTTGGAACTCAGACCTTTACTGCAGATGAGACCTTTCCTTTCTGTCATGCATGCCAAGGCTCATTCAACCAAGTGTCAGGTAATGCATATTCTTTATCGTACCATCTGAAACTGTATTTGTATTACTTATTAATACACTGTAACTGTTTATGGTTGTAATATAGGTGTCACACATTTGTTAGATAATCTGGCAAAAATCAGGAAGGTGCTGGTACAACTGCAGTTGAGGAGGTCAAAATGGTCAACAGCTACCTGTCTCGTTGTGGCCTCACAACCAAGTATCTAATTGATGCCTATTTATAATATTTTAGGAAACCTGTCTTTATTTTTTCATTTTTTTATTCTTTCTGTCTAGTACTTTGGGATTGCATAAGAGTAAGCTGTAACTGTTCAAAGTACATAAAAAATTGGCATGTAGTTCTCTCTTAAATTTTAAACTCAATTGTCAGTTTCTGATTAATTGAAATACGACAAGCATTAATGGGACCTTTCTTCCTTCATCACATACATGTCTTGTTAATAGCCAGGAATGACATGCTAACTGTCCATGCTATTGGGTGGAACCAACGGAAGCAAGAAGGCCTTCAGCATTATCCAGCAGATACATCAAGGTCTTATATTATGACTGAGTTATATAGACACAAAGATTTTTCTCACTTTTAAAGATTGCAAGGACAAACATATTTTTATGGCATTCTTTCAGAAAGGCTGAGTCTCAGAGACGGGAAGATTTGAGCAGTGAACTGGGGTGTCCTGAGAACATTGTGAATCAGTGGGTACAAGATGTCAGACAAAAGGCTACTGATGGTAATGTATTTTATGGACATTATTGAAATTGGTTTACAATATTGCAGTGTGATAATCAATTTTGTAACTGAGAATCTTTGCGATGTATAAGTATTTAAGTAAAGGTATGTCCTGTTTTAATCGCAATAAACTTGTGTCCTTGTAAACAACTTTGAGACATTAATTTGATTTGGGACATGTACAGCCTAAAAGACATCATAATCATTTACTTGTATTATTTTTTTTGCTTTAGGATTTGGTAGGTACCAGATGTGATGACCTACACAACCTTCAGAAATGAATTGAACAAATGTTTCTTAGTCTTCATCGAAAAGCCAGCCTTTATATTCACACTGGTATGTTGATAACTCATCTAAAACATTTAGTCATTTTTGTTGATTGCAGTTATACCAGGGGTATGTTGAATGCTGTATTCTGATTGGCTGAGAAATGTTCTGTGGGTATGCATTAATTTCTGATAACTGCACACCTAACTTGTCAAATGTCTTAAAAATAGGCACCAGAGCAATGTTTGTGGTAACTGTGGTATAAGAGGAATAATTGACTCCAGTCCTTTGAATTATTTGAAAATAATGCACACCTGCGGGGCATCCAGTTGGCGTCGTGCCTCATTGCACCAAATGTGCTTTTGCACCAAAAGTGCTTTTGAGAGAAACAACAGATAAAGAACAAACATAATATTTTTTGTCTGTACTTTTAAATTATTGAATGACACAATTACAATATTCATTTTAATTTTACTGCTACTCTAAAGATTTAGTCCATTATTTTTCATTAGGGTGATGTTGAAACTAGGTCTTCAGCAGGCTTACACCACATGTGATATAAGGAGAATTATTTAAAGGCTCATAAGCAGCAAATAAATGTTTCTTATATAGATATAAAGATAAAGGGAGACAATCTTTACTATGTGAGTGTTTCTTTTTAACCTCTCATAGCCGACTTTCTGAATCAAATATTTTGCACCCTGCACCAGATTATGGGCTGTACATGCACTGCTTTTGTTTTGCTTGCTTTTCAGAATATACCAGTCAAAATTGTGTTTAAGATGTTGTTATTTGTGTGACTTCAGAATCCAGCAACACCCTCACCAAGAAGATTTCAAAAGTGCGCCTTCAAGAAGCAAAGATCATTGTGATGAGGGAGATGAGACACCACTGCACCGCACCTATCTCAGAAGCCTGGCTAGGAACATCAGGAAAATGATATCAGAAATGTCTTCAGGCAAAAACAGTGGTAAGAGGTTAACTTTTATTACCATCTTGCAATGATACATGCCATTGGTTTCTATAAATAAGGTTTACAAAAGTCTCAAGACACATGTTAGTTTTACATTCTGAAATCAAGTTCCTTTGTCATTTGGTGATAAAAATCACAGCTAATCTAGATGATTAGACACACTGAATAGCAAATACGACAATAAAACCCCACTCATTTTTAGATCCTGAAGTGTTACGTTATAGTTTTCTTGTGGTTGGATCTTAATGATCTGTAGTTCTTTACATAGAATAGAAACAAAGAAAATCAAGACACAATGAAAGCATGGCAATTGTTGTATATAGTTTAGAAAGGAGTACATGGAGGTATTTAGATTTATTTCCTAATAGTATAATGTAATTAGTAATACTAATGTGAAATCTTTAGGAATATAATTGGACCTTCATAATGAAAGCAGTATTATTAAATGTACAAAATAAGCCTCAAGTAAAACCTCTAAGTATTTTCATGCATCCCTTCAATTTTTTCCTTTTAGGCAGTTTAAGTGAAGAGTGTCATCGCTGGCTACTGTGTCATCTTCAGAAAAGGCTTGCAGATGTAGAGAAGAAGTTCCAAGTTTGCTCAAGTTACAGCCAGGCTTTGGGACGGTGTTCTTCACTCCCAACCCCGGAGAGCCGGTGTCCTACAGACTTTAGCTCCAACCTTAATCAAACACATCTGAAAGCTAATCAATGTCTTCATGATCTCTATAAAAACACAGGTAGGTGTGTTTGATTGGGGTTGCAGCTGGGCTCCGGGGGGCGCCGGCTCTCCGGGTTTGGGAGTGGAGAACACTGCTTTAGGACCAAATGCTGTTTCTCTGCTGGAGGATGAGCCTGAGGAGATACTGGAGGACCACAAAGAGCTGGATTATGAGAGTTCAGATGACATTTTGGATTTGGAACTCTGAACTGGTGTATGCATTTAGACTGTGTGTCACACTGAACTGCAGGTGTGTTTCATGGAAAACATAAAACTATTTGGAAATGTAATGGATGTCTGATACAGTGCTTTTATTTTAGACAACCGTTTCCTGCAGTCTGTAAGCAACATTAGCCTCATAGATTGATGGGAAACTACTGTTAAATAAGTTTTTGTATGATAATCCATATCTCCGTTTACAAGCAGCAGGTTAGCTATTAGGTTTCCCCTCCACCTCCGATGTTTCACAGACTACTCCTACAGTCAACTGTGTTGCTGCAACTTGCAAATGCCACAATCCTCTTGCAGTGGTTACTTCACCAAACTGTGCCCATATCATCTTGTCAACATAATGACATTTACTGTAGAAAAATGTGCAAATCTATTTTGCCTGTGTTACATATGTTACTATTATTGTTATATTGTTTTATACTGTATCAAGTTTTTTTCACAGTGATTGTGGATACTTTTGGAGTGAACTAACTGTATGTCATTAGATGAAATACTTTACATAAATGACTGATCAATAACCTACCCATATTTGATGCATGAGTTAATACTGTTGTTACCTTTTCAATGAAAGGAAATGTTTTACAATGTCATTTTCTTGAGGTAATTATTAAACTGTTTCATATATGTACCTGCAAAATTGTTTACTTTTCCCTGTTTTGAAAAAGAGATGTAAAACTGCTTTATTTATTTATGCCTTAAAAATATATGATAGTTTAATAGAGGGTAAATATTAATAAAAACGTGTTAATTAGTTAGTATATACAGTTGTGTTGTATTATTTATGGCATAGTTGTTATAATTAATACAAGTTTTTCATTACACTGCTGCATAACTTTGCTCTAGATAATAGTAGGGTATTAATACTAGACAGTTCAAAGATGATTAACTTTTAAGTTATGTATACTATAAATACATATATTTACATATAGTATGTGTGAATGCTTTTGGTCTTTGATTAAATGCTTGTCAGCACGGGAAAATGCTTTGTAAATAAAGTTATTTTTATTATTTGCTGTGTTTTCTGTATTAAAACCTAAAAGTTAGACATACTAAACTTAACCCAAAGAATACAATAGGATAATTAGACCCTAAAATTTCTCTGGAGTGTTGTTTCTATTAGTAAATCAGTGATGGTGACCAGTCCGACTTGAGGGTGTAGCAAACACCCCGTAGCCCAGCCAAACGGATAAGCAATGGATGGATAGAAATAAATAGCCAGCCCCTAACATTTAGTGCTTAAATTTCAATCTGAAACACAATTATAAATAATGACATTTTAAATGATTTCTTAGCAATATCAGTATCTTTTCCCCCCAATACGTTTACCTTACTTAGGCCTATATGTGTCTGTGGTCAGGCTGTTAGCTTAGCAACTAGCATGAACTCGTTTGAATTCTTACAATATGTTTTATTGTTTGGCAATAGCATGTCTGTTAGAAAGTCACTTTATACTATAGTTCTTTTGAAAAGATGTAAACAATATAGGCTACTGGTCCAGAGGCACTTCCTGTTTCAGTTTGTGACTGTTATTTTACACATAGGCTATATCATTATCTTTAAGATGTTTGTTTAACTTTTTGACTCAGTTCTATATGTTCTGTTGGTTGTAATTTATCCCAACATTTATCTAGTGTTAAAAAACTGAAACAGGAAGTGCTTCTGGACCACTGTTTACATCTTTTGAAATGGTCTATTTACAACCCTAGTTTGCAAACCTAAGAACTACATATTTAACAGTCTATATTACACTGCAACAGGGAAATTATTTGTAGTGTTTTTCATGTCTGGAATATTAAACCCTAATGGAAAAAACAGCATAGACCAGCATAATTCCCATGCTGGTTTGGTGCTTGTTTAGCTGGTCACCAGCATACCAGCACCAAAACACAACATATAGCATGCTGTTCTTGCTGGTATGACCTGCATGGGATTGGTGGTGGTATGCGATGACCACCAGCACCAACCCAGCATGGGAATTATGCTGGTCATCAGCAAACCAGCACCAAAACACATCATTTCCCTGCTGGAAAAAAACAGCATACCAGCATGAGTATGCATTTAGGGTTATGCAGAAGTGAAGCACAATAGTGTTGTCAGAATTAATAATTATACATGACAGCAAAGTGAAATTTAATTTGTATCACATTTTGTGATGCTATCTAGTGATCACACCAGTACTCCTCATGATGGAAGAGTTCAAGGGCTTTGTAAAACAGTTCGTCTCATCATTGTAGTCCCTTTCCTTTTCTGAATGATGAGACTCACATATATGCATCATTTTTATAGTTCAGAGGTCAATATATCAAAGCAAAGCAACTGTATATTTGGTTTAGTCCTATGACAACATTTTTAATTTCACTCTGCCCACTCAGCCCTTGTATCACACATTTCAAAGACATGAAATGGTCCAGTGCATTTGTCAGACATAGTATTCAATTCCTTAATGAATTTTTTTCTTATTTGAATCAAACACTACTGTGGGCCTCATAACAGTGTCATTATAGATGGCCCTCAAAGCAGCAACAGTTGAGGGGGGCTGATCACATCCCAATTAGCTTCAAGTAATGTACTGCAGAACTCCAGGGTCCATCCTCTTAATTTTATGTCTGTCTGTTTGGGCTGTGCACATATGGGTAAGTGGTTATTTTCAGAATCATCATCTAATTTAAAGAGCTATTATATGACACACTGATGTTTTAAAACTTTTCTATTGCTCAGAAGTTCACAATGCATTTGGCAACATTTAAATGATGGTGTGATTACTCAACACCTTATGTATTTCTGGTGCACTTATGTATTGTTGTTCTTGTGTTGCTCTTAATGCTACCTCATTTGTAAGTCGCTTTGGACAAAAGCATCTGCAAAATTATTAAATGTATAAACAATTACTTATTTCCCACCATCAATCTTCAAGTAAAAAAAGCTTTGTATAGAGTTGTCTATCAACATTAAAAATTGAGGTGCTCTAAACCACATCATTTCCATTGCTTGATAGATAAAATGTGTAGGTAAAATATGTGATCAATTAGAATGGATGATTGATTTGTTTTTTACAACACAAGACAGGCAGAACAAAATATATTTTTTCTAGAAACTAAACAGTTTTACTATAAATAATACAGGGATCAGCAGCTATGGATGTTTTTTATTCTCTGAGCAAATACATTTTATGTTGTCTTGAATGTTCACCAAGTAGACTTTTTAATAAATAGTGTGTGTGTGAAAATAAAGAAACCAATGAATTCCTCAATGTTTATTGAAAAAAGTAAAGTAAATAGACTCACTGCACTTAACATCATTACATCACAGTAGGATATAACATCAATTAAAACAGTTAAATTGACAATAATTTGGTTGCAAAACAGTTTTAACAGTATTCAGTATTAATATCCAAAAAAGAGCAAAAAAGCAAGTGAAAGGAGGAGCAATAAAAGGGTCCAGGGAACAATGGTTTGTTTAAAACATAAAAGAAAAACAAGTTACACAGAGAAAATAATAGTGCTTCTTATTGTATCAGGTCCCCAAGAAGATGCCGAAGCACTAACAAGTGTCCCCATCCGCCACCCACTCCAATGGCCACTTCTTTTATCTGTAACACAAAAAGAAAAAATGCAATTACATGTTTGGTTGGGCAAATAAACTGTAGACACATTAAAGGAGAACACCACAGTTTTTCAATATTTACTATGTTCTTACCTCAACTTAGATGAATACATACATATCTTTTTTCAACGCGTGCACCCAGTCTTTGTACAACGCTTCTTGAATGTGTTAGCATTTAGCCTTGCCCCATTCATTCCTTAGGATCCAAACAGGGTTCAATTTAGGAGCCACCAAACACTTCCATGGTTTCCACACTTTCCATGTTTTGTTTTGTGCCACCATACTTACTCGTGTAACTACTCATGTAAGAGTCTTTAAATATGGAAAACATGGAAGTGTTGTGGCGGCTTCTAAATTCATCCCTGTTTGGATCCTAAGGAATGAATGGCGCTAGGCTAAATGCTAAAGCATTCAAGAAGCACTGTACAAAGATTAAGTGCATGCATTGAAAAAAGATATGTATTCATTTGTCTAAGTTACATAGTAAATATTGAAAATGGTGGTGTTTTCCTTTAAGACACACATTAAAACTTCAGCTGTTTTCCTAAAGCTGTGTTTTGGTGGGGTTTTATTAAATCACAGTAGGATATGCAAGTCAACAATGCAAAAGAAAGCCTTCATTGTTCTTTTACATCAATTTTGTGTTAAAGCATTACTTGACTTATTGCATTTTGTTCTGGTAACTCCAAAGAGAGGAATGTGAAGTTCACATTTAACTTTAAGACAACATATGTGATAAATGAATCACAATGTTAACATTGTTTATGTCTCAATTTGGTGTTTTTAACAATTAAAGACAAGCCATGTGCAAAATCATTATTCAACAACTTTGTCTTTAATTATATGGAGAAAATATTCCGCAGTCTAATTCCCCGTAGTTTAAAATCACCTGCGTTTCCAACGTCACAAACATAATATAACCAATCACATCAACACAGTTGAACGCGTGCATCAGTAGTATGTATGCATGTATGAATGTGTGTATGTATGTATGTATGTATGTGTATATAGTCTAAGCTCAGCAGTTATGCGTCTACACTGTGGCCACCAATCCTGGTCATTCTGGTGTGTTTGTTTAGGGTTGGAGCTAAAATCTGCAGAGACACCGTCCCTTCAGGACCAGGATTGGTGACCACTGGTCTTAGACCATATACATGTAAGTAGATGCTACATACAGATGTTTTAGCTGTGCAACTGAGTAGATTAGCATATTCATAGATCTGCGCATACAATGTGACAAGCAAAACTTTTTTTATATTATTATATTATATTATTTTTTTTTATTATGATGTTCAAAGATGCATTTTAACTGATACAATTCTTGACTAGAATGAGACTTTAAAGAAAAGCACATGAGCAAGGTAAATCTATATAAATACCTAGAGACAAGGAAAGCTCATTTTGCAATGATGCCAAAATCTTACATTTTGTCTCGACCTAATCTTCTACAAGGAGTTTAATGGGTTGACAAATCCTCAGAACTATGACTTCACGTAGGCCATTTAGTTTGGGCATACTACCTTAATTTCATTATTTGCCTAAATTGTTTTGCATGTTAATTGTGGACAGTAGGTGTTAGTGGCAATTAGATATACTGACAACAGATTAAAATTAACAGTGAACATGCCACTTCTCATTGGCATGACTGAGACATTGTACATACCAAAGTTTGCACGGCTCCCACTCCACCTGCTTCCATTTCTGGCCCTAAAAAACAGTGGGACTTTTTTAGTTTCAAATATTTACTGTGTTTACCAATAAGTTTAAGACCATTACATCAATAACAAAACAAAAAAAAACTATATCATCCCTTTTCAACTGGAACATTATATAACCCGCGTATTGTTTGAGTTGTATTATATTTAACCTTAATAACTCTGGATTTGGCAACCCTCTTCACAGAGTAAAAATCCTGTGTCCCTGTCACATTGTGTGGGCATTCAGAATTTCTGAATAATACATTTTAGAAAATGGAATGGGAGTAATAGTCTGCATTTTTTTTATATACACTCCTTAAATCAAATCCGTACTTTCCCATAGAGTGCTAGAACCACCATGTTCAACAGTTTCCACACTGCAGATAAGTACCGTTCATTAATTCACAACAGACTGTAATACACTACATACTAGTGCTGCACAATTAATCGCATGTGATTGTAATGCGCATCTCGTCAGTAAATCTCGTCCTTGTTTAGTAGTAAATGGCCATCAGCTGCTTTCAGATGGAGCGCATTTACTACACAGAGCCGTAGTTCACTGACAAGAGGGGAAATATTGCATTAATAATCGCGCGCGATTCATCCTACTACATAAATATCCCCTCCTGAATTTAAAGGCCATTGCTGATTCATCTAGTTAGATTGTGATCTTTTTCCCCATCAACCAATTCAAATTTAGCTTAAAAGTCATTTAACTGTCCGTTGTCAACACACCTTTCCTTTGATCTGGCCGCACTGTAGTCAGAGCTGGAAAGCCTTCTTTCACACCATCTGTTAACAACAGAGAAACATTTAAAATGTAGAAATTATTATGAAAATTAGTCCAGTTTATAATAAAAACTTATTTTCATAAAGGCTACACACGGTGAGCACCGGACGCAAAAGGTCTTGTACATCACAGTAAAGTAATCACAACAAAAAATAGCCTATTATTCCACAGCTTTATATTCTCAAATAGACAGTTTATACTTGCATGGACACTTGCACGTGACTGGGCAACTGGCCAATGAAACATGATCATTAGCAGTTCCAAGTGGGCTCTAAATCTAACGCAACTAAGCCACACAGTCAACAGAAAGTATGCAGTTTTTCTTTATGATATTATGCAATGAAATATTGTGATAAAGGTACAGAGTCAATATATATTGCACCCCTAATTGGAGCCCACCAAAACGATGTCTTAGATATAGGCAAACACAGGCATGATTTAAGTTATGACAACAGCATTTCATGGAATTTGCCAAACACACACAAAACTGTTATTTGATTGATGGTACCTCTCGTCAAAATTCATGAAATGCTGTTTTCATTACTTAAAGTGGTGGCCAAAATGATTAGAACACCTGACAGATTATTAAACCCACATGGGCTATGAGATAACATTACCGATAAAGTTCTGAGGAAATATATTGACACTATGCCAGAGAGATGTGCTGCTGTAATTGCTGCAAAAGGTGAACATACCAAATAATAAAGTTAAAAGTGGATAAAAACAGTACGACTCACCTCATCTGATATTTGTTGTGCTCAAAGCAACCATTGTTATGAAAAGTAATCATGTTTTGGAAACAAACAAAAAAATCAATATTTCAGATCTGTCAGGTGTTCGAATAATTTTGACCACCACTGTATATAAATATAAATTTCTGCAACTCCTATTCCAAATGCTTTGAATGCAGGGATCCCAGGACTCTTAATTTGATTACAGTTTCACATGACACAAAGTAAGAGTATGGTTTTTTATAAAGCTTAGAATTTATTTTCAATGCACTTCATAAAGCTCATTTTTTGCTTACCTTTTCCAAGAGAAACTGGGGAGGCTCTTGGGGGTCCATCTGGGTAATGGGTTTCTTTTCCCAGATTGCTGCAGTGGGGTTGCATGGTGTCCTGAGGGTCCTAAAAGGGATACTGGCTGTCAAATTGGGGACTTTGGTGGTGCAATAAGGGCTGCTGGTGGTCCAGTTGGAGCTGCTCTGGTATGAGGCAGGGCCACTGGTACCTGGAGATCAGGTTGGTCCATTTGGATTCAACTCGGGCTGATGAGGTTTTATTGACTTGTTCTGCAACACCTTGTGAGGTCCCGCCTACATTTTCGAAATACAGAATTATTTAGAAAACACTGATCAACCGTTTTAACAATTTTATAGACCAAACACCTAAACAATTATTTTAAGAGAAAAACGACAATTAAAATAATCATAATAAATTGCAGCCACAGTAGTAACAAGAGATGTAGACCTTACAAATGTAAAAAGTGCTTATTGTTCTACCAAACAGTAATAATTTAAAATAGAAATGTGATGGATGTTTGATAGTCTGGATGTTGACCAATTGTGCCACTTGTTCTACTGGTATACTGAAATTGTATAACTACAATATTTACTATTTACAGTGTCTACCAATTCAATGTGATAGTTAATGTTATAAACAAATGATATATGCAATTGTAAAGTTACTCTGATAGGACCAGTGTTATCACCTTTAGGGGTGGTTTCCTGGTCAGAGTTGATACTAGTCCCAAAGTAAAATGCATGTTTGAGCGTTTTAATTAGAAAAACACCTTGTACTGACATATCTTAACATACATCAGTGCCAATGTTTGGTCTCTAGATGCAGACACTGGTTGCTTGATTAGTAGTAAATCACCATCACCTGCTTTCAGATGGAGCAACATTTACCACAGAAAGCGAAGTACACTGACAAGCTACGCAATATTGCATTTATCATCGTTGACAAATTGCCTGTGACAATGAACTGGATATTGCCTAGCTTTTCAGAGAAACACAGCTTTGTGTAGTAAATGCTGCTCCATCTGAAAACAGGTGATGGTGATTTACTGCTAATCAAAGAACTGACTTCACTGATGAGAAGTGCAGGACAATTTCATGCAATTTATCCTGCAGCCCTATTTGCAAGCATTTGTAGAATAAAATGTCAACCCTTTAATCCACATTAGAGTTCAAGCTTAGTTCAAGCTTAGTTTAATATCGTCTGTCGTCCTGTGTCTGGACTGGATCATCTGGTGTGTGCATTTAATTTTATTTTAGATTAAACTGACAACCAAGCAGATGGAGTTATTAATGTTATTTTATTGATACTTAAACATGATCAGCTACATAAAGCTAGCTAGCTTTTAACCTCTCCCAACACTTGAGAGCAGTTGTAGCTGCAGTGATAGCTGCCCACTGTTCTGTGTGTGTGTGTGTGTGTGTGTGTGTTTACTACTCACTAAGATGGGTTAAAAGAATAGTTCACACTGTCATCATTTACTCACTCATTATTTTAAACCTATATGAGTATCTTTAGTCCTTTGAATGCTAAAGATGATAATTTGATGAGCAAGGATGGCAAGGATGCAGTTGACAGTACTCAGTGACTTTCATAGTATTTGTTTTAAATACTATGGAAGTCAATGAGCAACATCATCATACATTATCAAAATATCTTTTGTATTCAATAGACAAAGGGAATTCATGCTGGTTTAGAACAATGTCAGAATGAGAAAATAATGACAATGTTATTTATTTGGGTGAACTATCCCTTTAAATTGCATGGGTCACTTTCGAGCATGCATTCAACACGTGGTGTGTGACACATTTGTCAAAAGTCAGTTGTAAACTAAAAGCATCAATCACAAGCTGAGTACTACATTAGTTGATAGAAGGCACCACATTTTTACCTGTAATTTTTAATACATAAAAAAAAATAATCTTACCTTGAATAGGTTCTTTAATCTTTCCAAGCATGTAATGGATGTCTCAGTCAAGTGACAACGGGGTGTCAGAACCTCAGACCCCCAAGCATTTGGTTTTCTTCCAGGCCTTGACCAATACAAAACATAACAAACACGCAAAATAACATATATATGTTGTATGTATGTATGTATGTATATAAAACAATAATCGCAATTTCATACCAGCATATCTTCATCATGCACCCAGCTCTCCCGCTTCTGATCAAATTTCTTCAGTTCTTTTTTACCCGAAGCTTATGTGGCTGCTCTACCTTGCATGTGTTGCAGGTTTTGCAAGCTACATTTAGTTGTGTATGGCAGACCACACACTTTCTAGTTGTTGACCCCTGGCCTGGCATTTCTAATAAAGATAAGAGTAAACGGGAGAGAGTGAAAGAGACTTTGAGAAGTACAAAGCAGGGCAAGATTATAAAATTAAAAAGCAATACTTACTTGAGGAGAGTGAGTGAGTGAGTTGATTATTGAAGTGGCTCTTAAGAGCCGTTGGTTTTCTTAGAAAAAGTATAAAGTGTGGGTGATGTTAACAGGGAAGGGTGGTGGGTACTGACCGGGCCTGAGAAAAGAAAACAAAAACATGATTAATTCTCTTACAGCAAAGTCTCCTAGGTTTGTCATATTATATATGCAGAACTGTAAAAAAAAAAGGTAACAGTTATGCTACCTATAAATAAAGCATAAACTGCATAAATGAACAGTTCTGAATTCTGAATTCAGAGAAATAAATGAAATAATTATCTTAGTACATGAAGCTTGGTTAGATATGGTTACTGTAGTCAAACTTTTACACACTTTCTTCTGACAGATTTATTAACAACAATTACAGAACATAACACAATCAATTTTAATCCCTTCTAACGCTCAATTGACATAGATGTAACTGCACAAACTAGCCTTATTATATAAATAATATTAAATAATTAAATAAATCTATTCTGCTCACCAAGGCTGCATTTATTTGATATAAAAACACTTATAATGTGAAATATTATTGTAATCTGAATGTAATAATGTGAAATATTATTGTAATCTGAATGTAAGTGCTGCTGACGGTGTCAGCAGCGATCGCTCTCTGTGATCGATTGGTTCCGCCTTGTATGTTTAGATGAGCAGATTTTTATTTTTTTTTTTTTTTTTTTTTTTTTTTTAATTTTTTTTTTTTTTTTTTTTTTATTCTGCATTAACATACAATTACAATAAGGCAAACATATATTGTACATTAACATTCTCAACAAACCAAGCACATAATATAAAATAAATAACTAAAAGACATATAAAAAAAATACTAAAAAAAAAATTAAAAAATTAAATAAAAAGCTCAAACATCAGGGTCTTCTAAAAGTTTAAAGTCCTTCAACAGGTTAAGTAATCTTATTCCACTTTTCAGTTTTACTCTTTTTAAAGATTTGCAGTAAATCCAAAATTCTTTTTGAAAAACAGAAAAGAAAGGCTTCATTTTCATATATTTACATTTATGGATGTAAAATTTTCCCATTATAAGCAAGTTGTTCACTAGAAATTGAATTTGATTATCTTTCATTAATGTACCAAAAATAATATCATTTTCAGAAAATTGAGATATGGGAGCAATTGTTCGTTTAAGCCACTCATACATGCCAATCCAAAAAACACTACTATGTGAACAACTATAAAACAAATGTACTGTTGTTTCAATCTCAGATTCACAGAAAGTACAATTATTGTGATCAATATTAAATCTATACCTCAGCAATTCTAAGGAAGGGTAAATATCATTAAAGATTTTAAAGTGTACTTCCTTGGCTTTAGGAGGTAAGGGAAAAGAAAGATACATAGTCCTTAACTTGTTAATAGAGCTTTTGGGAAAAATTTGAAATACATTGTTTCGATTATTTTGAACAGGGAATTTTTCTTGGGTTAGCAATTTACGTATTAATTTATTTGATATCTTATTCCTAATAAAATCCTGCTCATTTATTTTTAATGAAGGTAGATGAGGGACCACAGATAAATTGGGCAACGCATTTCTGACCAACATAACAAGGCACTTAGGAATACTGTTCAAAAGCAAATTATACTTCTTGCCTTCACATTGAAAATTATAATTTTCACAAAAG
The DNA here is from genome assembly GCF_027580225.2 of Misgurnus anguillicaudatus. Lineage (NCBI taxonomy): Eukaryota > Metazoa > Chordata > Actinopteri > Cypriniformes > Cobitidae > Misgurnus > Misgurnus anguillicaudatus. Next base: position 12,165,732 of record NC_073356.2, read on the forward strand.
GTCCTATGACTCATAAAGAGGCCTTCATCATTTAGTAGGTGAACAACAGACCATATACCTCTTTCCCACCATTCTTTAAAAAAGAGTGACTTATTTTTAAATAAAATATACCTGTTGTTCCAAATCGGTGAGTTGTGGGGGGAAAAATTGTGTTTATAAATCAACTTCCAGTACAACAAAACTTGTTTATGAAATTCTGACAGTTTCAGGGGGAGTTTTTGTATAGAAAAATCACATTGTAACAGAAATTCAATACCACCAACACTTTCAAAAATATTCCTAGAGACATGAAACCAAAAACTGTTATAATTAATTAGACAGTGTCTAAGCCAATTAATTTTAAACATCCCATTTGTGCAGTCAAAGTCAATAGCCTGTAAACCACCCTCTTCGTAGTCTTTTACCATTATTCCTTTCTTTAAATAATGAGCTTTCCGTTTCCAGATGTAGTTAAAGTTCAGTTGGTTAATCACTTTAATCTTCTTATCAGAAATTGAAAGTGAACCTGCAGGGTAAGCGCATCTGGACAGAGATTCAACTTTTGTCAGTAAAATTCTACCTAATAAAGATATGTCTCTCTGCATCCATTTGTCTAATCTGCTCTTACAAAGATCAATTCTGTTAGAAATATTTAAAGTTTCACTTAATTCTTTATCTTTGGTAAAAACAATACCAAGATATTTAACTCTAGATTTAATGGGTATACCGCAAATCGCTGGTAAATGGCAATCTTTTAAAGTCATTATTTCACATTTATTCAAATTAAGACTTAAGCCTGAGGCATCGGAGAAGTTTTTAATTATTTCAAGAGATTTGGAAACCTGATCCTTGTTTCTTAGAAATAAGGCTGTGTCATCAGCCAGTTGACTGATCACAATGGAGTCATCAAAAACTTTTAACTGCTCAATGTCTGAATTTTTTATTTTTATTGCAAGCATTTCAGCCGCGAGAATAAAAAGTAACGGGGAAATTGGACAACCCTGTTTAATCCCTCGGCCTATATTAAAGCGATGAGTGGTCCCTTCAGACAAAGAAACAGAACAATTTGTGTCTCGAAAAAATATATTAATTATTTTTCTAAAGTTTTCCCCAAATCCGTAAAGTTTTAAAGCATTAAAAATAAAGGGGTGTTCAACCGTATCGAACGCTTTGTAAAAATCAAGGAAAAGCAAAATACCGTCATCTTTTATTTTGTCTCTGTAGTCAATCAAATCCTGGACCAAACGCAAATTATTTTGTATTGATCTTCCCCTCAAAAAACCCGATTGCGTGTCACTTATAATTTGAGACAGGCCTTTTTTTAATCGATTTGAATAAATGTGTGCTAATATTTTGTAGTCATTATTTAATAAAGTGATGGGGCGCAGATTATCTAAAATTTTAGGATCTTTACCTGGTTTGGGAATGAGAATAATGACTCCTTGTTTCATAGTGTGAGGTAAGGATAAACATTCTGTAATTTCTGTCAAAGCCTTAAATAAAATATCTTTTATGGAATCCCAGAAAAAAAAGTAAAAATTGGCCGTCAAACCGTCTGAGCCAGGGGATTTGTCAGGGGATAAGCAATGCAGAGCCTTTTCTAATTCTTCTACAGAGATTTCTGCTTCACAAATTTCCTTAAATTCTTCATGTATTTGAGGAATGAAAGGAATAATACTATCAAAAAAGGTATCTGCATTAACTTTAGAAAAATGTGACTTATACAAATTGCTATAAAAACTAAAAATGCCTTGCTTTATTTCAGTACTATTAGTAGATACGCTACCATCAATAATTAAAGAATGAACATTATTTTTCTCCTGTCTACTCTTTTCCAATCTACAGAAGTACGCCGAATTTCTTTCACCTGCCTCTATCCAATTAGCCCTCGATCGAATATAAACTCCTTTCGCCTTTTCAGCATAAATTTTATCAAGTTTTGATTGCAACAAAAATAACTTTGCTCTGTCAGATTCCTCAGATTGTCTATTATTACAGCATTCACTTATTTCTCTAATAAGGTTGATTTCTTCTAAATAAGACGTATTTTTCATCTGTTTGCCAAAAGAAATAGAAAAGTTACGTACTTTAAATTTGAGATATTCCCATTTACTTATATACGAATTAAGTGAGCAATCATCTGTAACTTCTGTTATAATTGCATTGATTTCTTGACAGAACGTTTCCGAAGTCAGAAGATTAGCGTTAAATTTCCAAAACCCCTTATTACGGCGCTTTGCAGTGACCGAAAATAAATTTAAACCTATCAAACAATGATCAGACATTGGTGCGGGGGATATATCACAAGAAGAGACGTTTTCCTTAATATGGTATGAAATTAGCCAAAAATCTATTCTAGATTTGCTTGTTCCATCAGGTTTTAACCAAGAATATTGACATATATCAGGGTACAATTCTCTCCACGGGTCAAATAGGCCAAAGGAATTACAAAAATGGCTTAAGGTAGGGTTGTAGTGATTATTATGGAACTTAGAAGGATACCGGTCCATCCAATCATCCTTCACCATATTAAAATCCCCTCCTAAGATAATATTGTCCGTAGAATAAGTTCGTTTCAATTCCGATAGAACAGTAGAAATTTCAAATACCAGCTCCTTGTTTTTACTTAAATTATTATGACCATATATATTGCCTACTATTACAAACAAGTCATCGATTGTAAGAACACAAATAAGCCAATGACCATTAGTGTCGGTTTTGTGCAGCACTGTCTTTCCAGGGCAATTGCGAAACAAAATTGCAGTTCCCGCAGAACGATTCGAACCATGACTGAACAAAATTTTTTCTCCCCACTGACTGGACCAAAATTTCTCATCTTCTTCACTAGAGTGAGTCTCTTGTAACATGATGCAATGTGCCTTTTTGTTTTTACAAAATAAGAAAAGAGCTTTACGTTTCATGTTGTCTCGAAGACCCCTAACATTAAAAGAAGCAAAATGAAAATCAGATTTTAAAGAGAACATTTGAACAAGAACAGAGTAAATAAAGAATTAAGCTTATCTGCTGTGAAAGTAAAGATTGACAGACGTCCCTTTGATGAACATCAGAGCATCCTTCTTGTTACATACATCATCCGCCCAAACTTTTAACTTTTAAAAGCGGAGATTCTTTTTCCATCGATGAACCCATGTGGGCCTCTAAAGTAGGCTTTATGACCCGCTTCTCTCGCTTGTTTGATCTGTGGCCATATCAACTCTCTTGCCTCCCTATCCGCTGGAAGGATGTGCTCCGCGAAACTGATGTTTAATTCTTTACAGAAGGAAGAGTTTTTCGTCAGTCGCCAGAACTCATCTCGGTAATGCCTCATGGTGAACTGGAGTACCACTTGTCGGTTTCGTCCCGTCTCTCTTTTTCCGATGCGATGTACTGAGTCCACAACATTTTCCAGCTTTGTAGACCATTGTGGAGTAATCTTCGCCATGATTTTAAGAACCTCCTCCCGTGTTGATTCTTCAGATTTCTCTTTTAAACCGCGAAGTTTAAGATTCCAGCGTCGTTTATAACGCTCCAGCTCCTGAACCCTCTCCTTAAGCTCCTCGTTGTCTTTCACCATCTTCGATACTTCCCTTTCAAGAGTCTTGGACGTAGATTTACAGTCCTTGATCTCCGATGCATTGAATTCAACACTTTTAGATAGTTCTGCGATCATTACTGTGTTCTGTTTCAGTTGTGATCCAAAGGTCTCCATCATGGCCGACAGATTATTTATCGCATCGAGAATGGTGGCGTTCGAAACCTCTTGTTGACCATCACCTTTTACTCTTTTTTGGGATACCGGGATTTTAGTCGGTGTAATTTCCAAAGGTCTTCTAAAACCTCCGGACTGAGTTTCCATGATCAGGTCTTCCTTTACAGGCGCGGTAGCCTGCGACAGCTGTACATCCACAGAATCACCCGCTGCTGAAGCTGCTTTTGGTTTCGGCATTTTGCGCATATATTAGACACAAATTCTAATAAAAACCAAACAAAATTGTAATTTCTCTCTTACACCTATAAATTTAACGAGCAATGTAACAGAAAACAAGAAGGATAGACAACGTAAAGTTTGGGACTAACAGAGCAGCTCAAAAACACATGTGCTCAGTTCGCCATCTTCAGATGAGCAGATTTACAATGAACACAATTATTTACTTAAAACGGTTATTTTGTTCATTTAGAGCTTATTTCATGAACTGTATTCCGCGCGAAATTAATAAAACTACTGGTTTAAAAACGCTAGAACAACTGTTTAGCAACATAATATAATGCAGTCACTGCAGCTTTCTGTGATTAATACATTAGCTGATTATCAAACAGTCATCCAATAATGTTTCTGACCTTAGTAACGTAAAAACCACTATAGATAACTCCATAGTCCACACACGCAAATTAAATGTTATGCTGCACCAACTTTAGGATTTCTTAAATGACCGCACCTGAACAAACAATTATGTCCTAAATATGAGCCAATTGGATTCTGACCAAACGCGTGCACTGACTTGTCTGTTGCCTTAGCGGTGATATTATATTGCTAACGTTGCAACAAAGACTTAACATAAACACAGGATTTACTCAATTTTAGTAACATTAATCACCAAATTTCCAAGAAAGCCTTACCCATGGAGCTCCAGAGAACGCATATCACTGCGTCGCTTCTCTTGTTGAAGTTGTTGGCAATAAGAAATTATCGCCCCCTTCTTCTTCTTCTTCTTCTTATTCTTATTTTATGGCAGTTGGCAAAAAACGTCTGGTTGCATTACTGCCACCTTATGAAATGGAGTGTGGGTCTGAATACTATTTTTCCTACAAATAAATTATCCTTATTAAACCAGTTTTCCTAAAAAATAAAAATAAAAACTTAAAACATAAATCACTAGATTTCCTTTGCAATATTTCATTTATTTTCAACGGTATCTCTTCATCTTCTAGCTGATGGATTAAATGCTGCCTCTCATTACTATATTTAGTACATACCTCAATAGCATGTTCTATGGTATCCTGTGTGTTACATACACTACACCTCCCATTATCATGTTTTTTCATTAAAACTAATGTACTATTTAATCCTGTGTGCCCAAATCTCATTCTTGAAATTATATTTTCTTCATTTATATTTCTGCAAGTACTTCTACTCACCCCCACTATTTTTTGGATACTATATAATTTCCTACCGGAATGACCATTATCCCACAGGACTTGCCACTTCTCCTTTATCTTTCCTTTTATGATTGATTTAACTTCAGCTTTACTGTAATTAATACTTAAATTTATATTCTCCAATTCAGTTGCTTCTTTGGCATTCTTATCAGCCAACTCGTTCCCTACTACTCCTTTATGTGCAGGGATCCATACACATCCAACTTTGACTCCATCTTTAATTAATTTACTTGCCATTTGGACAATTTCTATAACAATGTCTTGCCTAGATTGTGAATTAATGTTCTGAATACTTATCAAAGCTGAAGCTGAGTCAGAAGCAATTACCAAACTTCTTGGCTTATTGCTTTCAGCCCAAGAAAGCGCCAATACAATAGCAACTAACTCTGCTGTATAGACTGCTAAATTATCATTAATTCTTTTTTGGGATGCAATTTTTAACTTTGGAATAACAAACGCCACCCCCACTCTTGCCTCCCTTTTTGACCCATCTGTGTAAATTATTAATCTATCTCCATATCTTTCTCTTAAATACCTCTGAACCACATTACTATCTATATCCTCCTTCTGAGCTTCTTCCAAAAGATTAAGATCAATGGAAAGATCTTCAAGAGTCCATATAGGAGTTCTCGAAATTACCACTGTAGGACTTATATCCAATGAGGCTATTTCCATCTCATATGCTTTCTGTTTAACAGTCCATCCAAAACTGCTTTTCATACCATTCTGTCTCTCTTGACTCTCTACCAGTGTAGATTGACTTAAATGGTCTTCCCTATGACCTCTAAGATTTGCCCAGAACACCAGACTGAGTTGGTCCCTTCTAAGGTCTAATGGCATCTCCCCCATCTCTACTTGGATGGCTGTCACTGGAGTAGTTTTCAAAGCTCCACAACATAATCTTAGACCTTGATTCTGTATTCTATTTAGTTTATTTAAAATAGTCTTAGCAGCAGATCCATATACAATACACCCATAGTCAAAAACTGACCTAATAAGTCCAATATATATTGTTTGCATAGCACTCCTAGTTGCACCCCATTCCACCCCACGCAAACACCTCATTACATTCAATACCTTTTTACATTTTTCTACCATCTTCTGAATATGTATTGCCCATGTCATTCTTTTATCAAACCACATTCCAAGATATTTAAAAACCTCTACTCTTTCCAATTCCTTACCAGCTATTTGAATCTTTAGCTCCTGATTTATCTTCTTCCTAGTAAAGAAAATAACCTTAGTTTTTTCAACTGATATCCTAAATCCCCACTCAATTGCCCATTTATGCACTATATCCACTGCTTGTTGCATCTTACTCACACTGTGATAGACATTTCTCCCCCTTTTCCACATTGCTCCATCATCTGCAAATAAAGCTACTCCAATATTTCTTTCTACATTTTTAAATATGTCATTTATCATTACTGAAAATAACAATGGACTAATAATACTCCCTTGAGGAGTACCATTTTCTACCTCATATACCTCACTCAAAACTCCATTTACTTTAACTCTAATTCTTCTTTTAGATAAAAATGATTTAATCCACTTGAACACTCTCCCCTTTACTCCCAACTTATATAACTTGATAAGAAGCCCCTCCTTCCACATCATATCATAAGCTTTCTCGATATCGAAAAATATGGCTAATACAGTTTCTTTGTTTACTTGAGCCTTTCTTATGACATCTTCAAGTAGCACAATTGGGTCCATCGTCCCCCTACCCTTCCTAAAACCACTCTGGTAATTCTTTAACACATCCTTAGATTCTAATAAGAACACCAATCTATCATTTACCATTCTTTCCATGATTTTACCCAACTGAGATGTAAGTGCAATAGGCCTATAACTACTAGGCAATTTAGCATCTTTACCAGGTTTCTTGATAGGAATAATAATTGATTCCTTCCAATTGCATGGTATTACCCCTTCTACCCATATCTTGTTAAACAGAACCATTATTACTTCCTTACCTTTATCAGTAAGATTTCCTACCATTGCATAACATACCATGTCCTTCCCTGGTGTAGATTTACCCACTTTCTTCAATGCACAGTTCAGTTCTTTCATTGTAAATAGATCATTTACCACACCATCATCCTCAATATCAATACCTATCTCAGCTCCATATCTTAGAATAGTAGCTTCCCTTCCTTCCCTTTCTTCCTGGTCTAAATTTGTTTCACTATGTACTTTTACTAATGACTTTGCTATCACCTCTGCCTTGTCCCTACTGGTAGTAATAATTCTATCACCTTCCATCATCACGGGAAAATTATCGCCCCCTATTGGTTATCATCCTCATAAATGCGTGTCATTTTCACGCCTTGAGGAGGCAAAGCGTGACATTGACACGCATCCTCTAGTGGACCAGCGTGTCTATTACACGCTTTAGCGTGATACTGGGTTGCTTATTAATATGTTTTGATTGTTTTGTAATGTATTTTTTAAATTGAACATTAGTTTAAGTCATAAACAGAATTTTTTTGTCTCCCTAGGATTTAAATCTACTGTATCAATTCTATTTTATTTTTATTTATTTTCAGTGGCTCGTGACTGCTCATCCGAGGGGCGCAAATTTAAAATAAGTGTTCGGAGTGTCATGTGTGTTGCTTGTGTTTTTAAAATAGGTGATTGTTGCGTCATGTGACCATGTGCATCACGTGTTTTGTCAAAATAAGTGCCTGCTGCACACGTGTCGAAACACACGTGTTTATGATAAAAGAGACGCTCACGTTCACAAAATACATGCAAGACACTCCCTTAAAGGACATGTTGGGTATTTTACACTTAAAGCCCTGTTTTCAGATTGTTTATGATGAAATAGAACGGTTTTGACTGAAATTTGGACATATGATGCTGGCCCCCACCCTCATAATGACTGTATAGGTACACTGGAACAATCCTTCCTAAAATGCATGAAACTTTTGTTTACAAAGACGTGAAACTCATCGAGTGGTCAGGGGTGTTCACTGATATGCTCACACAAAAATCGCTCCAAAAGACGCATTCTAACAGGTTTTATTGTAGTTTTTGTCCAACTCCATTGACTTGTATTAGATGTGCTGTGAGGTATTACTCCACACCGGGACCGGTGTTTGTATTCTTGCACTTGGCACTGGGGGATTAGTGCCACCAACTGGGCTGGAGTGTCTATTATTCAAGCTCTCAACGGAAGAATATACGGGTGTGAGGCGTTTGGAAAAATAGATCCACAAGTTTACAACGAATGGTAAAACACCTGATGGAAAGCATCTTTTCAGCGATTTTTGTGTGAGCATATCAGTGAACACCCCTAACCACTTGCTGAGTTTCACGTCTTTGTAAGCGAAAGTTTTATGCATTTTAGGAAGGATTGTTCCAGTGCACCCATTGTGGGGGTGTGTGTGTGTGGGGGGGGTGATATCACAGAAACTGAAAATTCTCGGGCCAGCATCATGTGTCCAAATTTCAGTCAAAACCGTTCTATTTCCTCATGAACAATCTGAAAACGGGGCTTTAAGTGTAAAATACCGAACTTGTCCTTTAACAGTAAACTCTGATTACACATGAGATTATGCGAGTATCTGGCAAACGCGAGCGTCTCTTTTATCATAAACCCTTTACACATGTGTGCAGCAGGCACTTATTTTGACAAGACACATGATGCACATAGGACCACTCGACGCGCAGAACACATATTTTGAAATTACGAACCACACACATGTAAAGTCCGACATTAAGTGTGTTCTACGTTTGTCACACCACAGAAAAATGTGTTATTAACCACCCAGCCAAATTTGAATGATAAAAAACGCAGAGTATATAAAATAATTTATCAAAATCTTGGAAAAACAGGCTGGATTCCTGCTCATAAATGGTGGGTCCCTAAAACCACGCCCACTTGCGGGAAAGCAGCCCCCTCTCTCAACTTTCAAAAACCGCTACAATCTGAATGGATGCTGAAGATTGTGTTAGGGGCGGGGCCATGCTCGGGGGCTCTGGTGCATCATCGCCCAAACAATCCTGAATACAGAAATGTGAAAAAACTGTTTAACTCTTTTGCCACCATTGACGAGTTATCTCGTCAATTAAGAGAAAACATTTGCATTAAAAAAACTTGTGACTGATGAGTTTTTACGTTAATCTGAAATACCGCGATTATATAGATGGCGCATTTACTCGAGCCAAAAAAAACTGAAGCAAAAATTTTTTCACTAATTTTAAACTTTGTGTATGTTTTGATAATTGTTCTGAATCTGATTTTAAACAAAATTCATTCACAAAAATGCAATTATTTCAGCTTTTTGCAAAAAACATTTTTTTTAACGAAAAATACTAATTTTTACAGTTTATAAGCAAAGAAAAAATATAGAAAGGATGAAACTTTTTTCCCGTTTTGTTTGTTTGTTTGTTTATTGTTTGTTTGAAAGCAGAGGATCTGTTCTTTCAATTGATATATTTGTATGTCTATATATTTTTAGAAGAATTTTTTCCCTGAAAGGCATTTTGTGAAACTTTTCTGAAAATCACAAGAAAATGCTGGCGGGCAACTTTTCAAAAAAAAAAAAAAAATGGGTTTAACAGTGTAACTCCACAATTTAGCACTACATAGTTCACAGTCTCAGCAGTACACTTCTAACATTTATAATGTGTTTGTTTAGAAATGACTTTTAATGTCTTTAATGAGTTTTTGTATTAAAGAGTGCTAATTTCCATAATTAAACCTAATTTACAAACTTCACCAGTATAGGTTGCATAACTTTTGTGTTTTTCAATAGGCATAGATATTTTTGAAATCCTTTATAATAAATAAGTCTTTTAAAACCTTTTTAAGTGTAATTAAAGTTGGCCACAGTTTTAAAGTTTCTATTACAGTGCTAAAAGCAGGAATATTAACCCATTCCCTACCTCCTTTCTCAATGGAAGGAGGTGCTTCAGTAGATGAAAGTTTCCCCAGTCTCACTTTGAATTAGAATCACTCTTTGAAGCCGTTTATGTTTGTGTTTGTGATGGAAAGCACGTCATTAAAATGCAAACACCATTTCAGAAGAAATCCCTATGGAATAGCTGTCTGCCTTTGTCCTCCAAACTATCCTTTTTAATCTATTTGTTCATATAGGATATCAATGACTTTGAACATGCCAGTGCGTGTGAGAACACAAGTTATTGATTTCGGGGATTTTACATTTGGACATCAGTTAACCTCTACCATTGTTTCTCTTGTTTTGTTCAAATCATAGCATTAACCTTTCTTATTACTCAGATAGAATAGAGAAGTGAAAAACACCTTGAGTCAAATTTGTACTTTTCTCAAGTACTGACCAAAGTTTTGCTCAACTAAAGTTTGAAATAGCGATGAAAAACAGATGTGTCTGGTTATTTTGGGGGCGTATGAATCATATATGACTTTTTATCAATAGACAGACCGTCTATAAGAGACTATTGCAACTGCAACTTTAACTGATGCAGTAATAGAGCAAACATGTTCATGTATATTCAAGTGTGTTCATATTTAGGTATGATATATATATATATATATATATATATATATATATATATATATATATATATATATATATATATATATATATATATATAATAAATGTGTTTAGAAACAATTCTCTGAAATGACTTTACACAAACTTCAAATGAAAACCATTTATTTCAAATCTGATAACCTTCACCGGCATCAATCGACTGTTGAATCTGGACTAGCGATGCTCTCTTAATTCAGTCCTTAGACACCTGTGATTGTTATATATACAGATGGACTGGATGGTCATTGTGTATGACATAGTTGTGTGTGTTTAATATCTGTGTTTAATATTTTTAGATGTACAGGTGATGCTGTAATGCCAGTCCACTATAAATTTCCTTATCAGGGACAAAAAAGGTCAATTTTAATATTTTATTACATAAGGATTGTGATAACATTAATTGACTTGCAAAACTTGTTTACAAAATAAAGGTTAAAGTGACTTGTTTTAATAGTTTTAAGGCAACATCATGCTTTTGAGGTCTCTGAACAATTGTCCCCAGAATGCTTGCTGTAGTAAACATGGTTTTGTTTGTAAACGCTGAAGGACAGTTTTTACAGTTCATGCATTTAGCATTCAAAGACAAATGAAGTATTTATCTTTCTCAAAAAGTTCTAAAGATGAGAGCACCTTACAAGGATGGCTGCAACAAATCTTGTACTTTTGTGCTTAAAGAGCACTCATTACATTGCTAAAACAATGTGTATTTATTTGGTGTATTTGCTGTAATACAATGTGCTTGCGTGGTTTGTGGTTCCCATTATTTTCCACATACCGTACACATTGTTGCTCCTCTATGCCTCCCTGAAACGTGTTGATTTTGAACAAAGCTCTTCGTTCTGAAAAACGCAGTGTCCTCCGATTGGCCAGTTAACCAGAATGTTGAAGCCAGAAATGTGCCGCTCCATACCGTATTTGAAAGATCCAAATAGAGCCTTTCCTACCTTATCTATACGATCCGAATCTGGTCCAAAAAAATGCAGATGACCAAGCTGATCGATCAACTTTACCACTGTGGCTTGAGCAGGACGTAACAGATTGGTAAGGTAAAGGCCAATTTATACTTTTGCGTTAGGTGCGCGTTATATGTACGCCGTAACATACGCATAGACGCGAACCCTCTCGCCGTAGCCTTCGCAGTACCTGACGTGCACCTCCTCAAAAATGTAACTACACGTCGAAACGACGCGGACCGCAAGATCTTTGATTGGTCGGCGTGAATGCATTGTGTTTCCTCCTACGCATTTCGGCGGTTAACTGCAGAGCAACACAAACGCAGAAGTATAAATGCTCATGACGGCGTTGCCTGGCGTACCCTACGGCGTAACCCCGACGCAAAAGTATAAATTGGCTTTAAGGATACTTATGTCTGCATTTGTGACTGTAGAAACGACAAACAACAACGTTACTCTGCACTGCACAAGACTCGTGTTTGAATCATGGTTTAGTCAGTAGTAAATCTTTTAAATATGAAAAATACAACTTACAGGCTGTATGTCAGAAGCGGGCGCAATTATGATAATGACCCTCATGTCAACGTCAACAGGCAAGGGAAGTAAACTGTTGCCTATAATCTGTGTGTTTGTTGTAGTCCAAGAAACGAGATTTACGTTAGAGACAACTTGCGTCTTCGTTTACTTTGGGGTTTACCTTTATATCGTTAACATACTAATACACACCTACACACCAAAGGAAATGTAAAATCATGAATCGGAAAATAGGTCCTCTTTAATGCAAATACAAAAGCAACCATAATAATTATGCATAGTTAGTCCAGCAAAACAAAAAATGATCTGTTTGTAGACAGTGCCCCCTTGGTTTTTTGAGCCGAATGGATTTTGCATGCAACCTCAAAATCAAAGAAGCGTCCAATAATCGGTTACTTTCTTTTAATATGCACAATATTATCAATTCTGTGCTGCATCTTTGTCACTTTTCAGAGATTTTTGCCATTTTGATGGTGTTTTGATCACGTTACATTACAATTCTGGCGTCAGGCGCTGCAGTCAGCGCAGACGTCAGCATCTGAGGGCGCCCACTAGCTTGCTGTTGCATGACGTCCCTGGGGCCGGTTGCACCAGCTGTGCGTAAGTTACAACGTTTAAACAATACGTTGTAACTAAATATTTACGGAAGCCTCTGGCCATGAATAACGATTGGAATAAGATGTCAGCCAGATTATATTACATCGATGAGCTTGTATAAATTATAAAGAGCCGCAAGTTCGTCAACAAGTTTTCAAGAACTGATTAATTTTCTGTGTATCCATCAATTAAAATAAGATTTAAAATTTCTTCTTGTTTATTTTCTCCTCCATGTGTGGGATAGATATTTTCAATTAAAAGTGTAATGTTTTGACTTCGATAACATTTGCTTTAACGTCTTTTTTAACTTTCAGTTTAGGCGAGTCAAGAATGAGTTTGAAATTACGTACTGTTCAGACTATTTCGTGTTTACCCATTATAAGGCTTGTGATTGGGTTAAGAAAAATAGACGCCATTCTATGCGACAACGCATTACTTTACGGAGAGCTTATGACCTACTAGCTATATGTTCTGCCTTAAAGCTATGGTCTACGATTTCAAAGATTGTTCATTATTAATAACCTCATTTAGATGCTGGTTATGGTTCTACAGTAACATCCTAACAATATGAAGAGAAAAAAGAATTTAAAAAATCCATTCAGTCTATTGGGTGTATGGTAGCAGATAAGTTGACCAATGTAAACTGTCCGGCCGGACAGCTTACATTGGTTAACTGCTCTCAGCCAATCCCTGCTACATTTGAAAATCCACCTCGTGCTCGCTTCTCCACCCCATCGCACACCACCCCGCCCCTCTCCTGCCTGCGACATGAAATTTGTGTCAGTGTATGGTAGCTAGCGAACCAGCAACATCGAACTAATTCAAAAAAAACTACACGACAGCAGCAAGCAGCCCCTGCTTGTCCCTACAGTAAAGGTCGGAAGAAAAAGGAAGTCTGTTGAAGAAAGAGCAGAAGTTAAAAAAATTTGAAAAACGCCGGACTCTAAGTAGAATCAGTATATGGTCCGCCATTGACCGTTGGAGGAAGCTTCAGGGAGATTTGGGGCTGAAAACCGACGCCGACACGGCAGACTTTTATTGAACAGGTACGCACTTATTTATACTTTTATTGTGTGAGGTGTTACATAAATATCTTTTTATGAGTCTGACAACATGCTGTCGGTCGGCATCGGAATGTTAGCCGTTTAGCATCGCGTATCACGGGTCAAAGTAATTATATTTACAAAGATTGTGTGAGGTGTTACATCAGTATAGTATTATCAATCTGACTACATGCTGATGCTGCCGGTCGGCATCGGAATGTTAGCCATTTAGCATCGCGTATCACGGGTCAAACTAATTATATTTACAAAGATTGTGTGAGGTGTTACATAAATATGATATTATAAGTCTGACAACATGCCCATGCTGCCGGTTGGCATTGGAATGTTAGCCGTTTAGCATCGCGTATCACGGGTCAAAATAATTATATTTACAAAGATTGTGTGATGTGTTACATAAATATGATATTATCAGTCTGACAACATGCCCATGCTGCCGGTCGGCATTGAAATGTTAGCCGTTTAGCATCGCGTATCACGGGTCAAAGTAATTATATTTATAAAGTAATTTCTTGAAGCTCAGGAGGGGAAACGTATGCCAAACGTTGTTGTGAAAGTAAATAACGTCAATTACAATCATAATTGTAATTGTTCATTCCTTCAAGCCTTTATGTGTTTACTGCTCGGTAAATCTCTGTTCTGATGTTTACTACCAGTGATCACAGCTTGAATGAGTGACGTTGTTCAGGTGGTTTCCCGGTGGGAGGGATCAGGTAGCACAGAGGGGCGGGAAGAGTTTTTTAAAACTTACTAACCGTCTCAGGCTTTCTCGACCGATTTTCAACATCGTAGACTACAGCTTTAAGAACAAATGGTGCAACCGAATAAAGTAAAGAGTTAGTTATAAACTAGCTAGTAGTTACTAATCCTCTAGTTTGGACTTTACATCCCAGTTTAAGTAAGAACTTACGAACGACGGGTGCAACCCTACACTGGTCTTTAGTACTTCTTAAGTCAAATAAAAAAACTTCCAAAAGTGCTTCTAAATTTTAATATACTAAAAATCTATTCAAGTATTACTGGTATGGCTGGTAGTAGGCTATACTTTATTCAAGTGCACTACTGAAGTAGAACTATACTATTTATTAGTATATTTATATTATTTAGCACAAAATTAGTAATGTACTTGGTATTCAAGTATACTTTCTTTTTAAACAGTTCATTTGACTGCCTCCCATCCACAAAACTAAACAAGGAAGAACAAAGAAATACGACCTTGGCTACATTATATTTAACTTTTTTACAATGAGAAACATAACACCAACTACAATGTCTTTGTAATACAAATTTTGCCTGCATTAGATATAGACGGTTTCATCGGACCCACGTGATACACGTCTGGATCTTTACTTCTGGTTTTGTTTTTTTTAATGGTCTGACTAGTTGCTAAACTGATCTCTCGAACAAATGCCTCATCGAAAATAACAAATGTTTTGGTTTCCTAGGTAATCTATGTGTTGTTTTTTGCTTGTTATATAAATAATCTACGTTTAAAGTACTTTGTTGTTATTTATTATTAGCGGAGTTTACCGGAAGTTACGTGCGGACCGCGACAGCCGCTTGTTTATGTTGTTACTGCTGAAACCGTCTATAAAACCAATAAAAATCAAAATGGTTTATTTTTTATAGTGTGTCTGTCTTGTAAAAAAAATAGTTTAAATAGTTTAATAAAGTTCAATGTTTGGTTTGTTTTTATTTTGATTTTAGTTTACCTATTGATTTAAGATGACTATTCAGTCATGTGTTGGGCCTCCATGTGATGTCTAAAGTAAAATCCTTAAGCAAAAGAACCACCATTTTAAAATAGTGTATCTACCTCACCTCATTCCTAATAGGCATGAGTTGTGTAACCTGATATTATTAGGAAATTACAGTTGCCATGAGCTGAATAACAGGGATCTGTCTCAGCTTCCCACAGTATATGTGTGTCCACTGTGATTACAGTACACAATGTTATCAAACCACAGCCCACTCACTGTTCACATTTCATAACAATACCCACAGACTGAATATATGTACACAACCTAACACTTCACTATAGTCACCATGTGTCCGTTGTGTGTCCATGAATGCCCTTTCATCGTGTGTTGCGTGTCTCTCTGCTCTTTTCCACGCTGGACACTTCATCAGTCTCCTGCAGTGAACATCTGTCCACATACACACATAAACAAACAAACACAAGAGGGAGTTTGACGCACTTCTGTGTGTATCTCTTATCACCCTGGTCCTTTGTGGCTGAGTGGTACATCTTCCTGTGCAGGATGAGGTATAATTTAAACACAAACCTTCCCCTGTGTCCTTCCCCTTTCCTCTTGGTCTCACCCTGCTACTAAACTACTAAGTTTCAGGATATTTACACATCCAAGAGGACAAAATAAAGCAGCCTTACAAATCAGTCTGGAATGCCATCGGATGTGTTTACAGTACTTTAACCCTATAATGTTAGTATAGTAAAACTTAACCCACAGATGATTAGCACACATAAATCAGTGTCAATGTAATCTTAAATGTTACTATACAGGCAAGGCATTCGGTTGTACCATTTGTATAACCGAAATAATTATAGTGGCACTTTCCAGGCTTTATCTTGCTAATGTGCGAATGTCCTTGTCCAACATCAGCTAAACAGCTTTACACAAACATGCATCTGATATGAAAGAAAATGTATAGAGTCGAGAGGAAAGATTTAGGGCCTAATTGCATCCAGCAGCAGCTTTAGGAAAACGATTTGCGCTTATGGACTGAGATAAAAGCCGAGCTTATAACTGAGCCCATGCCTCACGTCCCAATCCCTCTGCACTGTGCGATAAACAGGTTTTCGCTCTTTTAAACTTGCGGCGCATTGCAGAATACGTTTTAGTAAGCGGCCAAAATTGAGAACATCTGATGATTTGGGCGTCAGATGGATTTGTTCAGCTGTCGGTGTAATTACTAGCATTAGATTGTATAAAAAATCCTGCATGCTTCTCAGGAGAATTCGTTTAAACTGTGATTCAAATTCTCAGGCAATTGTGTTTTGACTGTGCTTGTTATCGGTGGTGTCATGTGCCGCATTTAAGATGCAGTTTCAGCTGGAATTGTGGAGTTTTATCTCGCAGTTCTTACCGTGGGTCGACATGACCCGAAGGGTGACAAAATCCATAATTTTCCCTCCATATGATATTTTTGAAATGCTCCTGTGAGGTTCACACGTATCTGCGTTCAGCTCCAAATGTGAGTGTAAAGTTTCCATTCTTGGTCAGACGTTTTTGTAGACAAACTAATAAATATACATTAAAGAGCTTGTGAGGTGATTTATTTCAGCATTTCACCCACTACAGAGATCCATTTAATCCTCCTTTTAAGCAAACACACACATACACACACATACATTCAGTCTATGTAATCTGATAACCACACTGCGCACATTGGTGCCCACCCAGCTGAATGTTCTCCATGGCTGACAGGAACTGCAATGTATTTGGTTTCAGATAGGAGATAGAAAACCCATTTCCAGTCAGATATCAGAATACACAAGTAGCCGCAACACCCATGTTGGAAAAAGCATTGTTGGTAACACTAATGCTGGGATGTTGGTGTCCATTTTCAACCCAGCGTTTTGGTCAAAAAGGGATGAACCCACCCAACCTATGCTGGGTTGTTTTTACCCATTGTTCGGTCAAATATAAACATTTTATGGGTTAATTAAAACCAATGGCTGGGTTTTTTCCCTTTTTGACCCAAAGCTTTAGAGTGTGGGAATGAAACCAATGACTTTTGTGCTGTTTACGTTGGTCCACCTACTAAACCATTGCCTGGTCATTTTCCCAATAGTGTGCCACAGGAATGACGTCTTTTTGTATGCTTGTTCCCTCACTAACAAAAAACTACGGTATTTTCCGGACTATAAGTCACACTTTTTTCATAGTTTGGCGGGTCCTGGAACTTATAGCCAAGTGCGACGTATACGTCAAAATTATTTCATATGAACCAAGAGAAATCATTACCGTCTACATCCGCGACAGTCCGCTCTATGCTGCTCCTGTATTTATGTAATTCAATGTATTCAGTGATGTGGAATGACTTCGGGATCTTTTTAAAATTTATTTCAGCCTCTCAGGTATGTTCTGTGTGTATCGTGTAAATAAGTGTTTATGTTACTTTAACATGTCCAGACACCTATTCAGCCTGCTGTTCTGTGCTATTGTTTAGTTGAATAACTTGCCTTTCCAGATTAAATGTCTGCCTTCGGCTTGGATTTTGTGAGATCATTTTCTAAATAAATGCGATTTATAGTCCAGTGTGATTTACATATGTTTTTTCCTCTTCAAAGCGCATTTTTGACTGATGCGACTTATAGTTCGGAAAATACGGTATTCATTTTTCCCATAGATTATTGAAAAAAATAAGCTCTGTGTTTAACATAAAATTCATAAAATTTGTATTTATCTGTGCAGATAAACTTGTTTGACACGTGTAAGCAGGGCTTTGAAGCAGAATTTTTTCCCAATTGGTTCGTTCCAAACAGAAACAGTATTTTAACGTTTCCTGTTTTCGGTTCAACCCTAAAATTGACGTTCCTGAACCGATAAGAACAAAAAAATAAAGTTCCCGAACCGGTTAATAATGTTCCATGTCAGCTATGGGACATTCAAATAAGTAGGCTGATCATTAGGACCTTAAACATAAATTATTAGTCTACATTATTTTCCTTAAATCTCTATGTTGTTATCAAACATTAAAAAAGGCTACATTATGTAAGCGGCATAGTTGTAATTCTGACATGCCTACATTTGTTGAGTGCACTTAAACACGCGCACACACACAGACGGAGGATCAATTCCAAACGACGCTTCGGGAAGAAGATGCAGCATAAACAGTCGCTCCACATAAAGTGAAAACTGTTATTTTTCAGTGCTTTATTCGCCAAATGTATTTTAATGGACTACAGTATGAGACACAGTAGCGCAACTCTCTCTCAAGTTTATACATCAAGAGTTCTGATCTTTGAAGGGCGAAGTTGAACCGGACACATTCAATCGCATGTGCGTACAGAAAATTGCTCACTTTAGCGCCTTTTAGCAGTTAAATTGTTTAAAATCACTTAAGTGTTAACATTTGCAAGCCATTGAAACACGTGATCAACTTTCACCCTATTTAAATTTGTGTTTTAATCCGCGAACCACATGCGAGCCGAACCGTGGGTCGTGATCTGTACGGATCACGGATCAACTGTGATCCGTTACACCACTAATTAGTATTAAAAAAACAAACATCTTGAGATACTTGGTAGCCTACAATATTTACCTCTTATGATTGAGCATTTGAGACTTGGGCTTGAATAGGCGACTTGCTGGTGGCAAGCTTCTAATTTCTCAGATGAATCAATGACATCCGGAAGTGAAAATAAACGTATTAACCGGTTACCATTATTTAAAATAAACGTTTCTGTTCCAGAACATATGTTTTTTTAAAGTTTCTGGTTTCGTTTCTGTTCCGTGAACCCGTTTTAAGCCTTGCGTGTAAGTGTCATAAACGTTTGTTAAACACAAAGCTTATTTTTTTTGCAATAATTCAAAAGTCTATGCAAAATAAATGGGCTTTTTAGTTGGGGAAACCAGTATCAGGCTAAATTCCGGGTTAGCCTACAAAATACACCATGTGGCACTCTATTCTTTGCGTTAAGTTAGTCTTTTTTCCCAAAACAAACATTTCTTAATCACAAAACACTTAAGCACACAATGGAGTAATGGTACAACAACCTAGCAATGGTGTTAACGAATTTTAACACTTGGTGTGATTATTTAGTTTTCATTGCACATGGTACTCCTGACAGAACCTTAACAGCTGTAAAGTCCCAGATTGCATGGCAACAGTGTAGTCAATGTCAAGGCAACACTCTGAGACTCCACCCATCAGCATCTCACTTCATTCAGTCTTTGCATAAGGAAAAATACACACGGATCTCAATGAATGCGGCGCAGGCGCCCGTCGGCGACAGCTGCCTCGCGATCAGTTTCATCACAGACATTTCACCCTTCAAGCGTAGACATAAATATTCATTTGAGCCGTCTCGCTTCAGCTTCTGTAAATCACTCTGTCTGTGTTACGTCTATGAATTAAATCGCCGTCGTATATTTATCACAAATGGCATTTAATAGGGTTATATTAGTCCGTATCATTCTCGTGGGCCTTCAAATCTGTAGAAATATTCTGCAAGCATTATGACCATGTATTATTTACACTGTCACACAATACCAGGCTATTCACATGAGTACTTTGCATGTTCAAAGAGCTTACAAGGAGTAGAGGACTTATCAATCCTCTGTTTTGACTAAGGTTGCTAAATACCCCTTTGTTATTCCTGCCAACCAACTTAAAACAAAAATGACAAAAACGACAAAAAACTTTGTATTATACATGCCAGGCCAATAGTTGGTGATGTCACACAATGTCTGAACATGCAATATGCATGCACGTCACCGTTTTCACACCGTTTTTGTGTTTTGTCGCTTACAAGGAAGCGATAACGTTATCACTTGCACTTCGAAACCTGTTTTTAAAAATTTGCATTTCCAGGCCCCCAAAATGCAGTTGTCCTATAAAGTTTCATAAAGAGGTAACAATATAAAAAATTGCATGCATAATCTTTAAATGATCATACAAAGCTATACAGTAACCCGAACATAAGGTACAACATTTCGTCCCCAGCCAACCCTTACAAAAATCAACCATGTTTTTTTTTGGTAAAAATTTTGTAACCATTGGTTTTGGTGTATTGATTACTATTTATACTACTATTTTTGAGCATGGGTTATTTTGTGGTAACCATGCTTCAGATGCTATACAACAGTCATTTAGTCTTCATATTAGCCACGCAACAAGACGTTTAATGTTATCCTTTCAAAGCCGATTTTAAAAAAGACACTTCCCTCCCTCATTAGTGCTTTTGGAAAATAGATCGCATAGACACGTCATACGCGAGGTCTATTTATTGGTCACATTCGAACTGGCATTAATGTCTGTTATATTGCAACAGGCTTTAATTGAATTGTGCTTGTTTTTATTGTACTTTATCTTCTACTTAATACGCTCTAACAAGCTTTCAAATTCAATCATGCCGTTGACTCAATTTAGTGCATGCACTCGTCCACCCGTACACATCTGCAAGCGCAATAAGTCATGGCGCGGTGACGTTTTAGCGGCCGACACTGAGGGCCATTCGAGATTACTCTGCTGCTGAATGCATCATTAGCGTTTAAGACTTTTTTTGAAATGCACGTATGCAATAAATCAGCACGCGTCCCGCTGCATTTTCTGGGTAGTGTGTGATTGTGATGAGGTGTAGCGGTAAAGACAATCAGAGGCCTGCAGACAATTGTGTATCGTTCACCACAGGGTGTCTGACGCAGGCGCCTCTTTTTAAGCCTTAAAAACATGTATGTACACAAACACACCTCACACGGGCTGGCTTGCCCCTGCTGAGAGCTTGTTAAGTGTAGGGCTGAATAGTTGAGAAAGCCCCCTGTCTGCCTTCAGCTGGCCCCTTACTGCACCGGGCCTTTTGTCCTCATCTGCAGGCCAGCCAGATACCCTGTACACGCTTTACACACAGATACAGTTCTGTATAAATCCCAACCCATGTGCACATTCACAGTTGTGCTTTCTTACAAACACAGAATACTCAATTAGACTCAGAAAAAAAACCACAATCCATACACACAATCCAGCCGCTGTGCTAAGGGTTGAGAAGCTGAAACCAGGTTTTATTCAGAACCGGTTCAGAACAATTCTTTATTTAGAATCAGATTTTTATAAAGATACTAGAACTGAATAATTTTGTGCATTGCCTGGTGCTTTGCTACTGAATCTACTGTACAGGTTATATAAAAGCAGTAACTTGTATAAAAGCAAAAAACCAAAAACACGTTGGTGACAGACACAAAACAGAAGAAATTGTTGAATAAAGTCATTCTTTTTTGGGGGGGGGCTTGTGTATGGGGTGTATAGGTGCACAGGAACAATCCTTCCTAAAATGCATTAAACTTTCGTTTACAAAGACGTGAAACTCACCGAGTGGTCAGGGGTGTTCACTGATATGCTCACACAAAAATCGCTGCAAAAGATGCTTTCCAACAGCTGTTTTAGCATTCGTTGTAAACTTGTGGATCTATTTTTCCAAACACCTCACACCCGTATATTCTTCCGTTGAGAGCTTGAATAATAGACACTCCAGTCCAGTTGGTGGCGATAATCTGCCTTTGCCAATTGCAGGAATACAAACAAAGTTCCCGGCGCGGAGTAATACTGTACCTCACAGCACATCTAATACAAGTCAATGGAGTTGGACAAAAACTATGATAAAACCTGTTGGAAAGCATCTTTTGCATCTGTAGCCTGTGCGTAGCTCTGCGTAGGCTGACATGTACCTCACAAAATTTTTAACGGTTCTACGTGGACCGCAAGCGCCGTGATTGGTCCACCAGAATCACTCCCATCAGGGAAAAAACTGCGTCATAGGTATTTATGTTTGCGACGGAGAAAACAAAGATGAGCCAAGTTGAGGAGTGATTTAACTCAAACTGCAACCAAAGTCACTGTTTATTTACTTCCATCATTGCTGGTTTTCTCAAATCATACACAACAAGTTGCTGTTTCTTCTTTGTTTGTGGGTTAACTTACCCCACTAAACAAAAACACGTCCAAAAGACGTCATTATAACGTCTTTGTCTACCGTTTAAAAGACGTCCACTGAGTAGCCAGAATGAAAGTTTTTGCAACGTCTTTTTTAGACATCTTATATGTGTTGAAATTAAACGTCTCACTGACATGCCTGTTGAACGTTCAAACGACGTCCACTGAGTAGCCAGAATGAAAGTTTTTGCGACGTCTTTTTTAGACGTCTTATATGTGTTGAAATTAAACGTCTCACTGACATGCCTGTTGAACGTTCAAACGACGTCCACTGAGTAGCCAGAATGAAAGTTTTTGCAACGTCTTTTTTAGACGTCTTTTATGTGTTGAAATTAGACGTCCTACTGACATGCTTGTTGAATGTTTAAAAGACGTCTACTGGAAAGCCAGAGACAACGTTCATTTAATGTCTTTTTTAGACGTCTTTTTTGTGTTGAAATTAGACATCTTACTGACATGCTTGTTGAACGTTTAAAAGACGTCCAGTGCAGAGCCAGAGACAACGTTCATTTAATGTCTTTTTTAGACGTTTTTTATGTGTTGAAATAAGACGTCCTACTGACATGTTTGTTGAACGTTCAAAAAAAGTCCATGGAGTATCCAGAATGAAAGTTTTTGCAACGTCTTTTCTAGACGTCTTTTTTGTGTTGAAATTAGACATCCTACTGACATGTTTGCTAAACGTTTAAAAGACATCTTTTAAAGGATGCTTTTCAAATGTTCTTTATTGAAATCCAAGTGACATCCTTACAGGGTTTTTCGATGTCTTTGCAGACCTCTAAAAGACATTCATCCAATTTTTAATTATGTTTAATTTCAGACATCCCTGTTGACCTCCATTTAAACCAGGTGTACAATTTTACTTCTTAAGCTCACAGTTCAAAATGGTCTTACCACCAAATATGCTACACAAGGGTTTGGACATCAACACTTTTTCAGGTACTGGATGTTGACAGTGTGCACACCTACTGCTTTAAAATTTTAAATACCCATCCCCTTGGCTGACATGTACCTATCCAAGAACTATAGGTGTGCAGAGACATTTTGTAGCATGGGTCACAGTATGTAGGAAGGATGAGGACGATGACAGGTAACACTAAACAGAACTTTATTTGACAGACTATGGGTAAATACCCATAACATAGACAAGAACCGACAATGAATAAAGACAATGATAAGCGCATGTGTGTGTGTGTGTGTGTGTGAGTGTGTATAAAAAAATCAAAGATGGTGGTAAATGGGTGCAAAGGATTATGGGTAATGTAGTCCAGTGAGTGAGTGCAGACGATCCCTGCAAACTTGCGCCATTGAGAGCAATGAAGAGTAAGAAGAGGTTCTGGAGGCAGATGCATTGCAAGGAGGAGGAAGACAGATGCAGTCCAGGACGGGGCCTTGAGCAAGGCGACACATGAGCATGAGAAGCCATGGAGGAGTGGAAGGAGCCATCATGGAGGAGACCAGGGTGCCGACTGATGGACACAGAGCTGCAGACGGTGGCGGAAGAGCCTGAGATATAACCAGACAGACACAGAGCCCGGCTGGAAACAAGGTGCTGGAGAGCCAAGGCTTTTATTGTGGCCAGCTTAAGTCACACCTGTGCAATAATCATGCATGTCTAATCAGCATGTTGATGTGCCACACCTGTGAGTTGGATTATCTTGTCAAAGGAGAAGTGCTCACTTACACAGATTTACACAGATTTCTGAACAATATTTATGAGAAATAGGCCTTTTGTGTACAAAGAAAATATATATGTTTTACTATACATGTCTTTGCAGAAAACTGACAAAAAAAGAAGGCAAAATACTTTGTTTCCCTTTAGCTTCCAGACAGACTGTAGCAGTCAGAAATGTCATCTGCATTTGTCCAGAGAACCCACTGAGCAAAAACACATCTAAAAGAAGTAATCAAGATCTTTGTCTAACATTTAAAAGATGTTCTATGATGTTCCAAGGGGAGCTGGGAGGCAAAATTTGGGCTGTTTCTCAATTCCAAGAACGCAAAGAACGGACTTGCGTCCTCGTGGAGATCAGTCTTGCCAGGCGACCTTGGAAGAACGAACTCAGAAGTTTTGCCGCAATGACTTCTGGGGCGTAAAGCGATTTCAGCAAGTCTGCTCTCGATGCATCCTCGATATCAAGAACACATCCGGGTATTTTCATGCGTCCTCTGTCCTTGCGTTCTTGAGAATTGGAATGAACTTCGACCGTTAATGATGACGTAGAGCGAGGACACGAGGACGCAAGATCGCTGAAGAACGCATATTGAGAAACAGCCTTGGACTTGACTGTAATAAGAGCCACACCTACAACAACAGGTAGTGGGAAGTACAACTGGTTCCAAAATCAGTTCTACAAGTAACTATTTTTAAAGATAGGCTCTATGCTAAAGCAGGCAGAAAAAATACAGTGGATGAGCACAAAAAAAAACTTGGTGTTTGGTGTCATATTCATCTATAAACAACATAATGTTTTTACATGTATTTTAGGAACAATTGTACTTAATGGAATAACCTTATTTTTATCACATGTTTCATGTGTCATGCCCTCATACTTTCATTGCTGTTAGTTTATGTCAGTCCTGAGGTTTGCTTGCCAACAGACAATGGACTAATATGGACACAAATGTAGAAATGATGATAAAATGCAAAAAATATATACATTTTCAGTGGCTGTATATTTCATAAATGGTAGAGTATTGCATACATCCATGTGCCAATTCATGTGATTTCTTGTTTTTATATAGCAGGTAGTTCTCCAGACTATTTGACAATAAATTCTTGATTTACAAAAAAATCCATATGAGTTCATATCAGTCTCTGGTCAGGTGTTCAGATATTTAATATTTTTGGCACAGCCATAGACATCTACTATCTTCATACAAGAAAGAATTGGCCTTGTAAATGTTTCAGGAAAACGTGTAGACATCATAGCTTTTCTTCTCTAATTGCCATAGTTAAATTCCATAACATGCCAATTATGTGATACCAATTTCACGTGTTTGCTCATACATAAGTTCTTACATATTTTTTTAGTTAGTTTCTAGTTATTGCCTTGATAATAGACGATATGAGCTATCATGTATGACAGATGCCAATGTGAGGTATTAGCTACAAAATGGACAGATCCTGTCATGAGCAATATAGGAGACATATCTTGTATGTATAGGGCTTATATGTGGATATTTATAAGCAATACATGAGACCAATATGGCCCGATTATGCACATATATGCACCTCAATTCTGCCTATATGCAGCATATACTGTATGTGCATATAAGCTGCAGGTTTCATATATGTGCATATATCCTCATGTAGGTTCTTTCCATGTGTGTTTGCACTTCCACAGACATCCATAAGGGGTCATAGTCTGACGTTTATAAATTGAACCTTTTTGGTACGTTCACAGACATCCAAAAGGGGTTCAAGAGTGACTTTCAGACACTGATCCTGTTTTGCACGTCCACAGACATCCATAAGGGGTCGTAGTCTGACGTTCATACACTGAACCTTTTTGGCACGTCCACAGACATCCAAGAATGGTGCAAGAGTGACGTCCAGATACTGACCCTGTTTTGCACGTCCACAGACATCCATAAGGGGTGTAGTCTGACGTTCATACACTGAACCTTTTTGGCACGTCCACAGACATCCAAGAGGGGTGCAAGAGTGACGTCCAGATACTGACCCTGTTTTGCACGTCCACAGACATCCATAAGGAGTCATAGTCTGGCGTTCATACACTGAACCTTTTTGGTACGTCCACAGACATTCAAGAAGGGTGCAAGAGTGACGTCCAGATACTGACCCTGTTTTGCACGTCCACAGACATCCATAAGGGGTGTAGTCTGACGTTCATACACTGAACCTTTTTGGTACGTCCACAGACATTCAAGAAGGGTGCAAGAGTGACGTCCAGATACTGACCCTGTTTTGCACGTCCACAGACATCCATAAGGGGTGTAGTCTGACGTTCATACACTGAACCTTTTTGGCACGTCCACAGACATCCAAGAGGGGTGCAAGAGTGACGTCCAGATACTGACCCTGTTTTGCATGTCCACAGACATCCATAAGGGGTCGTAGTCTGACGTTCATACGCTAAACCTGTACTGCACGTCCACAGACGCCCACAGTGTGAACCAAACAGACAATCATACACCCAACCTTTCTGGCAAGTCCACAGACATCCAATAAGAGTGCAAGAGTGACGTCCAGATACTGACCCTGTTTTGCACGTCCACAGACATCCATAAGGGGTGTAGTCTGACGTTCATACACTGAACCTTTTTGGCACGTCCACAGACATCCAAGAATGGTGCAAGAGTGACGTCCAGATACTGACCCTGTTTTGCACGTCCACAGACATCCAAGAGGGGTGCAAGAGTGACGTCCAGATACTGACCCTGTTTTGCACGTCCACAGACATCCATAAGGGGTGGTAGTCTGACGTTCATACACTGAACCTTTTTGGCACGTCCACAGACATCCAAGAAGGGTGCAAGAGTGACGTCCAGATACTGACCCTGTTTTGCACGTCCACAGACATCCATAAGGGGTGTAGTCTGACGTTCATACACTGAACCTTTTTGGCACGTCCACAGACATCCAAGAGGGGTGCAAGAGTGACGTCCAGATACTGACCCTGTTTTGCACGTCCACAGACATCCATAAGGAGTCATAGTCTGGCGTTCATACACTGAACCTTTTTGGTACGTCCACAGACATTCAAGAAGGGTGCAAGAGTGACGTCCAGATACTGACCCTGTTTTGCACGTCCACAGAAATCCATAAGGGGTGTAGTCTGACGTTCATACACTGAACCTTTTTGGCACGTCCACAGACATCCAAGAGGGGTGCAAGAGTGACGTCCAGATACTGACCCTGTTTTGCATGTCCACAGACATCCATAAGGGGTCGTAGTCTGACGTTCATACGCTAAACCTGTACTGCACGTCCACAGACGCCCACAGTGTGAACCAAACAGACAATCATACACCCAACCTTTCTGGCACGTCCACAGACATCCAATAATAGTGCAAGAGTGACGTCCAGATACTGACCCTGTTTTGCACGTCCACAGACATCCATAAGGGGTGTAGTCTGACGTTCATACACTGAACCTTTTTGGCACGTCCACAGACATCCAAGAATGGTGCAAGAGTGACGTCCAGATACTGACCCTGTTTTGCACGTCCACAGACATCCAAGAGGGGTGCAAGAGTGACGTCCAGATACTGACCCTGTTTTGCACGTCCACAGACATCCATAAGGGGTGGTAGTCTGACGTTCATACACTGAACCTTTTTGGCACGTCCACAGACATCCAAGAAGGGTGCAAGAGTGACGTCCAGATACTGACCCTGTTTTGCACGTCCACAGACATCCATAAGGGGTGGTAGTCTGATGTTCATACACCGAACCTTTTTGGCACGTTCACAGACATCCAAAAGGGGTGCAAGAGTGACGTCCAGACACTGACCCTCTATTGCACGTTCAGCAGACGTTTAAAAGTGGGTCTGAACTAACGGACGTTATACAGACATGATCTGAATGTCTGCCAGACGTTCCATGTTTGGTGGGACCAAGCTACTTCTTCATGGATGGTTGCGCTGCTACTGTGGGTACACGTGTGAATACTGCCTACCAGTGGTCTGCGGGTGTGTTTGCACGTCGACGCGGACGACGACGCAGAAGTATAAATGAAAACCGACGCGGAACCTATGCCGTATGACCTACGCACAACTATAACGAGCCCTTAAGGGAGTGAGGAGCTTTAGCTCATTTGCATTTAAAGGTACAGTCATGAAAACACCACATTTGCTCACACCCATATAGGGGCATTTTGGACATGCTGTAAAATAATCAGTAGGGTATTTTGAGATGAAACGTCACAGACATATTCTGGGCACACCTGACACTTAAAACTTTACATCTTGTGAAAATGGACATAATACTGTAGGTGCCGTTTAAATTAAACAAAAAGCCAAAATATATCTCCAAAATATCTTAAATATTTGGCCGCTGATGTCATTTGGAGCCAGAGTCTGGGCAGAAGGGACTGTGAGGTGGAGCCGTGGTATCCAGGCCCACCAATTTTTCCGTTTGACTCATTCACAAGCACACATGTCACACCTTTTCTTAATAGCATCTAATAACCAACCTAAACAAAACAAAAATGAACACAACATAAGTACATCAACATAATGTAATTTTTGGAAGTGTAATTCGATTTTTTAGAGCCTCTCTACACAGAGATGCGTTTAGCTGTATACGTAAAAACAATTACAGTATTTAACATATCACAACAAATGATTATGGACAACAGCAAGGTTTATGCAAGATTAAGTCTTCTTCTCTGTTTCTATTGCATATACTACATCGATTTGAGTCATTTTCAGTGGTTTCTTGTGTACGCAGATATTTCTTGAGACAACACCATGTTTACTGACTCATTTTAGAACAAGGACATAAAAGATTGTGTATAGGGCAGTGGTTCTGAAACGAGATGATACTGTACTGGATGTATGAGCTGGATGGCGCCTTGCATGGCTGACACCACCATCGGTGTATGAATGTGTGCGTGAATGGGTGAATGTGAGGCAAACTTGTAAAGCGCTTTGGATGGCCATAGGTCTGTTAAAAGCGCTATATAAATGTAGTCCATTTTCCTTTTACTGTATACTATATTGTATCGTGTAGTTCAAAGTTCGAGATTGTTTTATGTCACAAATTTTATTTTGGGGGCGTGAAGGGATGCACCCTACACAGGGGGGGGGGGGGGTTTGAGAACCACTGATATAATATGGAAAGCTCTGGCTTCGTGTGGATGTAGCCTTAGTTTGGCTCACATCCCATTAGTTTATGTAGAAGGGGCAGGATTTATGACCTAGACTGCAGTCAACAGGGGGCGATCGAAATGTTTTGTCCGAACGTTTCAGGACGTTTGTCGCATGTCTTTAGTACCTTTCAGTTCCATTGCTGTCTATGGGGGTCGGAAAGCTTTTTTCGGAAAGATTTTTTAAATCTGAGAACTTTATTATATTATTATTATTTTGTTATTATATCTTGTGTATTTAGAAATCATACAATTAAAATTAAAGTTAAAATACTGGTAGGACTGTGCAATTAATCATTTTTGTATTTTTTATTAAAAAAAATATTCAAACAATAACAAAAACAAGATAATCAATGTAAAGCAATTTGATTAAAATTTAAATTGCGTGCTACTGGACCGATGTGTTTGTAAAGGGCCGTTCACATTATAATATTAACGATAACTATAACTATAAAAAATATAGTTTTGAAAATCGTTTTATATTAAAGACAAAAGCAGAGTTCACACCATAACTACGTATAATTATAAAGATACAATGAACGATATCGCTGGCATCACTTTCTGAGTGATTTTTTTCCCCACCTGATAAACGATGAACCATTGACTGCCAATCAAATCTATTTGAACTTCAAGTGCACGCGCACTTAAAATGACAGTGGAAAAGCTCAATCCAGAGGTCTTTAAAATAAAATTACCTCATGTATCCAGCACTGATGCAGTTTCTGTACTACGTAATGCTTTTTTCCTACCACACTGACTACGCCAAAAGGTATTTACTTTTTCGATTACAAAACGTAATTTACTGTTTAGAGTTACGCGAAATGCAGCGTGTTGAGGTAATATCAGCTGGTTATCCGCTGTGTAAATGTAACACGAAGAGCATATTTACATATTCAGTGACATGTAAAGAATTGCAAAAGTTTTTTTTACAGGAAATATCCAATAAAGGTAAATGTCATTAAAGGCAAGTATATGCGCAAGTGCCCTGCATAAAGTTATCGTTATAATGTGGACGCTAATATAGTTATCGTTATAATGTGGACACTAATATAGTTATCGTTATAGTTATCGTTATAATGTGAATGGCCCTTAAGGCACTTTAAGGGCACCACTGCTTTCACACGTGTAGCCTGTTTCAACACTTATTTAATAAAACAAATTTATATTGACTTTTTTCAGAGTAATTGTGTTAAATAACCGTGATTATGATTTTGTCCATAATCGAGTAGCCCAACCGGCTGTTTATGTGACCGTGTGTAAAAAGACACATTCTAATAAGTCTAGTTGTAAGAAAGCTAAAATACCTAAAACAATATTTTGTTTGATACACAATATAGGGAAAAATAGAAGGGTAATAGATTTAAATGTTAAGTAAAATTAGCTTCAGAACTAGAATGGTTCACAATTTCTTATGATTCTCATTTGTAACTGATGGTTGTGCACACCCAGTCCATAACTTTTAGTGAAATTTTAGCGATGTCTACATTATGAGACGGTTCCTCAGACCAAAAGCATGTCCTATAATGAGGAATGACATCTAGGGTTTTTATTCACCGTATTGGATTTTTTACTCATAAATGTTTCAGGATCTGCTAAAGTTCATGCACATAAAAACTGTTTATTTATTCAGCGCAAATGAATCTTCTCTCTCTTTTCAACGACTGCTGTGTGTGCGAGGGGAGGGGCTGTGTGTCTAGCATTCACTTGAAGTTGTTTAATGTTACCCCTGCCTGTGCATATATTTTTCTTCAGTTCTTCAAATGCGACACATCCCTCATCATCCTGGACAAGTTCACCACCAATACATTTTCACGCAGCAGTAATATAATCACGCTCTCAGCTTTACTAAAACAGAATTAGATTTCTCAATATTTTATTGTAACCATGTTCTCTGTATTCTTGTCCCTACATCTTTTCTGTAGTCCATCTCACTGTGTGTTTGTGCTTATGGCACACTGTGTGTCTCATATTGTCTTATCTGTAGTGGTTCAGTGGCTTGTAAAATGCCATGTGGAGAATTTGTAGAGCTTTGTCTCTGTGCAGAAGTGACAGAACGAGCCAAGAGGAAATGGTACTGAGCATTCAACTAACCGGGGCAACCTTGTGTTTTTTTTTTTTTTTGTACACAATTGCAGCAGGAGAATGTGTGTGCATATGCAAGCGATTTATTGTACACTGTCAGAAAAAAAGGACAAAAATTGTCCCTTGTTTTCACTGAGGCAGTACCCTTATTACCCCATTACTTTACCTTTGGACCTTAAAAGTTCATATTAGTAGCTCAAATGTGCATATTGGTACCATCAAGTAAATTAGTACCCCAAGGGTATGTATTGGGACCCCTTTAAAGGGTACTTCCCAGTGACTGCTAGGGACCATTTTTTGACCATTGATTTGACAGTGTATTATATATCCATATGGCCCAGATTATATTATTGCAATGTTTTGTTCCTCTGAGCTCACACTGAAAAAAATGATTCATTGAATTTAATCAATTTTTTTAAGGTAAGTGGTTGCAATCAATTTATTTAAGCTACATTTAAACAAAAGTTTTATATTTTATTTTACGTTACTAATCTTTTTTGTTTTAATGTAGCTTAAATAAATTGATTGCAACCACTTACCTTAAAAAAATTGACTAAATTCAATGAATCATTTTTTTCAGTGCATGTACACTTGATTCATTCTGATAACTTGTTAAATCAAATTGCTAAGTTCACGGTTGGCAAAACTGTAGTTTGAACATCTTTTTTCTGTAGTCCATCTCACTGTGTGTTTGTGTTTATGGCACACTCTGTGTCTTATATTCTACATTGTCTTATCTGTAGTGGTTCAGTGGCTTGTGAGAAGAATTTGTAGAGCTTTGTCTCGGTGCAGGAGTGACAGAATGGCGACGGTACTGAGCATTAAACTAACCCGGGGCAACCTTGTTGTTTTTGTATACTAGTGCAGCAGGAGAATGTGTGCATATGCAAGCGATTTACTGTACACTGTCAGAAAAAAAGGCAAAGATTGTCCCTAGTTTTCACTGAGGCAGTACCCTTATAAAAAGTACTTTACCCTTGGACCTTAAGAGTTCATATTAGTACCTCATAGGTCCATATTCTTACCATCAAGTAAATTAGTACCCCAAGGGTTTGTATTGGGACCTTTTGATTTGACAGTGTATGATATATCCATATGCCCCAGATTATATTATTGCGGTGTTTTGTTCCTCTGAGCTCTTGGTTAACTTGTAGTTGCACTGATTAAATTATGAAAGTCTAATGGAAACAGTGAGCTCACAAAGTAGCACTGAACTGGTGACAGTTAAATCATAAATGAACATAATGGGATATAATTATAAAGGTTGTGATTTGAATATACATGGATAATCAAGCACATTTAAGTGCATGTGGACACATATTTATTTTACTTTTCATAATCTTCATAACCTTGCTGAAAAATAATAATGCTTGGGAATTGAGAACCATTTCTACTACAGTAATATATAAACTCAAAAGCTCAAAATCTTTACATGTGACAAGAAACCGTTGCACTCTTCTGGTGAATATTGGTTTTGCAAGTCAATTAAACTTGTAAGTTTTGACTTGTGATAAGTTGACATAACTTATAAAAACAAGTTGAAATTGTTTCATTTAATTTGTTCAGGTAAAGTAAGTAGTATGTAAATATATAAGTAAGTATATGCTGAGAGCTTTGCATTTGCATGTGCACCAGAAAGGACATAGCTCTGATTCCCCAGGCAACATGCATACTGACTAAACATATATCTTGAATCCACTGTAAGCCCCTTTGGATAAAGACATTTGCTAAATGCATAAATGTCAATGCTAATGTAATCCTGTAATAAAATATCCAACAGTGTTAAGTGCATCCAGGGCCGACATCAGGCATCAGGGTGCACCCAGTAATGTTGCACAGGGTCCTGTGATGAGTGGACCTCAAAGATCTATGATCTCTAGGATATAGCCTCATTGTGCTTAGAGGAGATAGGGCCCACCCACAAAAAAAAATTGGTTCAGGCCCTAAGCGATGGCCCTTTGTTACTAGAGGTCACTGGCCACAGCATTGAAAAACATATTGCCATATTGGAGATAAAGATTATAAACATTGACAAAACACCCAAAGCACTTAAGCCTATAAATGGATGTTTATGTCACATACACGATGCGCACATTACTATGTGCCCTCCATACCGGCTGGCCGATTTCCACTTAACCCCGGCGTGACCCATGATGAATTATTTAGTCGGGAGCAATTATGACAGGCCCTCTGATGACAACGCTGCTCTTTCCAAACCTATGATAAGTGCCAAGACTTATAGTCACTCTACAATCATGTTGATCCTGTATGGAAAGGTTATCTGGATGAATGTGCTTTCTAGATGGAAATGTTAATCGGCCCCCTAAGGGAACGGTGGCGGAGGGGCCGCTGTGGGAGGTTTGACCACCCTCCCCGAGGCTCACAACTAACCCTTTAAACAGCTGATGAGTGGAGCTTATAAATGAAGAAATTGTCCATCAGTGGTTTAAAAACCTTTAAAATGACAGGCCCGGGGGTAAGACGTGCGGTGGGGTTTGATTGGTGATTGGTGGAGGCCATTAGAGTGATGTAAAGTAGACACTGAGGTTGGTTTTCTCTGGATTTTGGGGTGCTCCACGATATCACCTGACCCCGGGTTTTATTCCTGCCGGGAAAAGTGATAAAGTCAAATGGGATGGCATTGTTTTGGATGAATAAAACTACCTTTTAAAACTAATGGGATGTGATATGCTCTCTGGCGGTTGGCCCGTCACCTCAAAATGCTGTTTCAGATGTCTCGGGTTCACGTTGTGTGCTTAAGGAGGTTTGGGACAATAACCTCTCAACCCTTTGTGTGTGTGTGCACGTGAAACAACCAAACAAGGTCAGCCTATTACCTCAGTATGTTTTAATACTAGCTGTTCACATACACACACATTCATGTAAACACACATGCACACGCTAAGCAGAAGTGCCAGCGGAGCTCAGATTAGCTTAAAGCAGTAAAGTGCCTCTCGGCTCCTAATGGGCTATAAATCAGTGTAGTCGCAAGCCTGTTTACTGCAGCGGTGTCCTGCTCCTTCACTTTACAGCCCGTGATGGAAAAACCATTTAAATAAACACAGGACCCATTACATCTGAATCACTGCCACCTCAGCGTAGGGAGTCGACGCAAGCCAGCGCACAGGGCCAAGATTGTAACCGGTTACTCCTGTATTTTATTATTCTGAGCCTCAGACGATCTTGAGACGGAGCAGCCAGGCATTCATATTAATCTTGTGCAAATCAGACCCGGGAACGGATCACAATCGCAGGCGATGTTTGGATTTGATTCGATTAGTTAAACAATGAGATGACGCTCGGTGGAAATGCACATCATGTCTCAGAGGCATGTTTATGAATTCCTTACATAACTCAAAAACGGTTCGCCCAAAAATAATATAACTCATCTCGTATTGTTCGTAAACAAAGTTATAGTGTGCCTCTAGAAGATATTCAATATAATGCATGTGAACTACCTTAACATGTCATTTCACATTTCACAGAGGAAAGAAAATAACACAGGGTTGGAACGACATGTGGGGTAAATAAGTGATGAATATGTAATGTACATTAATGTGTCAACTTGCTATTTGGCTAGACAACCATAAACATTTGACAGCTAGGCTAATGAACTATGTCAAGTGACAGAATAATTTTTCATTTCCATTATTAAGATTCATAAGTGCTATTTATTTTCCTTTATTGCCCTTTATCCGGGGTCAACTCACTGTCAAGGAGCCTCTTGTGGTTTATTTCTTCATTTAAATCAAAAGGTGCAGTTTTTGCTAGGGCTGCAAGATATAGCAAAATGATCGGAATAACGCAAATGTGCATATCACAGTACACAAACCGCAATGGATTGCAATAACTGAATTTTATGCTTCACAAAATTATGCATAGTCAGAGTTTTAGGTCGATGCAGATAAGAAAACACGTGAAAACACATAATTTTTTTATAGGAAATGAGAAAAATTATAGGGTTGTCAAATGATTATATTTATTTTATATATATATATACACTTACTAGTGATGCGCGGGTCGTCTCGTAACCCGCGGGCCCCGCGGGTAACCCGCGGGTCGGGTTGGGGCGGGTAAAGAAATTGTAACTTTAATGCGGGGCGGGTTGGGGCGGGTCATTAAAAACAAAATTAAAAACTGATATGTTGCGTCTAATTCCCTGTAGCATATATATTAAATATTTGGGAATATATATTTTTACATTTAATTACTTTCTTTGATAAGGTTAAATTACGTAGGCCTATGTGGCAACGTAACTTCCGCAACGTAACTTGCGCAACGTAACTTGATATCCCCAAACCTTTGACGTCACGGAAGCGCCAAGTAGCTCCACTGGCTGCCAGCCACAACAACAAAACAAACGGAGAATTAAAAGATGAAAGACGATCTGCAGGAGAAATTAAGGTAGGGAATTTGTGAATAGATAATACAAATGCTGCTTTTTTGTGTGGTGATCTACTTTTAAAATGATAAAGCCGAGAAGTTCCACATGCTAAAAACACTTTAAATGCGTGGACTATACTGCATATATCTCTACATTGGATTTAGGGATGTCACCATTACTCTATTTTCTTGAGGAGTTAAAAAAAATCCTGGAGCACACGTCGAGCACCGCCCAAAACAGCGCAGATTCAGTGAAACAAACCTGAAAGAAAACCACAACAGCATCAGAAGCATACATCAGCACAACGCCGCCTCCCTCTCCCTCCCTCTCTCTCTCTCTCTCTCTCTCTCTCCCTCGTTCGCTCGCTCTCGCGTGCTTCAGCTCGTGCATGAAATCAAGAAGAATGCGATGCAATTGCATGCTTGTAAATTCCGGAAGTTTACACGACTGAGCTGCAGCGGGCAGGCATAAGATTTATAAAAATACATATGAGAAGAAAGGCACAGCAACTCAAAAAGACTTAAGTGTTTCACAATTACTCATAATGCAAATTTTCCCGTGGAGGCATGGAGCAGCATGAGAATACACAGTTAACTTATGTGCGATCTACCGGCATTGCCTTTGCGATCGATGTATTGGACACTCCTGGTTTATCATTATCCTATCTCTATATTAATATGACCATGCTGGTTTCTATGGCTCATTGGTGTATGTTGTTGCCAGTTTACAGGGCGATGTAATCTAATGGCTGTTTCCAAGCACTCTTAGGCTGAAATAAAGCCTCTTTTTATTTACATTAAAAATGCCTAATATATCTATTTTAATGGTCGCGGGCGCGGGGCGGTGCGGGTTGTAAAAATAGATACAGTGTTGCGGTGCGGGTTGGGGCGGGCCAAATATTTCATAAAAGCGGGACCCGCGGGTTGGAAAAAACGCCGACTCGCGCATCACTAACACTCACCTAATTTCTCATTAATGCAATTATCTAATCAACCAATCACATGGCAGTTGCTTCAATGCATTTAGGGGTGTGGTCCTGGTCAAGACAATCTCCTGAACTCCAAACTGAATGTCAGAATGGGAAAGAAAGGTGATTTAAGTCATTTTGAGTGTGGCATGGTTGTTGATGCCAGACAGGCTAGTCTGAGTATTTCACAATCTGCTCAGTTACTGGGATTTTCAAGCACAACCATTTCTATGCGGCAGTTCTATGGGCGAAAATGCCTTGTTGATGCCAGAGGTCAGAGGAGAATGGACAGACTGATTCAAGCTGATAGAAGAGCAACTTTGACTAAAATAACCACTCGTTACAACCGAGGTATGCAGCAAAGCATTTGTGAAGCCACAACACACACAACCTTGAGGCGGATGAGCTACAACAGCAAAAGACCCCACCGGTTACCACTCATATTCACTTCAAATAGGAAAAAGAGGGTACAATTTGCACAAGCTCACCAAAATTGGACAGTTGAAGACTGGAAAAATGTGGCATGGTCTGATGAGTCTCGATTTCTGTTGAGACATTCAGATGGTAGAGTCAGAATTTGGCATAAACAGAATGAGAACATGGATTCATCATGCCTTGTTACCACTGTGCAGGCTGATGGTGGTGGTGTAATGGTGTGGGGGATGTTTTGTTGGCACACTTTAGGCCCCTTAGTGCCAATTGGGCATTGATTAAATGCCACAGCCTACCTGAGCATTGTTTCTGAACATGTCCATCCCTTTATGACCACCATGTACTCATCCTCTGATGGCTACTTCCAGCAGGATAATGCACCATGTCACAAAGCTCAAATCATTTCAAATTTGTTTTCTTGAACATGACAATGTACTAAAATGGCCCCCACAGTCACCAGATCTCAACCCAATAGAGCATCTTTGGGATGTGGTGGAACGGGAGCTTCATGCTCAGGATGTGCATCCCACTTTTGGATATATGAAGGATGCAATACTTCTCTATAGGTACTCAAGATTAACATAAGATAAGCAGAAATATATATATAATTACACAGAGTACACACGCATTAATACACGCATAAACCTTTCGCTAAAGTCTGGCATCTGTACATTTTAAATGTATCTCTGTTTGCGTAACTGCACTCACTTTGCAAAGGACTGACACGTGTAAATTGTTGTAAACATTGCAGTCACTATATATGCGGTGAGTGTCTCTGTATGCCAGCTCACAGCTTGAATCTTTCTATTCACTGAGACACTGAGATCAAAACACTTTGTGTGTCTCTCTTTCATTTCCATCTTCTGTCCATTAGGAAACATTAGTGATAAAGAAGAAATGGCGAAACTTTGCGCAGACGTGTAGCACATCTTGCTCACGGCAGGAGAACGCTTTGACAATCTGACACTTTTACATTTGTATTAATGTAAGACAGCGTAATCCTTCCTCTGCATTATTAAGCAGTTTCGAAACTAAACGTGCTGAAATTCTCCAAGCAACTTTTTTCCCGCCTTATGTTACATTTCATGCTGAATTTCGCTAATTGTTTTGCACTGCCAGTATTGAAATATTGAACGCTTCTTGGCAAAATGGTCTCTTCTAATATATGCTCCGTGAGTTTCTTCTCCTTTGCTGGTCTAATTAGCGCCAGTGGAGGTGTTGTCAGCCCACCTCAATCTCTGCAGATTGCGGCAGCTGTTTTAATTCCAGCGAGAGCGATGCTAAATTTCATTAAGACCCGAAGCCTCCTCACTACATACAGACAGGTGCAGAGAGTGCAGAGGATTCGCACCGCAGTGAGTAGAGAAGACTCTCTGCCCTCCTCTGGATCTCTCCCGATGTTTCGTTGTCGCAGCGCCCCCATGCTTTTTGTCATCCCATACGACGTTTCCGTAAATTGCATTGCTCCTGGATGTCAAAATTGTAGAGAAAAGGTCAACGGTGACCAGTAGGCTAATCCGCATAGGGGCCGAGGCAGACCCCAGTCTGTCGTGGGTCCTTCAGGAAGCTTGACAGGTTCTTCTGCTCAGTAGGGAGATGGAGTCATGTTATGCCAGGCATGGATGTGAAGGTAATTAAGATTGCGCTGGAGTCTTGTCATTGACGTTACCCAGCGCCGTAGCCTTTGTCCATTACTCATAGTAAAGCTCATTACAGAGGACTCTGCTTCTTATCAATGCATTTCAGCCTCTATGTATGGAAACGGAGCGAGATAATTAACTCAATAGACCTTCATCTTTCAGCAGGAAATATGGACTGATATAAAAAGAAGTCGGTATGAGAAATCTGTCATATAATGAGTCGCCATGGCACATGAACATATAGCTCATAATGTATTAGGTGTGCTTAATGACCAGCTTGAACCAGAAGATATTTTTTATTATATTGGTGTAGCTGGTGGATGGCCAAAACATGAATCCAAGACATGTTCGTGAAAGACCAAGAGGCTCTCCCAAAATAGAAAAAAAGTTTAGCTGAGGTTACAGAGAGGAGCGGGCAAGGTGCCCAATAAAAGATAATTTATGCAGCTGTGTTCGATATACAGTGAAGGCCTCTGCACAATGATGCCCTGTTCTGGGGTTGCCCATAAATTGGGGGCTCATGAATGGTTAGCTGTGCAAACTATCGGCTCTCTCTCTCCTTTGCTTCTCCAGAGTGGAGAGTCTGAAAGCTATTTCCCCCGTTAACCCAGCTGATTTGTGGGACGCCAATAGCCAATGTTGACGCAGACCTCACCTCTCGCTTTTTTCCAGCCGTGGCGTCTCCTGGAGGGAATATCATGCCAGTTTATCACATCTTTCCCACAGAGGCTGGAAACTCAAGGCCTCAGGGATAAGGGCTGTTCTGCTTCCATCCACGCTGGGTTAGATTAGACACAATGTCATCATTCTGCCAACTTGAAGACGAAGTGTATCCTGCAGATGAGCAGGGAATGGTCATCACAGTATTTATTGTGATAGACACGGAGTCTTGAAGAGTCGGGGTAGATTTTTTTCCACTTGGAGTTGTTGGAGCAGCAGTCCTTACCATGTGATGGGTATGTACACTACATCAGGTAGAAGTTTTAGTGCATTTAAATATTTATTGGTGGGAAAGTGCCTTGACTAAGCACCTCCAATTAGCCCCGGCCGGCGGGCCCGCTGCACAGCGGGACCCTCTGAATGTTTTATTACTGACTGATGCATTCAGCAGCATTGGTGTTTGTCATTACCGTCTCTAAGCGGGTCATGGTGACCACAACAGGGTTTGGGCCTCAATAGAGAGCAAATCTCATCAACACCACATCTGGTGCTCACCTGGTGAATGCATCTTTGTTGAAAGTCAGATGTTTTTTGAG
This sequence comes from Misgurnus anguillicaudatus, assembly GCF_027580225.2. Lineage (NCBI taxonomy): Eukaryota > Metazoa > Chordata > Actinopteri > Cypriniformes > Cobitidae > Misgurnus > Misgurnus anguillicaudatus. Next base: position 12,205,805 of record NC_073356.2, read on the forward strand.
TAATGAGAGCGACTGCCATTCTGTCCTTAATGATCCTTAATATGGATTTACAGGTTCAAGAACTGAACAAGAATTTGAGTACGAAGAATATCAAGCCCTGGCATATCCCAGCATCCTGCCTCCCGTTGCTGCCGAGCCCATTACGTCTGACACGAAGATGTGTTTTGCCACATGTTTTGACATTTTCTCGGGAATGATAAAAAATGAATGATGACCTCAATAGTCTTTTACATCTGCGTGAAGATCAATACGGTGTGGGCGAGTAGGTTAGAGGGTCTCCAGAGGTTGGAGATGGGGAAGCGTGGGGGGCGTGCTCTGCCTGTACCAGATCTGCCGGGTTCTCTAAGTACCATGTTTAATTGGAGGCCCGGGCTGGCAGATGGGGTGCTGAGCAGGGCTGTCAGCGCAGAGTGGTACGGCAGGGCGGCAGTAACGCTGGAGCTCCTCGCCCGGGAGCCCCATACATTATTGATCGCTCCTGAGATAAAAGAGGATGCTATGCCGTGCACCCTGCTTGTCGGAGAGGAAAATGAAAAAGGGAGACGCTGTGAGGGAGAGATGCGCAGGCTTCCAGCACAGTGTCGAAGAAAAGCGAGACCTTGAGAGTTTGATTTGTTTTATTTGACTGTGTTAGAGTATCAAAGTACTTCTGGTATTTATTATTCATAGATAGGCTCATCAGAAAATAGGTATTCTTTAAAAATGCTGCATCTTTTAAACGCAAATGTATAGTAACTCCCAATGGATATTCTTAAACATTGTAAAATAGTACAATAATACAAATTATGTGTTGTTAAAGGGGACATTTTAAGACTTTATTAGGATGAAAAATAAGTCTTTGTGTCTCCAGAGTGTGTATGTGAAGTTTTGGCTCAAAATACCCCATAGATAAATTATTATAGCATGTTAAAATTTGTAACTTAAAGGTGGGTGTATGATCTCTGAAAGCTTATGTTGATATTTGAAATCACCTAACAAACACGCCCCAACCCCAATAGAATCTGGACCTTAGACCCACCCCACACGTATGCAACCCATGTTTTTCAAAAGTCATGCACCCCACCTTTAATAGGTTTCAGCAAAAATGTGCCGTTTTGGTGTGTGTCCCTTTAAATGCAAATGAGCTCTCTCTCTTTGCCCTACATGGTGGTGCCATGGTTGGATAGTGCAGATTAAGGGGTGGTATTATTATAATAAGAACCCCTTCTGACATCACAAGGGGAGCGAAATTTCAATGACCTATTTTTTCACATTGTTGCAGAGAATAGTTTACCAAAACTTAGTTACTGGGTTGCACTTTTTTTTACATTTTTTAAGTTGTTAGAAGCACTGAGGACTAAATTTTAGCACTTAAACATGAAAAATGCAGATTTTCATGCCATGGCCCCTTTAAAACAAAACAATGAAGTGCCAGATCATGTCTGATCTGACTTAAGTTTCATAATCGTATGAGTTTAGGAGCATTGAGTTTGATAACCTTACACTCAGTCAATATTAAACATATGAAGATAAAAAAATTTTTTTTTACATTATGTAGGATGATTTTATGTACAAATCTGTACATTTAAGTAACTAATAACATATAATAAGTTCCTCAGCACACATATTATGCATGTCTATGCCAACTGTCACACGATACCCATAGCCCATAAATATTTAAATATTAATTTAGGTCAAATTGACCTTATAGCCTAACAACTGAGCCAAATGGCACAAAAACCTTTCTTTCTTCCCCAAAGGAGTGGGATCGGTAATCGCTGGCATGGGTCATGTCTCGCTGATGTGATGGAGACGCAATAATGCCCTGCTACAGGACAGAGTGGATGCTAGGCCTCCTCCGCTGCTCCCGGAGACCCATGGGGCCTCTGCATCCATGGATGCAGCAGATGTCAGGGCTGATGTGCCGCAGCACCCCCACCACTGCCCCGGGGCTGTGTGCAGAGCGAACGGTGTGTATAGGACATTGGGACAGATGGCAGGGGGTAAGGGTAGGGCTGAACGGAGGATGCTGTGCCAACGCTGCATTCGTAGGCATGTATGACATGTTTACCTCAGTGGATTGAAGCTCATAATGTGCCCTTTAATGATGATGAGTTTTATACCCCTCGACTGCTAATGTGGAGCAATACGAATTGATTGTTAAAGGAATAGTTCAACCAAAAACGACTATTCTCTTATAATTTACCTCATACCATCCCAGATGTTAAGACTTATTTTCTTCGGTCAAGCACAAAAAGAGCTTATTTAGCGGATTTGTAACCCAGCACTAAATTCAAATGTGGTGACACGTTAGTAACTATAAATCTGATTGGTTCTCGAGTGTCTTTACAAGACATGCAAATTTTAATGGTGTTTAAATGTTTTGTTTTGATTTCAATCTTAATAAATAATTTCAAAATATGAATTTTCTCTAACAAATGTATAATTTTGCTTCAAAACATACAGTTGTGTTCAAAATTATTCAACCCCAACTGAAATTGATTGTTTTGGCCGGTTTGACATTGATTTTGATCATTCAGTCATCCTGCTTACAATTACATCAAAGAGGCATGTGTAGGTCAGACAAATATAACATAACATTTATAATGAAATAACCACAAATGTCTTTTCTGTGCTCACATTATTTTCAACCCCCAAGTGACATTCAATCTTAGTACTTAGTACAACATCCTTTTACAGTTAAAACAGCTTTTAAACGTGAAGCATAGCTTGACACAAGTGTCTTGCAGCGATCTACGGGTATCTTCGCCCATTCATCATGGGCAAAAGCATCCAGTTCAGTCACATTCTTAGGCTTGCGCACTGCAACTGCTTTCTTTAAGTCCCACCAGAGGTTCTCAATCGGATTTAAGTCTGGTGACTGCGATGGCCACTTCAAAATGTTCCAGCCTTTTTTCTGCAACCATGCTCTAGTGGATTTGGAGGTATGCTTGGGATCATTGTCCTGTTGAAAGGTCCAACGTCTCCCAAGCCTCAGGTTTGTGACGGACTGCAACACATTGTCATCCAATATCTCCTGGTACTAAAGAGAAGTCATGGTACCTTGCACACGCTGAAGTTTCCCTGTACCTGCAGAAGCAAAACAGCCCCAAAGCATGATTGACCCCCCCACCATGCTTCACAGTAGGCAAGGTGTTCTTTTCTTCATAGGCCTTGTTTTTCCTCCTCCAAACATAGCGTTGATCCATGCGCCCAAACAGTTCTAATTTTCCACAGAACACTATCCCAAAACTTCTGTGGTTTGTCCACATGACTTTTGGCATACTGCAGTCGACTCTTCTTATTCTTTGGAGACAGTAAGGGGGTGCGCCTGGGAGTTCTGGCATGGAGGCCTTCAGTACGCAGGGTGCGCCGTATTGTCTGAGCATAAACTTCAGTACCCACATCTGACAAATCTTTTCTCAGTTCCTCAGCAGTCACACGGGGACTTTTTTCCACTCTTCGCTTCAGATAGCGCACAGCAGTCGCAGTTAGCATCTTTTTTCTGCCACGACCAGGAAGCGTTTCAACAGTGCCCTTTGCCTTGAATTTGCGAATGATGCTTCCTATGGTGTCTCTTGGTATGTTTAACATCTTTGCAATCTTCTTATAGCCATTGCCCTTCCTGTGAAGATTAATCACATCTTCTCTTGTCTTCCTGGACCATTCTTTAGACTTCACCATGTTTGTAACCATACCAGTAAATGTTTAGAAGGAGTTGAGTATCACAGTCATTTTAAAGCTGCCTAATTGGTGCTTATTAGGCTTTATTGCTGTTCCCTGACATCCATAGGTGTTTTCAATACCTGATTGAAAACACTTCAATGAACCGCTGTTCTTCAGAGTGGTAGTTCTTTAAGGGGTTGAATAATTGTGTCAATGAAGAATTCACAAAAGAAACATTTACTACTATATTACAAAACCAATTGATGTCATTTTAGTTGCATATGGTTCTTTAAGAAGTCATTGTAGGATTTCATTCTGAATACAATTACAAATGTACACTAAATTCCCTAAAACCCTTAACAGCATTGGGGGTTGAATAATTTTGAACACAACTGTACATTATAAAACGGGCAGTTTTGGTTCTTCATTCTGATTGGTTGAAACACGTTCTAAGCCGTGAAAAAATACCCCGGTAAACCCACGGTTCAGACCGCATTACATAAGTATCACTGCGCCACTGTTGCTGCGTACTGATTTATGAAAATAAACACCACAGTCTTTAATCATATTTTTAATTTGTCTACAATTGCACAATTAATGGCGATATATCCAGATAAATGTCAATAAATATTATTGAGTCATCTCGTCGATAAAGAGAAAACGTTCCCTGGGGAGTTTCTACCTCAAATTCATATTTCCGTTATCCACTGGGTGGCGATCTTACTTAACTCTTTCACCGCCAGTATTTTTTTTAAAAGTTGCCAGCCAGCGCCACCGTTTTTCATGATTTTCACAAAAGTTTAATGCCTTCCAGAAAATGTTCTTCTTCAAATATATAAACATACAATATACCAAATGAAAGAACAGACCCTCTGCTTTCAAAAAAAAAAAAACAGTTTCATTTTACCTTCAGTAGTTCTTTTGTAATCAGCTTTTGAATATGAGTAGGTTTCTGCAAAAACACCACATTTTGAGCAAAAAGCAGAGATAATTCCATTTTTGTGACAGACTTCTCATAGAGATCCCATTCAGAGCGATCTTTAAAACAGACACGGACATGTCATGGCTCTGAATCTGATCTCTTACAAAAGTTATTCACAAAAATGGAATTATCTCCGAAAATTTGAGAGGTTATAAGAGAACAAATGAAGGTAGGATGAAATGGGTTATTTGTTGTTGTTTGAAAGCGGATGGTCTGTTCTTTCATTTGATATATTTTATGTTTATTTAAAAAAGATAGTTTTTCTGTAAGGCATTAAACTAAAACTGGGTGGCAACTTAAAAAAAAAATGCTGACAGGGAAAGAGTTCAGCATGCTTCCAAGCATATTTGATCATCACTTCAACAGTTGCACGATATAGATGTTAATGTATAAATTAGATGAATGTTGATTTATAAAAAATAAACATCACAGTCTTTAATCATATTTTCTTTGCTGCATCTGTGTTGGTTGTGAACTGCGCTCTGTTTCAGTCACACTTGATTCTGAGTAACTACTTTGTTTGACGGAAGAGTAATATTTGTAATAATATAATTTCCACTTATTTGTATTTTATTTTATGAAATCCTGCTAACGTTATGCATATAAAGTACCCATTTTATAAAAGCAATAAGCCCCGCAAAGCAGTGGGGTTACAGTGCATTTTATAACAGCTCCGCTTCGCGTCGTGCCTAACAACACCCCTTAGCTGTTATAAAATGCACTGGTAACCCACTGCTTCTTGGGGCTTATTGCTTTATTAACTGACTGGAGATATTTGAATTTCTTTATTGATGGATGTACAGTATGTGCTTTTTGGAGCTGCAAAAAGTTGGGACCTATACATGGACAAAAGGTGATTTTTATAACAAATCTTTATTTGGGCTTGACTGAAGAAAGGAAGTCATACACCTGACATATAAATGGGATGGCATGAGGGTAAGTAAATTATTAGACACCTTTCATTTTTAGGTAGGGATGGGGCATAAATTAATTGTAACACAGCTACATATTCATACTTTTGGGCTTTTTTCTTACTGATCTCCTGTGAATTTGTGAAAAGTTTTGATGTGTTTTGGTTAGGATTTTGATCAAAAAGCATGAAAGTAAATTTCATCATCTTGTGTTTTTTTCCGATTTCTGAGTTGGGTCACCAAATCCAACTTTGTATTATTTTATTCACTGTCTTGTTATCTAAAACATAACACCATTTTGAAACATGTCAGCAACTCCTAGTTACTGATAGCTAGGATTGAAAACATCACACAGTGTTACAATTTAGCCTCAGGTATACAATGATAATGAAATGAAAACAATGTAAATATTATTCATCAAAATAATAACTGTTAATACAATATCAGGGGAAATAACTCACAATTATGATTTTTTTTGTCTTAATTGTGCAGCGCTTTCAAAAAAATCTATTTATATGCATTGATGCATAATACAAGGATGGTTAGATGATGAATCATGGTTGAATGAATGTATGGATATTTATCTATTATATGCAGATATAGAAACAATATCCACCTTTACTATATAGACAGAATTTCATTTGTGTTTAAACAAAACAAAAACCCTCAGTTGTTACAATTAACTCCAACATGGGGTAAGTTGTCACGTTTGCACTCCTGTCACTTTCGGTGTAATTGTATGATAACGGAAGGTCCCACAAACAAACTTTTAAGTGTTTATTTGTAGCAGAGGTGTGTGTTGATTGTGTAAAACAATTATTAATCTAACTTAAATATTTTTTGAATGATAGAGCTAAAGCCAAAAAGCGTTACTTTGTGCCCTTCTCTCCCTTACTCATCTTTAGGAGGAATGATGTGCAATATCTAAGGAGAGCTGTCTCAACAGTTAAAATAACTTATTTTGACTCTAAGTGCTGCAAGTGTGTACACTCTGTGTACAAACACTACAAACAACATTTTCACATGCATTACTGAAAGATTTGTCTGAAATATTTCACCACCCAACATTTACAGATGACTAAGTGTGTCTATCAGACAAAGCTGAAGCTGTTGTGAAAGAGGCTCTGTCTGGGGTGATATCGCCATCTAGTGAGGCCATGCAGGACTGTACTCAATATACATTCACGCAATCACCCCAAGTTGTCCACACAGAAACGATTCCGTACCTCCCAAATATAGGCCACGGTGTCTGTAAGAAAGGCGGAAAATCACTATTGAATGAATATCCTTAAGCATTAGTGCGCTCCCAAATATAGCATTATATTGTCAATAAGCCTGAATCATACCGTTCAGTTTTATGGTACAAACCTTTCATGTACAAAAAATCTAAATTGCACACACTAGAAATCCAAACAGATGACAGAGATTACGCTACAGGCAACACTTTAGCTCCTGATATAGGGTTAGATTAAAATGCCATGTATTATTCATCGCAACGCCCCATTGTTTGACCATTAAGATGATGTAACATATCAATTTTGTCACACAGATGAACTGTCTGGGACATCACGAGACGCGTCTTTTGACTTTTTGAACTCGGTTGGTGTTTCCGCACGACGCGGGCGTCTAAACGCGTCGTATATCACGGCTGAGAGGGAAACGATGGCATTGCCATTGATAGCGTTTATGCTTCGCCGCCTTGCCGACATAATGAGCACATATGTGAGCGCTCTAGGACTGATGCGCGCCCCCGCAGCTTAAATATTCACATGTGTATGAAAAACAGGTGGTGAAATGTGACCTCAAAAAACTGAAGATAAATAAAAAAATCTGTAAATATAATCTTTAACACTCTGAAAATGTTATATTAAGTTGTGTGGCAAAAACGCGCGGGTATATTGGCAGTTGTATACTATTTGTTGGTACTTGCAAACCAGCACTGCATTGAAATCCTCTTTATTCTCATCCCATACAATTTTCTGTAATGTATTCAGCATGAACTGTTTAGTGCACAACATCAGTCTTATGTTTCTATTTTGTTATGAATCTGCACTTTAAAGATAGCAATTCACAAGCTTCCTCTCACACTGCATTGTAAATTATTCATTCCGACATATTCTCAGGCACAGACAAAAGCATACTGAATGTAACTACAACAAAAACGCGTTTATTGTGCGCTATTTGGAGCCAGCGTCTAAAAGTTTATATCTAAAACGTAAGCAAGTTAGCAACGCAAAGCGATCACACTTTGCGCGCGTCTGCTAAATGACAGGTGTCTTTCTTCAGCACCATGGACAGTTCGGATTGGTTAACAAAACTACACGTGAAGATTTTTCATGTTTGTACGTTTCAACCATTTTTTACAAAGCTGTTGAAATGTAAAATGTCTTTGATGTGGCAAATTGCTTCCTCTAAATACAAACCCTTTATAAATACCTTTTCTGGATTGCTTGTGTAACCATGGAAATAACACTTCTTGTAGGAAGTAATGCATGTGAACATAACCTGTCATATGAGGGCATCAGCTTCCTATGCATTCCTAGCCACAAAAATTTGTAATCTTAAGAATTTCCATCATTTACAGATGCGCAACCTTGAACATGGCTCATGAAGTTGCAATGCTGCTTTTGTCGGAGCACTTAAGAGATTTTATCACATCTCTTTCTATGCTTCTGGCCAAATAAGTCTAAGGTACACAAAGGCAACCAGTTACTGTATATTCACAGCTTTAGAAAGCTTTTATAACTTTGAATAGGTGTTACTGGCGTGTCCTGTGTGCAAGTAAGCAATGATCTAAAGCTCTAATACTTATGCACATGTAAGCATTAAGTTTTGTTCATTTTTACAATGTGTGAATCTGCTTAACATGGCTGAGAATGATGCAGAGAACAGTCAGTGCAGCTACAATGACTTAAATGTTATTATACACTGTAAAAAATCCAATTAATGAAATGTTGGAAGGGCAAAAATATGTAAGTTAAACCAATTTTCTTGTTTGGGCTTAGTTGAGTAGACATATTATTTTAAGTCTAGATAAATCTGTGTTTAAAACATTAAATTAATGGTTATTTTCAAATTCAGTCAACATTCAGAATGGCTATGTTGACTGAACTAATTAAGACAAATCTGGTCAATATGTGGACTTATGACAGCTATGTTTCCTGACAACAAAATGCTCATAATATTACTGTTATTTGGTAACAAAATGTAATTTTAAGAGTTGTTCAGGCGTGAATGTATGTGCTTTAAGTTTAAATATGCGGTCGGTTAATATAGATAGCGTCTATTTAAAAATGTGCTCGGACACTTTCGGACGGAGAAGAGCTCCAGAAAAATCACAGACACTTAAGTGCTCACACCCCGCCCAGCGCAGCCTCGCCTCGGCAAGCCCATCAGAAATCGACTGCTGGCTCTGATATCTCTGTGGCGTTTAAACATGCGATTTAATTCATTTTAATTTCTTATACTTAATAATAAAAGGTTTACCGGTATGTTTTAAATCATATTTTAGGATTGCACTTAAATGATATCGCTGTTGAATGATATTTCATATCTTTCACATTTGTTATAACTGGGCTGCGTACTGCCTGCGAATTTGAACTTCAGAGCTGAAGGTGCGAGTGGAGAAATAGTCCCAATATCATAACAATCTTAAAACTTCTAAATATACCCGTGTGCGTGCGTGTGTGCGCGCGCGTACTCGCGCATGTTTATGTATGTATGTATGCGTCACACCACGGGGGCGGACCCGAATAGACTAAAGGTCACGCCCCTCTCAACTCTTCCACCTCAAGGAGTTTCCCAAGACCACCCCAATGACCAGACAGACGAGTAAACTACAGTTAAAATGAACTTTATTAAATATTTAAAAGGAAAGGGGGAAAGGGCAATTTAAAACTAATGGGTCTGCTTCTCGCCTCCAGGGCCACTTGGGACAAGGACTGGGGGACAGGGGCTCCTTTAGGGCTCTGGTCCTAGAACCCGTGGCGCGCTCCGCTTCTTCCTGGAGGCAGAATCAAAAAGGCGAGTTATCACAATGTGATTCGATGTGGTCTTACTGTTACTCTAATCCTCCATCTTCCCTCTTTCTCCTGTGCCTTAGGTTCGTCGTTCTACAGCCGCTACTGGAAGCAGAGATCGTTAGTGGGCCATGCAGGGAAACAACTCACAGCACTGGAGGTCCTTATACCCGACAGAGCCTTAGCTGGGGCACAGGTAAGTGGTCGCTGTAGGCACAGATCAATACACTACACAGAGGTAAGTTATTCGCCACACTGGGGGTCTTCGTTTTCCACAGGGCCTTCGTTGAGACACAGGTAAGTGATTGTTGTAAGCACAGATCAATATTACTGCACCGGGGATAAATTACTCACAACACTGGGGGTCTTCATTCACACAGAGCTTTCGTTTAGGCCCAGGTAAGTGATTGCTATAAGCACCGGTTGATGTCACTGCACAGGAGGTAAGTTACTCCCAACACTGGGGATCTTCGTTCCACACAGAGCTTCCGTTGAAATACAGATAAGTGGTTGCTGTAAGCACAAGTCGATAACACTACACAGAGGTATGTTACTCACAACACTGGGGATCTTCGTTCCACACAGAGCCTTCGTTGAGATACAGGTAAGTGGTTGCTGTAAGCACAAGTCGATAACACTACACAGAGGCAGTTATTCACAACACTGGGGATCTTCGTTCACACAGAGCTTTCGTTTAGGCCCAGGTAAGTGATTGCTATAAGCACCGGTTGATGTCACTGCACAGGAGGTAAGTTACTCGCACCACTGGGGATCTTCGTTCCAAACAGAGCCTTCGTTGAGATACAGGTAAGTGGTTGCTGTAAGCACAGATCAAATAACGCTGCGCAGGGTATATTACTCACAGCACTGGGGGTCTTCGTACTCACTCTCAGACAGTGGACTTTCGCTACAGCGTTGGTGCACCGTATTCCTTCACCCGTCCACTCAAGCGTCTCGGGCGTCGTGGGGACCGATGGGTCCAGTGGCACGGAGCCGAACGCTTCCCGAACTCCCCCTCCTGTTTCCACAACCGGGGTCCCGAGTTGGGGCGAACTTTCGTTGAGGCTCCGCCACCACGAGTTTCTGTTGGTTAGGTCGAACACACACACAACTATGACCCTCAATCCGCACAGTGCACTTCAGAAATTACTCACTCCTATCCACCACTAGGCTTCTCACTCTGTCCGCTCTATCGAGGAGTGAAGCTCTCTCCAACACGCCCGGGGCCAAGGCTTAATTACACTCTCTCCGTAGGACTCAGGCCACAACAGGTATAATCATCTCACGATTCGTCCGAGGCCGGCAGTTTGGTCGCTACAAGCACAGCATACACACAGCAAGTACAGCGCAACACCAAGTAATAAGTGAAACTCAACCACAGCACTCTTGTACACACTTCACGTGATATAAAATATGGACTCGATTCCCTCGGGAGGATGGTTGGGTGATGTTTTGGTCACCGTTGAGAATAGGTTTGGTATTACTCACAGCCCTGATGTGTTGTTTGGTACTTCTCTGGCTCACCCACGCTTTCTTGTCCCGCAGGGCCACCGATTGATTCGTAGACGGCGTTTCCTATCCTCATCCGTGTTTCCGGTCAACCCACGGCTCGCCCACGCTTCCCTCTCCGGTGGGGCCAGGGACCTCAAACACAAGCAAACACACACCAAGCAACCCTTCTTCAATGTAGTACACGGTAAACACAATAGCTGTTTACTCACTCTTAGTTGTCATTAGCCTCCTGTATCTGTAATCCCGTTGCTCTGAATCTTGCTCACTCACGAGTGAAACTTTCCCAGTATTCCTTCGCTAGCTGTCTTTCCTTCCTTTACTTCCCCAAGGGAACGATCAGGCCAGCACAGCGCGTCTGCAAAGCAGCAACACAGCACACACAAAGTACATAACAAGCACCCCGTTTGATGTCTTCAAAGGTCTTTATATCCTCTACCTCTTCTCCTCATCGGCCTATCAGCAACCGCTGTGTAGATTACCCTCACCTGGGCGAAATCAGGCTTGATTTCGTAATCGGGGAAACCCCGGAAATTCCGGTGTTCAGAATAAAACGTCCGGGCGGAACCATCGTCGGGCGGAACCCGTCTTCCACACTTTTGGTTCCGCCCTCACAAAACGTCACCTGTGACATCTGCGCGTGCGTCTGTGTATTTTGAATTTAAAATGTTATAACTTGGAAGGATCTGGATCACAGGTCATTTCATCTGAGATCAATCCGCACGCAACAGCTGGAATCACTTACTGATTCACACAAGGAAGGACACAAGTCAGCCGTTTCCTCAAGTTCACGTCAGGTAAGTGTTTGTAATTAAATGTTAATTTTAGAATATATTAATTGGCAAAGACGCAAATACTCGACGTTTTTGTAATGATATTTTTGTAAAGATATATTAGAAGTGTGTTATGTTGTGTCCGAAGTAAAGTGGAGCTATTTTAGTTAAGATAAAAAGCCTGGATATAGGGTTGGTTTACCGGACAGAGTTTAGAACTCGGTCTTTATTATAATTGGGACATTTTTACAAACAAACCTTATATAATACAATACTGGCGTGCATTTTGAGACAAAACAATAGCACTCATATGTTAAGAGATGTCAGTAAGTTATTTTAGTCAGTGAAAAGCCCTGTCCGAGAAAACCGCCCAATAGTGTTTAATTATGTGTGATGGCTGAGGGAAATTTGGCCTAAAATTAACGTTATTAAGGGAAAAAGTCTTTCACCGTCAAGCTTTATTATATTAAACATGTTATTTATGTATGTGTGTGTGTTTATATTCCTCTGTTTATCAAACCAGAGCGGAGATGATGTGAGAGAGGCAGACCAGAAGGATACATAGCGAGACAGTCTCCGCTTGGACTGGCTGAGGAAAGTCTCCTAAATGGCCCTGGAGATGTTCTGACTGACTTTGGAGGCTTTTTGGACTGTTTTATGCCCTCTATTTAAAGAAGACTTAATTCTGTATGTTCAGTCTGTATGATAAGTGAATAAGTGAATAAAAAGCTTTTGTTTTTATGTGACTGAAGTTAATTATTTTGTTTACAACACCAGCATAAATTATTTGGTAAATCATTTAAAAATGTTATTAAAAAAAATCCCAAATAATAAATATTAATTGAACACATAAAACATTGAGTAAATACTTAAATTTTAATTGACAGAGTCTTTGCTGTAAGTTTTTAAAGATTCAACTGATTAAAACATTTTAGTTGAATGAACTATAAAGCTAATTGAGCCAACATACTTTTTTATATTTGAGTCAAATTTGGGCCAACTAAAAAACATCAATCCAGGTAACACTTTGGAGACAGAAATTGAGTGAACGTAAAATTTCTGTGGAACTAGTTACTAAAAAATAATTCATTGAGCCAACAATTTATTTTTTACAGTGTAGAATGTGATGCCTCTGTGGTATTATTTCCTTATGAAAATAAAAGTCCCTTTGTAAAACTGTTCAAAAAAATTTATGGTTTAGAAAAAAAAAACACACCTACAAATCTTCTAGTTTTTTGAATTATTTTATCTATCTAACAGTTTATAAATAACCTTGTTGGTTTGTTTATAAATGGTTAAATGTATTCCTTACAAAGCATGAAACCGTATTAAACAATAAGCATGGCTAATTGCTGATGTATTTAAGAAGAACTTGCAAGTGTTATGGTATTACTGTGCTTTCTTAAAAATGTCAGTTTAGCTCGACTACTTGTGTATCTGTAGCTCAGTCCAGCAGAAGTTTAAAAAGCCCATACCCACTTTTCCCCAATTTTGAAGACGTTTGGTATTTGTTACTCACTTTCTTAGGGGAAGCAACAATTCTCCTTTATTTAAACCACTTTAAATATATAGTTCATCCAAAATGAAAATTCAGTTTGAAAAAAACTCACTCTTATGTTGTTACAAACCTGTATAAATGTCTTTGTTTAGACTTCCACACTATTCTTTTTCTACTATGAAAGTCAATGGGGCTTCTGATTGGTTTAATTACAAACATTCCTCAAAATATCTTCCTTCATGTTCATCAGAACAAAGAAATTTATACAGGTTTGTAACAACATGAGAGTGAATAAATGATGACAGAATTTTCATTTTTGGGTTAGCTATCACTTTAATGATCCAGGTCATATGAGATTAAAAAGACCATGCAGCTCATAAGCAAAATGAAATGACAAAGTCCAATATATCTTGTGAGATGGTGAAAACATTTAATCATGACTAATCTAAAACACATGACCAGATTTGAGGTAAAAGTGTAGTAGCCTAACCATGTTTTTTTGTTTGTTTTTTGTATTAGTTACTATTAGAAAAATTGTTTTACTACAGTTACTACAGTTACCATGGTTTAACTAACTATGAAACCATATATTTTTTGTGGTAACCATGGATTTACTACAGTATGCCTTACCATGGTTTTTGGTTTTAACTGAAAGAAAACGGAGGGGTTACTTGACCGTAACCTTGTTCCCTGAAAAAGCGGAACGAGATGCTGCGCTGCTAAGCGCTATGGGGAAACGTCTTTATCGTTGACCAGCTGAATATAGTGTGCAAACACGTCAATGAAATTGACCCGGAGGTATATAGCCTCGGTTGATGACGACATCACAGCGCACCCCATGCGAGGCTATAAAATAGATGAGCAACAGCTGTGTCATCAGATCTTTTGTTTGAAGACCAGTCCTGGGACATCTACTGTACGGCAAGACAGCGCAGCATCTCGTTCCGCTTTTTCAGGGAACAAGGTTACGGTCAAGTAACCCCTCCGTTCCCTATCAAAAGCTTTACTCGATGCTGCGCTGCTAAGCGCTATGGGGAACGACAATACCCACGCTGCCGTGCTTGGAGATGTCTGGACCCCTTACGGATGTGTAAGTGTGTGCACAAGGACCGCAAAGAAATCTCAGACATAAACAACCAAGCTAAAAATAGTGGATGTGTGCGGAAAGGATGCTCCTGCCGCCTCACAAACATCTATAAGAAGGCACCCCTTCCTAATAAATAGCAGTGGGGAATACCCCTTATGGAAAAATGGTTTAGACAGCAGCTTGAGATGTTGACTCGAGGACATGAGACCCTGGAGTGACATGAGCATCCAAGCTATAAAATCTTATGAATGTATGCGGAGAGGACCAGGCCGCCGCATCACAAACGCTCTGTAAGGAGGCACCCCTTACTAAAAGTAGCAGTGGGGGATACCCCTCTTATGGACAAATGGCATAGACATCAGCTTGAGATGTTGACTCGAGGACAGAAGATCCTGGAGTGACATGAGCATCCAAGCTATAAAATCTTATGAATGTATGCGGAGAGGACCAGCCTGCCGCATCACAAACGCTCTGCAAGGAGGCCCCTTTTACTAAAGCAGTAGAAGAGGCTACTCCCCTGGTGGAGTGAGCTCTCAGACCTGCTGGCGAGACTTGACAGCGCGCCTCAAAGGCAAGAGCAATGGCATCCCTAACCCAATGTGATATGGACTGCCTGGTGGCTGCAGCACCTCTGTTGCGGCCCCCAAAACAGACAAACAACTGCTCTGACTTACGCCACTGGCTAGTGCGGTGGACATAAGTCTGAAGAGCACGGACTGGACACAATCTGTGGTATAACTCCTGCTCCGGCGTGGTGAACGGCGGAGGGCAGAAAGTCTCAAGAATGACCGGATGTGCAGTCGAAAAGGGAACCTTACGCAGGTAATCAAGATAAGGATGTAAAATCAACTTCACCATTCCTGGGGCAAAATCTAGACAGGATGGCGAGATCGCCAGCGCCTGCATATCCCCAATTCTTTTTAAAGAAGTTAACGCCATTAGAACAATCATCTTTAGTGTCAGAAGTCTATCAGACGCTGACTCTAGAGGTTCAAAAGGAGGTCTGAACCAGACCCTCAAGGACTATAGCTAGGTCCCACGAAGGAATCTTAGTTCTTGCTGTAGGCCTCAATCGTTGGATGCCTCCCGAGCGGCGCCCCGTCCACCAAAGCGTGGCAAGCCGAAAAAGCGGCCACATAAAACCTGAGAGTGGATGGGCATAAGCTGCTGACAGCTTTTCCTGCAGAAAACTCAGAACTGTAGCAGACTGGCAGTTAACAGGATCTGCATTATGTGTCATGCACCATGCTTCAAAGACACCCTATTTAAAGGCATAATTCTTTCTAGTGGAAGGAACCCTAGCACTCAAAATAGTGTCAGTAACATCAGGCGACAAACCTGTGTCCCTCAGTTGGTACCCTTAGGAGCCAAACATGGAGATTCCACAGGTCGGGCCTGAGATGCATTATCATGAGACAGAACGCCCCTCCTCTCCAGACTTGCCCATGGCGAGCCGTTGAGGAGAGATATTATCCCTATAAAAACCATACTCTGTTCAGCCAACGCGGTGCTATCAGAAAGAGCAAGAGCCTTGCTGGCGAACTCTGGCTAGAACCTGCGGGAGCAGCGCCACTGGAGGAAACACATAAAGGCGTTTGTCCGGCCATGTGTGCGCCATTGCGTCCAGACCCAGGGGGGCTGGGGAACTCAGAGAGAAGTAAAGGAGACATTGCGCTATCTGAAAAGAGGCCAAGAGGTCCACTTTCTCTCTGTAAAATCAGGTCCATATCTGAGACACTATGTCTGGGTGGGGTTTCCAATCCCTAGTCGATAATGTCTGCCTGGACAGTAAATCTGCTCCTACATATAGGTTTTCTGGGATGTACACTGTTCTGAGTGACAGGAACTTGTCCTGAGCCCAGAGAAAAATCTGCCTCGCTATCTTGTTCAGATTGCGCGAGCGCCGACCTCCCTGGTGACTTAAGTATGAGACTGTCGCTGTGTTGTCCATCCGCACTAGGACATGACAGCTTCTCATTTGGTGGAGAAAATATTTCAGGGCCAGAAATACAGCCGTCAGCTCTAGGCAATTGATGTGCCAACCGAGCTGATGACCCTCCCATTCCCCTTGAGCTGGACGACCATCTAAGGTCGCACCCCAGCCCGTCAGGGAGGCGTCTGTCATTAGCAGTTTGCGATGACAAGTCGCTCATAGCGTGGGACCCAAGGCAACAAACCGGGGTCTTATCCACATAGTTAGTGTATGAAGCCCGTGGCGCATCACTTTAATCAGCCTTTGAGGGTTGGCCCTTGGATGAAACCCTCCGGCTCTGAAACGGCGTCATATGCAACAGCCCCAAAGGAATCACCGTGGATGCTGATGCCATAAACCCTTATATCCTCTGATATTATTTCACAGTGAGATCCTGGCCTAGCCTGACTCTGCTCAGGGTATGCTGAATGGCCTCGATTCGTGCGGGAGACAAATGTGCCCGCATCGTAATCGAATCCCAGACTATCCCTAAATAAGTCATTCTCTGGGTATGAAAAAGAACGCTTTTCTTGGCGTTGAGTCTCAACCCTAGAAAAAGTAGATGTGCTAACACAATGTTTTTGTGTTGGAGCGCCACCTATCGCGATTTTGCTAGTATTAGCCAATCATCCATGTAATTTAAAATGCGGATGCCCCGGAGTCTCAATGGAGCCAGTGCTGCATCCATGCATTTTGTGTATGTGCGGGGTGATAAGGCTAGGCCGAATGGAAGAACTCGAAACTGGTATGCTTCGCCTGCAAAAGCGAACCTCAGGAACTTCCTGTGTTGTGGTAATATTTCTATGTGAAAATATGCGTCCTTTAAGTCGATTGTGACAAACCAATCGTAATGTTGAATTTGTGCCACAACCGTCTTGACCGTTAGCATCTTGAACTTGAGAGCTCTCACTGCTTTGTTTAAAGCTCGAAGATCTAAGATCTCAGAGGCGGCGGAGGTGGAGAGGCTTCGTAAAGGCAACGGGACGGAGCGATCTGATGTAACATGATATGCCCCGCCCCCCGGCGAACCCTACTGTAAAGAGTGGAATATTCCCTCATGCTTTTAACTTCAGTGAATTTCGTGACAACGGAGTCAACCGTGTCACCAAATAAACCCAATGGGGAAACAGGGGCATTTAAAAGAAAAGTTTTATCCTTCTCATTTATGCCTGACAGATTTAGCCATAAATGCCTCTCTGTGTTAACCAGAGCAGACATAGTACGGCCGATAGCGCGAGCAGTTTATTTAATGACACGAAGAGACAGATCTGTAGTCATACGCAACTCGTCAAATGTCTCTTTGTCTATCGTCTCGCCTGCACTCAAATCCTTTAACAGATCAGTCTGGTATGCCTGTAATATTGCCATAGTATGCAGCGCAGCACCAGCCTGACCTGCGGCTTGATAAGCTTTGCCCACGAGAGGCTTCTTTAATGAGGATACCGAGCCAGGCGAGAGATAACTCGCGTGCGTCTCTTCCACCTGTGGCATTTCGGTATATCCGCGCGTCTTCGTACCCACGATAGTCGTAAATTGACGCCGTGGGCATGAAGCACGCAACGAGTATGGTCTTTCCCATGATTTATTTAATTGACCATGGAGATCCTCAAAGAAAGAGAGAGGCTCATGTTTCGTCCTCTCCCTTTGTCACTATAGAAACCTATCCGCTAGTTTGCTTTGTTTGGGGTTCTCTGGCTCGCGAGGCCAATCAATTTGCAACCTGGCGCGTGTTACCACCTCGAGAAGCTCCTCGACCGACTTTCATCGCGCGAGAAACGCTCGGAGGCTGGTTTATGAAACTCCGCAGAACCGAGAGAGATATCATCAACGTCATTATTATAATTACCCCCACATAACCCGAAGAAACACCGGAGTGCGCTTCGGAATCACGCGAAGAAATATAACTTAATTTAAGGTTGCAGTCAGAAATAATCACGGCGAGCACGAATCATTTATATTGTGAATGATTCACAATGCTCGCACTCATCAGACTGTACAAAGCCATGACCGCATGCTCCTCCCCCAAACACACAAAACAGTTAAGTGTGTGTGTTGTCCTTCGCCATAAAGCGAAAACAAACACGACTTAGACTGCTCGTGACTCTTCTTACTCATATTTTCCTTTAACTTAAACTCCTTTAAAATCGGAAAGAGAGAAAGTCTGCACTCTATCTTGTTGGAATCTAACTCCTAACAAAGATCTCAAGTGAAGTTCAAAAGGTAAGAGAGAGATTTGCATTTCAGTGTAGCACACACTCATTCAGTAGTTGGTCTGAAAATAAAAAGACCTGATGACACAGCTGTTGCTCATCTATTTTATAGCCTCGCATGGGGTGCGCTGTGATGTCGTCATCAACCGAGGCTATATACCTCCGGGTCAATTTCATTGACGTGTTTGCACACTATATTCAGCTGGTCAACGATAAAGACGTTTCCCCATAGCGCTTAGCAGCGCAGCATCGAGTAAAGCTTTTGATAGGGAACCATGGTTAATTTCGTAAGGGTACATTTTCAAAAAAGTACACGTATACCTAAAATGTGCATTTGTGTACCTTAAAGGTACGTATCTGTCCCAAAATTGTACATATTAGGACTTTTTAAAAAGGTAGCATCCCAGTGACAACTTACCTTTATTTCTGAGAGCGTACAGACGTGAGACTTTAAGCAAAAAGTGTTTTAATCATATATTTACTTTTTACCTTTGACCTTTTTGTTTTGCTCAATCATATAAAATATATAATTCCATATATTTTGCTTAATAAAACCAGATAAGGCATATTCATTGTCTACATGTAGCCTAGTAGGTTGTCAGGCGCGCATGCGCTTTACGCGCGTTGGGGTACATGGTAAACTTCGGCTGATGCAGTCAGGCGGCAGGTGATGGGAAGCACATAAAGAAGCGTCAAGGATCGATTACTGAATATCCGGTAGTAATCTATTTTACCTCTTATATATTAAAATAATCAAAAGCATTTACTCCGTTAGCTTGGCGCCTGCCGTATCATAAACATGACAACATGTCTATGAAAATTAATTTGATACGAGTGATAAACGAGTTTTAACAGGAATGTATCTGTAATATCATTTGCTTGCGGCAATGCGCATTTCTATGTGCTGTTGCCGTTGTGATTTATAGAATTACAGAAACGCGTTGAATCCTTGAATCGTCTTTATTGACTTTGCATTTATTGGCATGTTTATTGCTGTCAATGATCGCCATCGCATCCTGTGCGTCTGCAGTACATTTAACAAGGATTCTGTGCAGCTGTTTCCTTAAAAGTGTCCTTAAAAGAGCCATAGTTCGGGAGAATTTTTATGAATAAACATCAGTGTGTTGAGTTTGGCTGCATATTCACCTGTTAAGAATGATAACGCGCGTGACGAAATTGTAGGATAACGAATACGAAAAATCGCATAGGAAAATGACGGACAGTGTGCAAAGATTTTAGACTTGATGTTAATGTATATAAATGTATAGCCTACATGCCTTACACGTCAGTCAAACTGATCAGTTTGCACATAAATGACCAATCTGATTCATAATGCATTTATTCTCTTTTAAGCATCTGTGTTTATTAGTCTTGTTTCAGCTAATGATCCATTATCTTGTCTCTTGGGTAATCTGAATATGCAGGTGTTGATTAAGTTTATTTCTAGACCAAATAAAGCTTTTAAATTCAAAGCTAATGGGTTTCAGATACAAAAAAAAGATTTAGGGTATTGTACATTTAAATAAACATTGTCATTATTCCATACTATAGGAGAAAACTTTGGATCTTTGGCATGTACAACTAAAATATGTAAAATCATTTATTTGATGCCTTAGTGTGTTAACGTGTGTGTCCAGTGTAATATTGTATATGTGCCGTGCGTATGTTTCTGTGAGAGAGTGATTCATCAGTGGGTGGTGTGTCAGTTTTAAAGCAACAGTTGTCATAAAATCTGTGCAGATATTAAACTGAGAAAAAACTAAACCAAATTATTTGCTGAAACCTTTAAAACTTTGCAATTTTGTAACACTTTAAGATGGTTTGCTTTTAAGCTGGTTTAAGGTGACGGTAGCTGGTTTAATCTGGTCCTTCCAGGCTCAACCTGATTTTGCCAAGTGAGAGATGTCCTCAGGGCACCATAATGTGTTGACCCAAGCCAAGGACATTTTTGTAAATAAAACCTAAACGCACTCCAAACACCAACCCTAAGCATAACTTAACCCTAAAATCAGAAAAACAATGGTCTGGAAACAGCTAATCCTGGTTGTAAGCTTAAACTTCAAACAAACTGTGAACTTATTTCTGAAATCTGATTGGTTAATTGAAATGTTCTCCCAGGGTTAAAAAAATGTTGCCCTGAGGACATCAACCACTTGGCAAAATCAGAAGATCCTCCTCGCAAAGCTGGTCAACTGGTCAGCTAGCCAAAACACATCTAAACCAACTTGCTACACCAGCTAAAACCAGGCTGTTTTTTTCAGTAGGGAATAACAGTAAACTATGCATAATTACATGTAACTAACCTTAAAACAAATCTTAACCCTAAAATAAGTTCATGTTGTTAATTCATTCATAATTACACTGTAAAATGTAACCCAATTTGTATCCAATGCACCATAAAAAGCAATGTATAAAACAGCTAGTATAAGCTCAGAGGCAATTATTTGACATGAAAAACTACAGCAATTAAACTCTAAATTGAATTCACAGAAAACAGCGTTCCCTTTCAGTCGGTCACTGCGACGTCACGTCGTGACCGACGAATTGGGAACTCGCTTAGAGAGACCAATCTGCTTCGTTTACTACTAAAACGCCAATGAACTTGGCATTGAGATATTTGCATAATGCTGGCGCCGCAAGCCAGGTGCGTATATAAGCAGCAGGTGCAAATATGGAAACTAGCTTTTTCGTTTTGAAAGCCGGCAGTATCTACCACTGAGAAGCTACTTTCTGCTCTGGTGGGAAACGATTGCTGAAGTTGGTTGGACTAGCAGTACCACAGCGGATGCCGCAGTTTTTCCACTACTCTGCATCTTTTTTGTTTTGAGTTTTAGTGAGTGCGTTGCTGATCCCTGTGCGCATCATCAACTGAGCATCTAGAGTGAATTTCCCTAAAAGAGTGATACGAGAGAGCTCAGTGTCTTGTTAAAGACAGCCACTCTTTCGTATATCCGGAGATCAGCGTCCTTTTCAGGATGGCTTTTCGTCCGTGTGTTCTTGGATGCGGCAAGTACATGGGTCCAAAGGACGGTCACGAGCGCTGTCTTTCATGCTTGGGCATCGAGCATGCAGGGGCTGCGTTCGCTGGGGGTGCATGTTCTCACTGCTAGGAGATGTCCCTTTTGGATTTACGCAGGCGGTTGATGTTTCTCCAGGAACGGCGTCCGTGTCCGGTGAGTTCTGACCGCCCCCACGGAGCGGCCGCGAAGCTCTCTAAGTGTTTGGTCGTGCGATGTCTACACTCGTGGTCCAAGAACGCCACCTTTGGTTGTGTCTGGCTGACATGACAGAAGCGGACAAGAACAAGTTCCTGGATGCTCCAGTGTCACAGACCGGCCCATTCGGCGAGTCGGTGGAGTCCTTTGCGCAGCAGTTCACCGCCGCTCAGAAGCAGACTGAAGCGATCACCAAGATCATGCCCCGGCGCAAGAGGCCTGCCTCTTGTCCACCAGCGCCGGTCCTCGCCGAGGGCGTCCTGCGGCGGCTGCCTCCGCCCCCCCCCAGGACGTCATCCAGGCAACAGAAGGGGAACAGCCATCGGCAGCCCGCCCCGCCCAATCGACCCGCTTCCCGTGGTGGCAAACGGGGATCTAAGCGGCCCTGAGACGGGCGACCTGGAATCGGATGGGATCACTCTTTGGGAGATGGTGAACGCACCGCTCCTTCCCCCGGAGGAGGGCCGGGTGGAGAATCTTTTGTTTCGGTTTGTTTCTGTTCCGCCGGCTTCTCAGCCGGCACCCACAAAACCACAAAAAGAGTGCATTCCAATCTCTTTTCCAGGTCTCCAGAGGATCAAGAGAGCCGTGAGCGGGCATTCATCTGCTCATCCTCCCTCTCCTCCATTGCCAGCGGGTGCTTACCGGAATCTGTGCTCTCCACTCAGGAGACCAGACGACCGTCACCCTCAGCAGACTTTCATGTGTCCATTCTCCCTCGCCACAGACCGTTTCTGCGCTTTGCGTTCGAGGGGCGGGTATACCAATACAAAGTACTACCATTCGGGCTGTCTCTCTCTCCCTGTGTGTTCACAAAAGTAGTGGAAGCAGCATTAAAACCCCTGAGAGAGAGCGGTGTTCGCATATTGGCTTACCTCGACGATTGGCTTATAATAGCGCATTCTCAGCGGACGCTTTGCTAACACAAAGACTTAACGCTTCGGCATCTCGCCCGTTTGGTTCTTCGGGTCAACTGGGAAAAGAGCAAACTCTGCCCCATGCAGAGGATCTCTTTTCTCGGCATGGAACTGGACTCGATCGATTTATCGGCGCGTTTAACAGAAGCGCGCGTCTAGTCGATTCTGACTTGCCTCGGTTCATTTCGAGGGAAGAATGCGGTCCCTCTGAAACAATTTCAGAAGCTCCTGGGACATATGGCAGCAGCCGCGGCTGTGACACCGCTCGGGCTGCTCCATATGAGACAGCTTCACAATCGAGTCCCGAGGAGAGCGTGGCGCGCTGGCATTCACCGTGTAACCATTACACCTGCGTGTCGTCCAACATTCACCCCGTGGTTGGACCCCGCGTTTCTGAGAGCAGGTGTTCCCATGAAACAGGTCTCTTGGCATGCTGTTGTACACACAGACGCATCCTCGGGGGTGTGGACAGCACCCCAGTTGCACTGGCACATCAACTGCTGCGAGCTGTGGGCTGTATATCTGGGACTTGTACGCTTCGCTATGGAGCTACAAGGGAAGGATGTATTAGTTCGCAATACTGCGACCGTTGCGTATATCAACTGTCAAGGCGGTTTGCGCTCTCGTCTCATGTCGCATCTCGCCCGTCATCTCCTCCTTTGGAGTCAGAAGCATCTGAGGTCCCTTCGTGCCATTCACATTCCGGGTTCGCTCAATACAGTGGCAGACGCGCTTTCCAGAGCTGTGCGCCCCGGCGAATGGTGACTCCACCCCCGGACGGTTCAGCTAATTTGGAAGAAGTTCGGACGTGCGCAGATAGATCTGTTTGCGTCACCGGACGATACCCATTGACGCCTATTTTATTCACTAACCGAGGACTGCCTCGGCGTGGATGCGTTGGCACACAGCTGGCCGCGGGGGATGCGCAAATACGCATTTCCACCAGTGAGCTTAATCGCACAGACACTGTGCAAAGTCAGGCAGGACGAGGAGAGCCTTCTACTGGTCGCGCCTTACTGGACGACCAGGAATTGGTTTCCAGAACTGATGCTCCTCGCGACAGCCCCTCTGTGGTGGATTCCCCTGAGGAAGGACCTTCTTTCTCAAGGAGGGGGCACATTATGGCACCCGAGCCCCGACCTGTGGGATCTCCATGTATGGTCGTTGAGCGCGCACAAGGTTTAGGTGATTTATTGCAAGCGGTATCTAACACCATCGCCGCAGCGCGAGCGCCGTCTACTAGACACGCATACGCTCTTAAATGGCACCTTTTCGTCGATTGGTCCTCTTCGCAACGCGAGGACCCCCGAGAATGCCCCATTAATATCGTGCTTAGATACCTCCAACACCGGTTAGATGGTAGGCTGTCACCCTCCACCATTAAAATATCGCCACTATATCTGCACATCACTCTTTAATAAACGGCAGATCGGTTGGCCAGCACGATTTAATTATTAGATTTTTAAGAGGTGCATGAAGGCTGCATCCTTCGCGCCCTCCCTCTATTCCTCCTTGGGACCTGTCCATGGTGCTGAAAGCCCTGCAGGGACCCCCGTTCGAGCCTTTGCAGTCTGTGAGTCTGAAGTTTTTGTCAATGAAAACTCTGACCCTGCTCGCATTGGCCTCTGTTAAGAGGGTAGGTGACCTTCATGCATTCTCCATCGACGATTCGTGCCTTCAGTTTGGCTCTGCTGTTTCGAGCGTATCACTCGGACCCAGACCAGGCTACGTGCCCACAGTTACCCACCACTCCCTTCAGAGATCAGGTGGTGAGCTTGCAAGTGCTGCCCCCGGAGGAGGCAAACCCAACCATGGCTTTATTATGTCCCGTACGCGCACTGCGCCTCTACGTGGATTGCACACAAAGCCTCAGGACCTCAGATCAGCTCTTTGTTTGTTACGGTGGTCAGCAGAGAGGGAAAGCTGTCACTAAGCAGAGGATGTCTCATTGGATAGTTGATACTATCGCCCTTGCTTATAATCTGCAGGGCATTCCTTGTCCATTTAAATTGAGAGCTCACCTACTAGAAGTGTTGCCTCAT
Organism: Misgurnus anguillicaudatus; assembly: GCF_027580225.2. NCBI lineage: Eukaryota > Metazoa > Chordata > Actinopteri > Cypriniformes > Cobitidae > Misgurnus > Misgurnus anguillicaudatus. The sequence continues at coordinate 12,230,585 of NC_073356.2, forward strand.
CTTGGGGACTCGCTCGTGGTTCCTCGCTAACATACATCTGCAGAGCTGCTGGTTGGGCGACACCTAACACGTTCATTAGATTTTACAGTGTTTGTGTCGAGACGGTCTCTTCTCACGTTCTCTCCTCAGCTGGGAGATCACTGAGCACCGGCTTGCATGTCGGCTTGCAGCCTCCGACTGGTGCTTCACAATAAGTGTCAGTATGGAAGGCCATTAAGACAAAAATGCGTAATGGTTTGATTTGTCCTTCCTCCACTGCCTTGGCAGCCTGATGTTGTGGAGCATCTGCTCCCAGCCTCTCACTAGCTGCATCCTCGCGAACCTATGTGTTTGGCTCAGGCATCCACATTGCGTCCCACCGGGTTCCTTTGTGAGTATTTTTCCGTGGGGTTAATCCTACTAGCCCATGTTTCTCTCAGCAGAGCACTGCTTTGCTTACACAGCCACAGCTGTCTTTCACCTCAACTACGGTTGACTTTCGCCCACCATCAGCCCTTAACGGGGCGGTGGCTTCCGCAGCGTTCCTATCCCGCTCAGATAGGGCGCTTCCCAGTTGCTGGGACTACTGTGGGGTTAAAGGAACATCTAGTGCCCGGCCTTCTGCCTTAAAACCTAATTCTCCTTCTCCTTTAGTGGAACCGGAGGGCTTTACCCAGACACTGGAAGAGGTCACCCCTCAGTGGCGTTTTGGTAGGGATTCCCAATTCGTCGGTCACGTCGTGACGTCGTAGTGACCGACCGAAAGGGAACGTCTCGGTTACGTATGTCGCCACAGAGCTGCTCCCTGCTGTTTATTGGCCGGTCACACTTTGCGGCTTTCTCAGCGAAACAAAGCTAATTTCCATATTTGCACCTGCTGCTTATATACGCACCTGGTGGGGCGGCGCCAGCATTATGCAAATATCTCAATGCCAAGTTCATTGGCGTTTTAGTAGTATACGAAGCAGATTGGTCTCTCTTCCCAACGTCTCCGTTCCCTTCCTTCAGGGAACGTGGGTTACAAAACTTAAAAACTACAGCTGATGAAAATAATGCCAATTAAAGGCTAAGAACATACTGTAAAAATGCCTTTGCTAATATCTAAGATAGTTTTTTTAGTCGCATGTGATAATGTGCAATTGTGATCACAGGTCTGAAAGATGGCATCCGACTCTGAAGTTTGCGGGTCTGGTCACATGATTGACTCAGGCTGCCATGTTTTCGGAGTGCGTTCCTATTTGCATCACTTCTATGAGGAGTGCACAGCCTCAATGAGGGAACAGCATGAGGACCAGAGCCAGAGATCATCCCTGCAGTGGAGTCTATGGAAGGTATCATTATATATATAAATGAATAGAAACAAATGAGAGAAATGTCATTAAGAGTAAAATGAAGTATAGATGATGAATGAATCCATTTCCATTCAATCTCATTGATGTCTGGAGAATTCATTGAGATATTAAAGGAGTTTCAAGTAATTTTCTTTCTTATGAGTAACTGTACTTTGGGTCACTTGACTTATCAAACACAAGTTTGGTTTTTTGGGGTGCACACAAGTTCACAAGATTATTGATTTCAAATTTTTCTCTGAAAAGGCTGTAAAAAGATTTGCTGGTTCAACTTAAAAAAGTAAGATACCTGGGGCCTCATTTATAAAATGCTGCGTAAAACCCATAGACTGTAAAAAAATATGGACGTAGTGTCCATGACGTCACCCATTGGTTTGTGAAGATCGTAAAAATTTGTGAAGCTTAAAGTAGGCGTTGCCTGCCGTTACCATCTTGGTCGCGCATCACTGCGAATCACTCGTGGAAAACCGAAAATGGGTAAAGAGGCGGGACGTGGGTGAAGCTGAGGTGACTGGTTGCTGAAACCACGTCCGTCTAGCTCGACTCTAGTGACTGCAGTGGCTGTTCACCCGTCACTCAAGTGGCCACGCCCTTAATTATGCAGAACTTAAAGGCTTAATATCATTTAAACGGATAAGTTACAAAAAAATTCACCCCCCAGTTGTCATGAAGGGCAAAATTAGCTATATAGACCAAAAACACATTTGTACCAGGCTGTAAACATATTATTTTCTACTGTTAAGTTGGTCATTTTAACATGGGAGTCTATGGGAGTTGACTCCCTTTTGTAGCCTGCCTCTAGCGGCCAGTCGATGAATTGCAGTTTATGTCACTTCCGTATTGGCTTTATCAGAGAGATCGGAAGGTTGCCCCTCTGTAAAACCATAATACATTTGATCTTACGATCATTTATCAAAAAATGCGTACGTGTGATTCATAAACCGAACGTACGCGCAGAAAATGCGTGGACCCCTTTTAAATGTGTAAATCGCAAATGAACCTGAACTTGTGCGCAGCCCAGCAGTTTCAGATCTCCGCCTTTAAACTATGCCTAATTAATGTCATATACTTATAAAAGAGCACTTGTCAATGTTTAAATCCTTTACGAGCACTAAGAATGGCTTTTATTTCCAAAAACCTGAAGCAATCGGATAAGCAAAAGTGCGTACATCTGCTCAGACCCTGATGTGGCGCTTTTTATAAATATTGACTTAGCTGTGGATTTTTGTGTACGCACACTTTACGATCAAATCTGTGCTATGCACGCTTTATAAATGAGGCCCCTGGAGTTAATTCAACTAAAAAATATTCAACAACTTTTTTCAGTCAAATAATATTTTCAAGTCAAATCAACTCAACATTTTAAGGTAACTTTAATGTAGCTTATTATTTTAAGTTGAACCAACAAATACAATTTTATGCTGTACTTAGACCAGGATGTTTTTTATGACGTACCAGGCTAGTTTATGCTGTTCAGTTACTGGCTTTGAGCTAGCTTTGCTTGTTAAGAACCCTCCTAGTGCCAGCATCCTAGATCTTTTAGCGAGGTTACTAAACAAACCAAACTTTGTGGTCAGTTGAACCTAACCTGTAGTATAAATGCAACATTTCTTTATTCACTCTTAGGTTGCACTTGCTCTTGGTGCTGCGCTCCTGGTGGTGGGACTGGTGGTCATGACAGTGGGCTACGCCATCCCCACTCGCATCGAGGCCTTTGGCGAGGGAGAGCTGCTGTTCGTGGACCGCCAGGCCATGCGCTACAATCGCTCGCTTCACGTGTGTGTGCTGGTCGGGACAGGGATTCTCACGCTGGGTGGAGTTCTGATGGCAGGAGGAATCCTGATGTCTAACTTCTCCACAGCTCCCACACCCACGAGACAGGAAGAGTCCAGTCCACGGTCATCCAGAAGAGAACGGAAAGCAGGAACCAGAATCGCGGGCGTAATTAAAAGCCCAGCAGACCCGGTGATGAAGCCTCCCAGTCCAGCCTCAAGTGATGGAGGAGAATCTCCTCTTGCTAGGAGTGATAAAGCTCAGAAGGGCTTGTAAAAGCCGCATGACAATGCCCGTTCAAGTGTGCTGTCGAAGTATTAAACAAATGCTCCTTGTTTATTTCTTTAAGAAAGTTGGGAGTGTATGGTTTGTGTTAAAGGTTTAAAAAAGCCTTCAACGTACAAATCTGTTGTTTTATTATCTCAAAACATGTAGAGTAAAACTATGGCGTCTGTTATTCTGTCTTTGTCTACTTCTTGTCAAAATAAATACTGTATATTTATGGTATGGATTAAATGTGACCCTGGATCACAAAACCAGTCATAAGGGTCATTTTTTTTAAATTAAGATTTATACATCTGAAAGTGAATAAACAAGCTTTGCATTGATGTATGGTTTGTTAGGAGAGGACAATATTTGGCAGAGATACAACTATTTTAAAATCTGGAATCTGAGGGTGCAAAAAATGTTGTTTAAAGTTGTCCAAATGAAGTCCAAAGCTACACATATTACTTTTGTACCAAAAATTTACAAATTATTCTTATGGATCATGATCTTTACTTAATATCCTAATGATTTTTGCCATAAAAAATCTATAATTTTAACCCATATATTGAATTGTTGGCTATTTCTACAAATATACCCGTGTGACTTATGACTGGTTTTGTGGTCCAGGGGGTGTTGTATTACAGAAAGATTGTACCTTTTAATAGATTTTTGGTGTTTGGTAACCATGGTCATTTCAGTTAGGACCTTATTTAAGACATAAGCTATTACAGTACATTCACATGGGGCGAAAGGGTTAACACTTGACGGAAGGCTTGTCTGAAGCGTGGCTAGCAGCCAATCACAGTGGCTGTCTTGCACTAGGTTATTTGCATAAGGCGATCTAATTGGCTGACGCACACGTTGGCGCTTGAAAAGTTGAGAAATGTTTGACTTCTGCCACGAGTAACGGCAGTGACTCGGCGTTGACGAATCAACAATTCAGTTCCCCACGCATGACGTCACCCATTAAAAGTGAATGGGAAGCGTTAATGCTTTCGCACAGTGTGAATGTACCATAACAGAATTTTCAACTTTCGGTGAAACGCTCAGCTTGTCAATGTCACTTCTCACTTGGCCGTCCAATCACAATAAAGGAGGGGCGGGACAAATATTACAACAACCAACCAACGCATCGTTCTACGACTGATAAACAAAGGAGAAGTATCATAGCAATCAAAGCACTCAGCTGGAAAAAAACTGGCATGCACCTACTGTCGGCGTCCGCTGTTGTTTTCAGCCGCGTTTAAACGCTTTGGTGTGCATGCTACTTTAGTGCATTATCTTATTTTATACCACGGGTCTGTTGAATGCTGTATTCTGATTGGTTGAGAAATGTTCCACGGGTATGCATTATTTTTCTATAACTGCACACCTAACTTGTCAATTGTCTTTAAATTGGGCACCAAAGCAATGTTTGTGGTGACCGTGGAATAATTGACTCCAGTTCTTTGAATTATTTGAAAATATTGCATACACACAGTTTTACTCCACTTTGCATTGTGCCGCATTACCACCTTGGGTGTGCATTATTGTCTTAATAATTCAATAGCCCATCGTCAATTATTCCTTACTTAACAGCAGTTAGAAAATGGGTATTTCAGAAGTATAACTCAGAAGCAAAACATCCTAAAAACTGTCTTAACATTATGGTAACCTAACAGGTACCCTACCTGAAAACTTAAATGAAAGCCAAGTGTAACAATCACATTATGATAAAGCTGTGGGAGAATGACATTGATGAGATTTTCATCCTGCACATTGTTAAAAAATGTAAAGTTTATTTTTTATTTTTTTTTACCTTCGGCCACTACATCACTCCATTATTCACATTCAATGTTCCTTAATAAATGTTAAATGTTTCAATGTAATGGTAACTCACAGATGATGTTTAGAGAATTACTGCTAAAACAATAATAAAAAACACAGACTATGATTACAATGCATTTAATAAAATGTATTTTTGCCTCATTGAAATAAAAATGACAATCATTTTGTTTTCTGTACAGCAGCAGCTCAAGCATTGTTGGTTGCTTGGTAACAGACCTGAGAGTTGATAGCTGAACACGATTAAGCCATTTGCTTCTGTAATATGAATTTCAATTCAAGATTCAAAGCGTTTATTGTCATGTACCCAGTGAGGAAAGCAGATTTCCCTGAGCAATGAAATTCTTACTTTGCCGTCCACAAAGAATGGCAGGACTGTACATACATACACAAACTGTACACACATACATACATACAATATATGAAATGTAATAGAAGAAAAAAATCTTTATTTTATTATAATAAGTTATTTTATATCTTACGTTAAGACCTAAGATAGAAAGTTTCTGTAATATGTAAATGTGCTGCCACTATGCAGGATGAAAGTTATTTTCTTTTCCTAAAGGCAGTGCTTGCAAGGCAGCAATTTTTTCAGTAAAATTTTAAGATGTAACCCAAAATTTAGATTAAAAATAATTTAATAGACAAAGCATCTTTACAATAACCCTGTGCAGATTTTTAGGTGTAAAGTTAAAGAACGAAGAGACCAATTGCTATTAAAAGAACAGAAAAAACACCAATTGAAATTCAATATGCCAATATTAGGATGATGTTCTAGTTAGTTGTTACTCAACTGTTAACTATAGATTAATAATGATGAATGTTCTCTGAGTCAATAAAAATATTCAGAAACGTTAAATACAAAACCAAACTTGGACAGCATGACTAATAACTAAAATTAAATACAAAGCCCATTTTGAATGGGCTCTGATTAAAGAAGTTCAGATTTAGGTTAAATTAATAATTTACAAAATAACTCCTAACCAAAATTTTTAGCAATACAGAGTACTTTACAGAGATTTCTACTGCACCTTACAAAACCCAATAGGTACCATTTTGGTACAGATATGTAGCTCTAAGGTACCTACGTGTACCTTGGAGGAACCAACATGCTCCTACTAGGTATAAAAGTGTAATTTTTGAAAAGGTACCACCCCAGTGACAACTTTGATACCTTTTAGTACTTTTTATTTCTGAGAGTGTTGCTTTTTTATCGGTATGACACATTTTGTGCAGTTGTGTAATAATAATATATACAATCCTGCAAAACCTTGCTGTCTCTAGATCAGATATTCAGCTCATGCATAATGTATCAGAAAAAAATGTATCACCACTTACTTTTTCGTCAGGCACAGTCGTAAACAATATGACATGTAAACAAACATAATTATCATCTCAATATTTAAAATTTTTTACGTGTCTCTACCAATACAGGAACAATAAATCAACAACAACTTTTTGAATAAATGTTCATGTTGATCGAAACCTACATTAATGCATTAATTAATGGTGTTAATAACAATTAACCGCTTCAGAAAAGTGTGATCTTGTAGCAAAACGACTGGAGCAACATCTTTATATTGGAGCAACATCTTACAGGAGGCTGACTGTAAATAGATGCAGGAAACTGGCATGACTCATCCTCTCTCTCTCTCTCTCTCTCTCTCTCTCAATGTGAGTCATAACTCAGTATATGGGCTATTAACAATCAATTAACCAGTGATCTGCACACGTAGGGCCATCAACAATCATTCAGTCCTCTGCAGCTAGAGTCTATGCTTAAAGAAAAAAAAAACAAGACAAGGAAGGAGAGAGAGGAAAATAAATGTTGTTTGTCTTCAGCTTAAGGCTATGTGGCTGATGCCAGTAATGTGTTGGCAGCTTGTTAACACATGTTTGTTTAGACGCTTTACACTAGATGAAGGCTTCAGCACTCAGGTTACATATCACTCGCTGGCACCTCAACATACTGAAGGTGTCAACAACCACAACCCCTGAGTATTCCAGCATGTTGTCGTAAACAAAAGTCATTGCAGTCAGACATATCTGTTCTCAGACTGAGAGGCAAACGGACACATGGAGAGATGCTGGGACCCCGGAGGTGGGGATTGGGGAAATGAGACGAAACTGTCACGCTCCGTCGACTGGTTGGTGGAAAATCACTCGCTGCTTTGAGAAACTGCACACGGTGGAAATGCAGTGAACTTGTGAACTCTTGGCACCATTGAATGATGACGATGCACTCAAGGTTTCAATTACAAGCATGATGATTTTTAAAGGTTTTTTTGTGATATGAAATATATTTGAGGTCAATGACATTAATTGTTCAATACACTGTTAACAAATTTTCAATATATGTAGCCCAGCTCTCACTGGGGTAAAAAAGTGCTAATATTTACCATTAGGTGCAGATATTTCAAACTTTTAAATATATATGCACTAACCTAAAGGATTATTAGGCACACCATGCTAATACTGTGTTTGACCCCCTTTCGCCTTCAGAACTGCCTTAATTCTACGTGGCATTGATTCAACAAGGTGCTGAAAGCATTCTTTAGAAATGTTGGCCTATATTGATAGAATAGCATCTTGCAGTTGATAGAGATTTGTGGGATGCACATCCAGGACATGAAGCTCTCATTTCACCACATCCCAAAGATGCTCTATTGGGTTGAGATCTGCTGACTGTGGGGGCCATTTTAGTACAGTGAACTCATTGTCATGTTCAAGAAACCAATTTGAAATGATTCGAGCTTTGTGACATAGTGCATTATCCTGCTGGAAGTAGCCATCAGAGGATGGGTACATGGTGGTCATAAAGAGATGGACATGGTCAGAAACAATGCTCAGGTAGGCTGTGGAATTTAAACGATGCCCAATTGGCACTAAGAGGCCTAAAGTGTGCCAAAAAAACATCCCCCACATCATTACACCACCACCACCAGCCTGCACAGTGGTAACAAGGCAATATGGATCCATGTTCTCATTCTGTTCACGCCAAATTCTGACTCTACCATCTGAATGTCTCGAGACTAATCAGACCAGGCAACATTTTTCCAGTTGTCAACTGTCCAATTTTGGTGAGCTTTTGCAAATTGTAGCCTCTTTTTCCTATTTGTAGTGGAGATGAGTGGTACCCGGTGGGGTCTTCTGCTGTTGTAGCCCATCCGCCTCAAGGTTGTGCGTGTTGTGGCTTCACAAATGCTTTGCTGCATACCTCGGTTGTAACGAGTGGTTATTTCAGTCAAAGTTGCTCTTCTATCAGCTTGAATCAGTCGGCCCATTTTCCTCTGGCGTCTAGCATCAACAAGGCATTTTCGCCAACAGGACTGCCGCATACTGGATGTGTTTCCCTTTTTGCACCATTCTTTGTAAACCCTAGAAATGGTTTGGCGTGAAAATTCCAAAAACTGAGCATATTGTGAAATACTCAGACCGGCACCAACAACCATGCCACACTCAAAATTGCTTAAATCACCTTTCTTTACCATTCTGACATTCAGTTTGGAGATAAGGAGATTGTCTTGACCAGGACCACACCCCTTAATGCATTAAAGCAACTGCCATGTGATTGGTTGATTAGATAAATGCATTAATGAGAAATTTAACAGGTGTTCCTAATAATCCTTTAGGTGAGTGTAAAATAATTGTGGATACTTATAGATAGTTAAGTTAGGCTTGTATTTTGGTATTCAACCGAAGTTGCATGAGGGATTTATACGGTGCTTCAATCTGTAAAGCAAGCGTCTGCCTTTGCTTTCCATTACACATCAGTCATTTGGGGCTGTGATGTGCTGTGAAAAGTATTTCATCTCTTGGTTTCAAACAGTGTGTCATTTCTGAACGGCAGCTCAGCGTGACAGATCAGCCGTGTAAAAAAGCAGAATTCATTCAAACATATATGACTGCAAAATATGCAACGGATAACAGAGCTACTGACAGGCGATCACGTCAAGTGATCCAATATTTCATTTGCTCACAGAGTCTGTGGCTTTTGGAGGCCCTCGTGCGCTGTGATCATCCATGATGTGACATAAAGATACACATTAACTTGACACATTTTGACAAGCAGTCACCAGAGCTAATTCAATGTTATGCAATGATGAATGAAGGCATATGAAAATCTGATAAGAATAATGGCTGTCACTGCCAGGATAGCGAAACCGCTTTTGTTTTGGGGTTTTGTGACAGCCAGATATTGCGTGGCACATTTACTAAATCTCA